>NC_142438.1:58504696-58807727 GCF_059453495.1 Arachis ipaensis
AAATCATTAAAATGCTTGTTTATTCCAAAGAAAATGAATGAAACTAAACTAAAATTACTTAAACTAACTAGTTAATATAGCAAAGATGCAAATGCATCAGTCACATATGCACGCGTGCCTGTTGCTCTATCACCACGCTTTTGTGGATCTATCGGCACACTTTTCTTGTTGGCACGCTTTCATCTCTTACCACGCTTAAAAAGCGTGGCCATAGGTCTTAACCTATAGATACGCTTAAAAGCGTACCAAAAAGTGTACATGTCGCCACGCTTTTAAAGTGTGCCCAAAAGGTTGGTTTTGGGTACACTTCAAAAGCGTGCCAATAGGGAGCAATAAGGCTACGCTTTTTTAAACGTACCTAGAAATGAACCTATTGCCACGCTTTAAAAGCGTGGCTGTATCATTATCAATTTAAAAAAAACTAATACCACGTTTTAAAAGCGTGGCTATATCCTTATCAAATTAAAAAAATTAGCATATGCTTTTTTACATGCACTCTAATACACTCCAAAAAAAAACATTAACAAAAATATGTAAACAGGGCACTACAAGATAATATTATCATCATAAGAGAATTGAAAAATGAGAAGGATTCATGTTCTAAAAATAGAAAAAAAAGGAGACACTCAATCCTAAAGGATGAACATACGATGATACAAAACATGAGCTGAATAACACAGCTTGGAATTTATTTCCTATGTTACCTAGACAAGTTATTAGTAATTGCCTCTCAGAAAACGCCAAGGTCCTGTTCCGGTTCCCATCCTGCATATAAGGCATTTGACATATTGGTAAACAAAATTTGGAACATGGAATCATAAAATCTTTAAAGCAAAATTTGAGAAAGTATAGAATTTGTGTATAATTTAAAATTTGATTATTGTTTTTAAAATAGAAATGAGAAAGTATAAAGAATAAACTTTTAATTAGTAAATATTAGTTAATTATAGAATTTGTGTATAATTTAAAATTTAGGATTTATAATCTAAAATTTAAGATAAATAAAATAATTAAAAAAATTATTTAATATTAGCCGAAAAAAATTGGTTTCTTAGCGTTACTCTTTTATTAATTAGTA
Source organism: Arachis ipaensis (assembly GCF_059453495.1). Lineage (NCBI taxonomy): Eukaryota > Viridiplantae > Streptophyta > Magnoliopsida > Fabales > Fabaceae > Arachis > Arachis ipaensis. The sequence continues at coordinate 58,505,775 of NC_142438.1, forward strand.
AGAAAAAGTTTGTTACCTCCAAATACCGGCAAACATGCGTATTCCTTAATCAAATAGTCACCAAATTCATACTTAATTAACAAACAAGAAAACAAGTGGATTCTTATCAAGTGAGGATGATAAAGTTAATGATAATTCCTTATATTTTCCAAACACTTTGATAAAAGAAAAAATTCTTTCACTACAAATAAAACTCACTTTTAATTTTTCTCAAATGACTGTAGAAAGAGCAAATAAAATATAATAACCAAGTTATAAATCAGAAATTGCACAATGAAATAACAAAAAACATAGAAGGGCAACAAAAGAAATCAAACCATCTAGCTCAAATTGAAAAAAAAAAAAAAAAACTTAAGTGAAGCAGTTGCAAATTTTGACCAAATATCTGAGCTCAAGATCCACTAGGAAATTTTATAACCTTTTTTTTGGGATTTTTTCAAAACCAAACATAGTAAAATCCTTCTCATATATTCCCATGAGCAACTCTCACTTCATAGTCAGCAACCAATACATACAAGTTCGCTACCTAAAATCGTGGTGCTAAGCATTTTTAACCACTATATTAATGTTTCTTGTGATGGCACATTAATCAAGCTCTCTTAATGTTACTATAGTTTTAAAGGAAAATTTCACTACCACAATAAGTTTGCCTTTGTTCTCAGGAATACTAGCCAATCTTAGAGCTGCAACTGTATTAGCTTCGGATGAAATACCAACCTAAAAATAAAAAATAGGAACAATAAAAAAAAGTTGGAAAGTCAGTTACAGTTATTTAAAGAAAAGATGCATGTCTTAGAGTTGAAACTTGTCATTGATTCTAAACATGTTGTATGCAAAAATGATTATTTGAAAAAGTTATCATGAATCCTTCCTTCAAGGCCAGCACCCTGGCCATGTTGACTGCATCTTTACTGCTAACCTACCACACATGTTTGAAATGACAATTAGGAGAAGCATAATATTTTCAAGTTAGGTGAGCAAATTAAAGTAGTGTTTTCCATGTACCTCAAGAACTTTCTCCATTACATCCATGTCCAATATGTTTGGTTTGAATCCAACCCCATTGCCGGTAATATGATGTGGACCTATATAGAAGAACAATATCAAAGTTTGTAATTCCATAGATTTGAAAAAAGAAACAATAGATAAAGATTTCCCAACCTAATTCAGTAAATATCATAATCTTTTTAGACCCTAATTTTGATTACTTTTTACATTTACATTAGTTCATCACTACAACAATGCTAGAAATCACAATTAAGTATTGAGTATTGACATTGAACTCAAGTCCTTATGAGGAAAGATGACTACTCACACAAATGGTTTGATATGTTTGCCTAAACTACTTAATATAGTATCTATGAACATCTTAGCTATCATCGTCACATGAAAACATCTTCATGTAAGCAATCACCACGAAAAAAATAGGTAGGAAATCGTCACTAAGAAAAAGAATATTAATGAAAAAAGAGCATGATCTTTACCAGGTTTACCACCATTTAGGATATTGCTTTCAGCTGGCTCCACTCCATATATCTATGCAGTGGAAAACATTTCCAGAATTTAATGAGCTTATCTAACAAACAGAACAATGTTCAGTTTGTAGTGTGAACTGTGAACAGAGAACATCAGCTTAACATTAGGATTTTTTTATTTGAGATATTGTCCAACACCAGAGACAGTGCCTCCACTACCTATTCCTATAACAAATATGAGTGATTCTTACAGGAAGCAATTCTTTGATGATAAATTTGAGTTGTTGCCTCACTTGGATTTTTCTGCAGCAAACAGGTTTTCGACAACCAAATTTCAAAAATCCAGCATAAATCATATACTTAACGAATCGCCTTCCAACTTTCCAGCCTAGTCCTAAACATTTCTATGTACACCCCAAACTTTATCCCATGCGATTTCGATCAGTGTGAAATTAGTTATAACCCTTCAAAGTTTCTGCCCTCTTTTAAAGTGATGCAGAAAAACAGATTTAGTAGTCCAACTTAAAAAATTTACAACTAATTTCACAAATTATAGAATCCTTTTTAAAATTAAATTCTAGCAACTAGACTTACTCTAGTTTACGCAGCATTTAACTCATTACAATTTCGTTGACTGTAGAATTATTTATTCAGTTATAAAATTACTGCATCATTTTAGAAAATCAGATTTTCAAGAAAAGGATTTGGCATTTAAATTTTAATCCCTCAACAACTCTCAAGTTCAATTCTAGTTAATCCCTTATCAATCAATTTAAATTTATAATTAAATGCTTATAATTTAAAAGCTTTTAATCTGGTCCCTACTATTTTGAACAGAACATTTATCTTCAAATTGAATTACCACCCTAAATTATTGGAATTTAATTACAAATTTGATAAAACAATAAGGAGGAACAGTATAATAGTAGAAGGGATTCTAAGAGTAACATACATTTGAAGATGAAGTTTTCAAATTGAGGAACTCAACATGAAAAATGAATCTCCCTAGAAGTGGAACCTCAATTCCCCACACAAATCCTTCTCTACTACTCAGCAATTTGTCTCTTACCTCTGCATCAAAATAAGAAACCATTGAAATGTTAAAGCAAGAACAAAGGCTAAGCTATATCTTGTTGTATTTCAAAATAGAATTAAGAAAACCTAATTGAGCCAAGGCCTTGCGATCTTTGGCAGAGCTACGCAGGCGAATGACAAAAGATGAAACTGGAAGAAGATTGTTCCTTGCTTCTGGAAACAACTTAACACAAGAAACTCTGTTCCTCTCCACAGATAAATGCCTGAAAAGATAAGATAAAGTGAGTGATAATTATATTATTATCAGGAAAGAAAGAAAGAAAAAAATGGAGGAAACTGCTAACTTGTTTAATTATAAAGCTGCCCTATATTACTTATCGCCACTTTGCTTCTTCTATTCATACTCAACGGCAGAAAGCTACATCTAGAAATCCATAATCAACTAGTTTAATAAGGCCCTGCAGTAATAATATGTTTCATCATTTTACTTATTGCCACTTTGCTTCATCGGAATATTCATAATCAATGGCAGAAAGCTACATCTAGAAATCCATAATTAACTTCTGTACTGCTTTGTTTTAGATACCTGGTCATTAAGCACTCTGCACATGTTTGAGAATTCCAAGATTCTTGCTGGGGGAATCAATGATGATTTGCATAACTCAGAGTATGATTTATATAGCTGCAAGATTATTAGAACCATAAGAATCAATATATATTTTAAAAAAAAAAGAGGAATCATTTTTGCAAATTCAAAAGCTGTAAAGAGCACCTTTCTAAGGATTGTATCTTTCTTAGATCCACGGAAATGTTTCATGGATGAGCAAAGTATAATCTGCAAAAGGTACAAATTCATAGGTCAAAGAGCTATTTTCTTGATTACAAATTAAAACAGCAGCACAGCAAGAGCTATTTTCTTGATTGATTCAAAATGGAGCATTTTAAAATAAATGAAGATGGAGCACAATTGAGCACTAACCTTTGAGCATCACAGCGAGTAGAACCACGAGACCTGGCAAGCAGAACCGCGAGACAGCGGCGAGCAGAACCACGAGACAGAGGCGAGCAGCTTTCCGAGCAGAATGACGAGAGGGACGACAAGCAAAACAGCAAGAGGAATGGCATTCAAGGACGAACCTGGTTGCGATCTTCAACGCTAAGGGAGGCGCGGTGAGATAGATGGTGGCGTGATGGAGGTTAGGGTTTTCTGAACCTTTCAAGGAAAAGCCATTCAAAGCAGCATCGAGGAAGACAACCACTGCTCGACAAAGATGATGGTGACGGCAAGCTCGAGGAAGGCCACGGTGGTGGCGACGGCAAGCTCAAGACAACGAATGCTCGACGAAGATGACTGGTGCGACGAAGGTGATGAAGGCCGGGTGAGATGAAGGGTAGTGATGAAGGCTGCTGGGTGCGATGAAGCTGAACGATGAATACCGAAGGAAGCTGCTGGGTTCGAGAGTGAAGATGAAGTGACGGTGCTGCAGTATGCTTAGGGTTTGAAAGTGAATTTTAGGGTTAAAGGGATTTCGGAAACTAGTGTATTGTTACTATTAATTTTAGGGTTAAAATTTGAAAACTTGGAAAAAGAAAAGTTAAGTGTGGAAAAAATTAAGTGGGAAACTAAATTTTAGGGAAGGGACTCTATTGGCACATTTTTGTATGGTGCCAGATTAAACCTAGGATAGCCACGCTTTTTCAAGCGTGCCAGTTTCTCTTTGTGGCCACGCTTTTTAAGCGTGGCAAAAAAAGCGTGGCCAAATATCAAATCAGTTGTCACTCTCGTAAAGTGTGTCGATTTCTCTCTATGGGTACACTTTTCAAGCGTGGCGTTGAGAAAGAATGGCCAAATTTCAAATAAGTGGCCACCCTAATAAAAGCGTGCCGATTTCCTTCTATGGCCACGCTTTTCAAACGTGGCAAAAGAAAGCGTGGCCAAATCACAAATCAGTGGCCACCCTCGCAAAAGCGTGCCCATAGACCACTTTTGGACACGCTTTAAAGCGTGGCAAAAAAAAGGGTGCCGACAGGCCTTTTTTCTTGTAGTATAAGGAGGAAGGGCTATTTGATAAGCTACTAGACCGACTCTTTTAAGTATTTGGAAAGGTCCTATATATCGAGGGTTAAGCTTTTTAGTCTTAAGGGCTCTACCTATTCCAGTAGTCGAGGTTACTTTTAGAAAAACATGGTCTCCCTCACTAAACTCTAAGGGTCTACATCTATTATCGGCATAGCTCTTTTGACGGCTTTGTACTGTCTGGATCTTCTGACGAATCCCCTTTATCTTCTTAGTAGTTTCTTGCACTAAGTCTGGACCCAAGATACTAGCTTCTCCGTCATCATTCCAACACAATGGTGTCTGACATCTTCTTCCTTAGAGAGCTTCATAAGGTGCCATCCCGGTACTTTGTTGGAAACTGTTGCTGTAGACGAACTCGATCAACGGAAAATATTTATCCCAACTGCCTTGGTTATCCATCACACAAGATCTTAGCATGTCTTCTAATATCTGAATTGTCCGCTCTGATTGTCCGTCTATCTGAGGATGGTATGCTGTACTCATGTGCAATTCTGTTCCCAACGCTTTCTGGAAAGCTCCCCAGAATCTGGAAGTAAACCTCGGATCTCGATCTGAAACAATTGACAAAGGTATCCCGTGCAATCGTACGATTTCTTGAATATATATATATATATATATATATATATGCCATCCTTTCTAAAGTATAGTCAACTCAAATCGGATGGTAGTGCGCTGACTTTGTCAACCAGTCCACAATTACCCAGATGGCATCGTGTCCTGTTGAGGTCCTTGGCAATCTCGTGATAAAATCCATAGTGATCAGCTCCTATTTTCATTGTGGTATTTCAAAGGGTTGCAGGGTTCCTGATGGCTTTTGATGTTCCACCTTCACCTTCTGACATGTTAAACATTTTGAGACACAATCAGCTACCTTTTTTTTCAAGCCCGGCCACCAGAACATTTGTTTCAAATTTTGATACATCTTTGTTACTCCAGATGCATAGAGAATCTACTTTGATGAGCTTCTTCAAGAATCCTTTGTCGCAATTCCCCAGAGTTAGGCACACAAATTCTGTTCTTGTACCTCCATACACCACTATGATCCTGTCTCACAGCTTATGGTCCTTCTGCTCCCATACATCTCAACATTGTCATCATTTCTGAATCCTAAACACAATTTTTGGTATATCTGGCTCGCTTACTTGAATTTGGTGATGACCCGATCGCAAGTCAATCTTAGAGAACACAGTTGCACCTTTCAACTGATCCATCAAATCATCAATCCGTGGAAGTGGATACTCGTTCTTAATAGTGACCTTATTTATCTGTCGGTAATCTACGCAAAGTCTCATTCCACCGTCCTTCCTCTTTACTAGCAATACTGGAGCTTCCCAACGTGATGCACTGGGACGAATAAATTTCTTTCCAGGTAGCTCATCCAGCTGCTTCTTCAACTCTGTAAGTTCCAATAGTGACATCCGATACAGTGCTATGGAAATTGGTCCGGTTCCAGGTACTAGTTCAATGCTGAATTCTATCTCTCACTGAGGAGGAAATTCGAGGATATCGTCCAAGAAAACATCAGGAAATTCTTTCACCATTCGGATTTGTTCTAGGCTTAATTCACTATCATTCGAGCTAGCCGCTAACAGAATGTACCCCTCACAATCACTCCCGTCTAAGGTAAGTCTTACATAATTTAGATATAAGGTATGAAATAGAAATGGTTTAGTATGTGGACTATCAGATGGAATAACAACAATTCTTTCAAAGCAATCATGGAAAACATGATATTTAGATAACCAATCTAGCCCTAGAATAACTTCTAGACTACATGGAGGCAAACAAATTAAATCATGTATGAAAGTCCTGTTCCTAATAGTAAATAGTACTTGTAGGCACACTAAACTGGTCAAAGCATTTTGAGATGCAGGTGTATGGACAATTAAATCAAAATTTAACTCAAAGAAATCTAGTCCCAACTCACGAGCAACAGTTAAAGAAATAAAGGAATGCGATGCATCTGAGTAATACAGTACAATTAGAAATTGATTTCTAACATAACACTGACCTTGGATCAGGGCGTCTGATTGCATAGCATCGTCAGCAGTCATAGCAAACACTCGACCTTATTGCTGGGTTCGTACTGGATTTCGAGCAAATTTTCTTAGGTAGATCGTAGCTTTGTGTCCAGATTCCTCACAAGTAAAATAAGCGTTCGTTCCTTACAGCATCCAAATCTGACATAACCATAACCATGGAGATCATAACAACTATGAGAATAGCTGTGCCTCACATCGATTCATCATTCGGAACTCGATTAAACCATGCATATTCGCAGTCATTATGGTTCTATCCGCACCAAACAATCAACATTAAGGTGATCAGTCTTAATATTTCAAGTAAGGCACGAACATTTCCATAATGAGTGCTCATAGACATTCATGCCAAATGTATCTTAAAGATACCCTAACAGCATGAGACACACAAGCAGAGTATGTAATGAAGCATAGTCAGTCCACTCCCCAGGCTCTATTGGAAATGAACTGCTCTAATACCAAATTGTAACGACCCAACTCCCAGTATGCCATGGTCATACAAGAAGCAAAGTGTTACTAACTTGTCCTTCCTAACTATTATCTATTATTTAATATATGAGCCTGTGCCTTGTTAGAACGTTGCCAATTTTACGAGTAACTTTTTTTTATTCGCTGTGGATGATAATGTAAAAATAAACAAGCATACATTGAGAGCAATAAAAGGAGGCATAGAGAAATATAGAAATATAGCAGATAATATACATCATGTACACTATAACAAAATATGTAGCTTTTACACAAGATCAAGTCAGTTTACATCCTCGTCAACCTACGTAGCTAATATATACACGACACTCCCAGGGCCTGGCCTATACAAAAAGGCGCTAAACTGGCGCCCAGGCTAGCCTAACCACTATATAGCTCCTAGCTCTCGGGTGTACTAACACAAGTGAGAGACTAACTAATAGATAATGTCAGACTAGAGTGTCATCAAAAGAATACCCCTACGGCTGTCAAACTATATCTACATGTGGCCATTCAGAAGATCGTCATGAGGCTCACCCATCTCCTCATTCTGCTCTATCTCTATCTTAGGGATCCTCCTCCTCCTCATCGACTGCGGCTATAGCTATACGCTCAGATCCACCAGAAACACTGCTGTCACTATGTACAAAACCATTCGCGAGCACAGGTCCGTTTGCGTATATCGGAGATACCGCGTCATCCGGTAGTGCCGACTCAATAGGCTGTGGAAAGTCTAAGATTGGCTCAAGGGGAAGGTCCCACTCTGGTAGAATCACATGTACGTACTCTCCAGCTATCTCGGGCTCATCAGGAATGATAGGCCCAGGTGCCACCTCATTCAAGGGTTGAGCTGGTATAAAGTGTCTGTGATCATCGGGAAAAGGATATCCAGGTGCATCAGGGTGTAACCAGGATAAGGGAAAGTCGTAGAGATCATCAGGATCAAAAAGCGGACTACACAAAGGATGTTGGAAGGGACGGTTTTGTAACGTATAACGTCTCATACGAAGCTTCGCACTCAGAATGTAGTAACCATAGTACACTGGATCCTCGTAAATGTATAGGTCTTTGACTTCATAGAATATCACGCCCGATTCCATCTGAAGGGGAGGAAGGGAGAGAAGGGGGTATGAACCGAGGAGTTCTTAGTAGGGCTTACGTTTATTTACACGGTGTCGATGAGTAGACGAATAACAAAATATAGCGAAGCAGTAAAAAGAAGATAAAGATAGAAAGAGAAAGTAGAGACAACAGAAAGCAGAACACAAACAAAGAATACAAGAAAATGTAACACAGAAATAGCATACAAGCAAACAAACATAAGGAAATAGATCACACACAGAAAGGAATGCAACAGAGAATGATGCACAGACAAGAATGATGGATGTCTAGCCCTAGTGCAGGCCATGAGCTCACGTGTCGGTTGGCTGCCCGCAATCCCGACATTTATCCAGTAAAGAGTAATCCTGATTTCCCAGATACGATTTTCCGTTCCTAGAGGATAGTAATAGCCGCTCATTCGAGACGGCCTCTGCTTAACGCAAGAAACTCTGCTTTGCTCTAGGGAATCGAAAAATGGCTGTAGGTAACTTAGTATCCCTACAGAAACTCTGGGTTGCATCAAGCAACTAATATGTATTAAATATAGCTCTGGGTTGCGTCAAGCAACTAATATATATATAAATATAGCTCTGGGTTGCATCAAGCAACTAATATATATATCAATATAGCTCTGGGTTGCATCAAGCAACTAATATATATAAATATCTCTTTATTATATTACTCTTCTCTTTATATCTCTTTACTCTGTTCTGATTTTTCTTTTCTCTGTATCTCTTTACTCTGCTTTGGTTACTCTGTTCTCTGTATCTCTTTACTTTTCTCTGATTACTCATTCCTTTATATCTATGTTACCCTTATTCTCTTTATCTCTTTACTCTACTCTAATTACTCTATTCTCTGTATTTCTCTATTTTGCTCTGATTTCTCTACTTAATGTATATATTTAAAGCTTATGTAAATTTCGGTATGAATAGTTAGCTTGTCCCAAGTATAGGTTCATTAAGTCTATACTGAAACAGTTTAACTTTTCATATAATACCTAACCCTAGTCTCAACTCAAGAACTAACTATGTTGCCCTAGTTCGTTCACTAATCTCTGTCTGTTTTTCTGTCATTAAAACTTTACAGACTTTTCTTCGACTTTTATCTTTTCTTCAACTTTTTATCTTTCTTTTACCTTTGCCTCACTAATATGTTCTTACCACACCCTAAGTGTTTAATAAAGGTAATTATGAGATTTTGCGCTTAAAGTTGTCTTTCTAAAGCTTTTACAGAAAACTGCCTTTTTCGTATTATTTTATTATTTTTATTAAAATATTATTTTTAATTAAATATTATTATTTAATATTTTATTATTATTTATTATTTTATCATTAAATTTTCTAAAATTACCTTATCTTTACCTTTAACCTTTAAAATTCACTTTTTACCACCCATAACTTTTAATATTTCTACTTTAACCACCCTAACTTTCAGAAATTACAAAATAACCCTTCAAACACCAAAATATTTACTTCCTTGTCCTTTCTAAGATCTAAAAGGTGTTCTTCAATGTTCTTCACCACACTCAAAGTGTTCTTTGTGTTCTTCGTAAATTCTTCAGATTCTTTATCTGTTTTTACCCGTTTTTCAGTCTTTTCAGCAACCGATTTTTGCCATAATACATAATAAATTAGCAGCCACTAAAACCCCATCTTTTCCACATGATTTTAACACAAATTGAACCTCAATTTAGGCCTAGGGTTTCGTTTTTCCAGCTGCTCCAAGAACATGAACTTAAAGCTTAAATTTCTTCAAATTTTATCAAAATTTCACCAAATTTTCACCAAAAATCAATCATATATGCAACCAATTTTTAGCACAGCCAAATCATACAACATTCACACAACTCAAACACAAATAATCAAGATTAATTTTGTTACACCCTACCTGGTTTTGCTGCTCCTAATTCAGTTAGACTTTCAGGTGGTCCTTTAGCACTTTTTCCTCCTAAATCACATCAAGAACAACTTTAAATCCAAAAACCCTCAACTAACCAAATCTCCCTCCGCATGTTAGAAGGTAATTTATAACCTTAGACTTTCTGGAAAGTCACGTTTCTTGGCCCTCAAATCAAGTTAAGCATGATTCCTAAGGACGAACATCAAGAAAACACATATTTAAGCATGTTTCCTTGAAACCGAATCAAAAGGGAGATGGTGCAGCCAACTCACCTTGATTCCAGCCTTGATAAGTCATATGATTATGTAGAGAAAGAAGAGAGGATCATTTTGGTCAGATTGGAATTTTGATTTGAGTTTTAGTTCAGCAGAAATCAAGCTTTGAAGATTTGGAACTAAGAACTTTTCTCTCTTTTTCTCTCTTCCTATTTTCGGCCACAAAGTGAAAATGAGCCAGCCTTGGGGGTTTTGGGGGTGTAGGGTGAGTTGTGATTGGTTGGCTTGGAGGTGGATTAAAATAATATTAAAATATCTCAGGTGTATAACTACTAAAACTAGATGTATCGGAACACTTGTAAAAACATCTCTAAAAATTATTTTCTGAGTTACTAGCATAAATGATACTAGTAACATATTTATTATGAGAATAAAACATGTATAATGAGGCCTTAGCATTGCTAAAGTCATCAGAGAGTGCTGGTGCTAAGCTACACCAGTAAACTGTGAACCCGGTTAAACCGATTTTCTATTTTTAACTAAAACTAACCAGGTAACCTTATAATATCATTCAAGAAGCTTCTAATACTCATATAATGATGATATTATCCTATTATCTCTCTTCTCTCATGAATCGATTCCGGTTTATCAAATTGAGACTATTTACGAAAAATCGAATCAAAACTCCTAACCGATACGGTTCAAAAACTAGGTTCTTCGTGACTATGTTATCGAGCTTGCCTCATAAAAGGTTCTAACTTAAAGATGACATAATGACAATGAGGATTGAGATACTTGATGATATATCAGAGGTTCTCCCCTTACTGATCCTTCGGAGAAATTTGTACTTTCAGAAAAGATCTCGCGTACTTGAAAATCAGGGTTGTTACACGACCCAGGGTATGAACAGAAACCAAGATTCAAAGAAGAGGTCTAAAAACACATTAAAATAATTTTTGGGAAACCAGTGAACTGAATGTACAATATATACAGTGAACCAATTTACCTGGTGTTGCTCGCAGCATTTACAGAAGGTGTAGAGCTTCCTTGAGTCTGTAACAGTTACTCGCTATGCAGATTTACAGTTGGCACTCTAAGCAAGACAAATAAATATTAGTAATTCAATCTAGAGGAATTAGAAAAGGTTGTAGCAAAAGTAAGCAAAGAAAGAAAAAGAACTCGGGAATAATAAACTAAATCTTACATCTGAGAGAATTCATTTTGTGCCTCTGTTGAGTCAAAGTGATCCGGAGCAATGTTTGTTGACTGAGCTCCATCATTTCTTTTCTTTGATCTTTTTTCCCTTATCATCTCCAATGCTCGTTTTCTTCTTTCGGCAGCATTTTCTTTTGCTTTTTCAGTTTTGAAAGTTCATAAAATAAGTATCAAGGAACCAAAAATGTAAGTATCAATAAAAGAAAATATGATTCGAGAAACTTACTCCTTGTCAAATTGGGCTTGCATTTTTGACACCCTTTGCGGTTATTTTCTTTTTATTACGGGTATTTTCTCGATTTCATTTTCTCTAGAATACAAACAAACACATCGAATTTATACCGGCAACAAGACACTAACAATGAAGTCAACCAAATTGACAGACACCACCGAACCAAACTAAATTAAGTGCTAAAACAAAAATTAGAAGCTCACCGAACCGAAATTAATTCATTTGCTGAACAAAAATTGATACATATGCAATCAACAAAATGTCTCATAGAAATTACGCAATACTTATTGGCTTTTAGATTCACTCGTGCTCTCTGCGTCTATTGGCACAGGCTTTATTTTTTTGGTTAGTTTTTTAACCACCTTCGGTGGTTGTTTTCTTTTCTTTGTTTCGGTTTTTTTATTTCTTCTTCTCTGCAATACATATGAACAAGTGCAAAAGAACAAATTTAAGTAAATACAAGTTAAATGAAATCAATATCAAAATTAAACTTACTGACTTTCGGATTCAGATTCAAAAAATCTTTCCTCTTCCGAAGAAGAATCCATCTCGACAGTTTTCTTTTTTATTTTATTTCCTTTTTCCTTCTTGTCCAAGTTACTTGTTTTTGTTTTTTCTTTCTTTTTTTCCTTTCTGTAAAGAAGTCCCTACAACAGAAACAAGGGATCAATTATTTAATCATCAAGAAAACACATTAACAATCCGGTGAACTAAATGAAACAATCCCACCGAACCGAAAAATATTCATATGGTGAATAGTACATGACACTATTTAATCATCAAGAAAAATGTTTCTTAATGCAGAAACATTCAAATCAACAAACTAAGAATTTCAAGTAGGACAAATAAATTAATTATAACCTAAAATAGAAGATTATTTAGTTAGTAGAGTATTTTAAAAGCAAATGAAAGAAAATTTTTTGGAGAATGTTAGTAGAGTATTTACCAATGGTTCTGTTGCTTCGGATGAAATCTGTTCAATCATCATTTCCCTTGTCCAATGGGCCACTCATGGTGCAGGGAGAGCATCAGGTGCAAACGGGCGGGGGAACTTGGTTTCGTGGAAGTATATCAACATTAATACAAAAATAGAGCCACCAACAGACTGTTTCTTCCCCTTTCTCTTGTTTTCAACTCCTTTCATCAAGAAGTTGAGCACATGCTTTGCCCAATCCTATTTCCGAATGTTGTCCACATGAAAGATTGGTGGCTTATGGATTGGGAAGGCCACACTTACCGTTGTGGGGAGCAAGAAGCACTTTTGTATGAAGACAACAAAAGTCCTCTTAAAATTTTTCCGGTTCTCGTCCCCTTCTACACTCATGTCTAGCACATTCCTTGTCAAAGTCGCCAAGGAAATATTTTTTACGCTGTCAAATATTTCCTTGTCTGCTGGATTCAGGTTGTTGTAATCAACTTTTTCAGGAAAACGATTTCCTACAATATTTTAATAGCAAAAATTAGTCAAAAACAGGCAGTTTAATTTTCTGGACACCAATGAACTGAAAATAAGCAGTAAGTGAAAAATGTATTACCTCCGTTGGTTATGCCGAAGGCAACTGCTACTTTTCGAGGAGTTATGTATATTTTTGCCTGGAGAGTTTTCAGGCATCCTTTCTCTTCATCAAACTGATCAATCAATTCTTTCAACAGTGTATTATAGAAATTCATTTCTGGGACATTTTCCAGGGCACCAAATCCTATTTCTTCCAATATATCTTTCTTTTCTTGACTCATTTCCCTGTACATTGTTGCTATTGCCTTTGTTTGGCATCTGTAATATTGATTTTCTGCAAGTTTTGAAAAAAGATGTGAGGATATATTTATAATAAAAAATAGATATTATTCAAATGAAAGTGGATAAATATATTTAGTCTGCTTACGTTATAATGTGCCTTCTCCTTCATTGTTGCCATTTTCTTGTTGTGTTTTGCTGTAATGAAAAATTTTGGTCAATAATTCATTGAATACATCAACAAGCACAAGCATGTATATCTTAATCAAGTCAATTAAAATGCAACAACCCACCGAATCAAAAATCGTTCATGCACAGAACCAAAATCACAAAGGGTACCGAACCGAAAAACGTTCATGTGCTTAATAAATGATGATCAACTTTCAATCAACAAGAATACTATTCCTCCATGCAAAAGAAGTACTGAAGATAGTAACAATCATTTTCAAAGCTCTAGTTAAATTATCCACACAAATAAGAACAAGCATGTATATCTTAATCAAATCAACATCTTCCAGAAGAAAAGTTTTTCAAATTTCGTGAATTAGGTGTTCTTTTAAAATGACATTTGCAAATTGCCTTCTTTAAAATGCCAATTGTCCTAAACCAAACTCATTCAATACTCAACAAGCACAAGCATGTATATCTTAATCTAGTTAATTAAAATGCCACAACCCACCGAACCGAAAATCGTTCATGCACAGAACCAAAATCACAAAAGGGGGGGTGTTACCTGCAAGAGACTCCGATGCTTAAGTCAGTACGGGCTTTAGGTAGGTTTTTTGTAGAATTGGAATATGAGTTATACCTGGGTGTTCCAGTGTATTTATAACAGTGTTTGACGATCTTCCCTTGAGATAAGTTTTGTTATCTTATCTTATCTTTTGTGAGTGAGATCATATCTTTTGCCAACCGCCTTCTAGTAGTCGGTGGTCCTTTCATTTTGGTCCTTCTTGGGCCTCTGTGGTGGTTTACCGGAGCTCTTTATGAAGAGGTTGGTGGTGAGCCAACCTCTAAAGAGGTCGGTCGATTTGCTTTAGTCCAACCCGGACCTTCTAGCTCGATCCAGGGTAAGAAGAGTGCCCCTGCTTTGAGCTTCGACCTTTTCATGAGATCGTACTTTTTTGGCCTCGACCTCTTTGGGAAACTCGTGCTCAAGCATCTTTCTTTGGTTGTTCCTGACTAGCTCCTTCTCGTGCGAGTCTTGTGTTTTTAAATATTCTTTTAGTAATGCGAAGCATTTTTCCTTTCTCTCCTTAATTGCGGCATTACTTTCGAGGGCGTTAATTCCTTGGGAGTGTGCGAACGTCTTTAAGGCCTTATTGATTGGGCTTTTATTTTCTGCCATTTCTTTTTCCCTCTTTAAACTTTGTTTGAAATCAAAGAAGGGTTTTTTGCTCTTTCAGTTTCCTTTGTTCCCTTTTGCTTCATTTTACTTCTCGCTTCTCTGTGAAAAAGCCTTTTCCTCTGGTTCCTTTGACTTTGCCCCAGGCTTTCTTCTTCTCTGAAGCTTTTTGGTGTAGATCGCTCGTGTCTCGCTCGTCTGTTGCTGTCGCTTTTTCTTCATCGCAGGTTGGTATTTGTTTCATGCTTTTCATTCTTTTGGATTTGTTGATAGCTACGATCCTACCTTGCATTGGCTCCTAGTGATGTTGCATGTTTATTTCCTGAAAAGTTTTGATCTTTTATTTTGCTGTACCTTTGAAGAAATGTTGGCGCCTCGATTTCTGATTTTTTCTTTGAGTTTCTCTTGTTGAGAGAGTTAGGGTTTTGACTCGCAGCATTTCTTCCTTTCTGTATTAGCATTGTTGCCTCCAAAGGGTGCCCTTGGGTTTTGATTATTTTCTATGTTCTTGTGAACCTTAGGGCGTCCTTTTGTTTGGTGTTTACTTTTTGCTTTTGCCCGAATTACTTTGGTGGTGATGCTTCTTTCGTTTTCTTGCTGTAGGTGTAGTTTTCTATGTCTTCTCGTAAGAATATTTTTGAGATGTCTATGAAGGTCCCTCTCGGTATGGCTGACTGGTTAGATTCCATAGTGTTAATGTGTGTGACTATAGTAGACCCAGAGTATTGTGAGAAGTTTAAGAGTTTCCATAGGATATGTGAGAATGGGGAGGATGAAAAGAATTACGAGCTGTTATCGCTTGATCCCGAGGAGAGGATCAGTTTCCCCCCCTTAGGTCAGGCAGAGCGTCCCTTCTTTTATGCTTATGACTACTTTTTTACCAAATTAGGCATTACCTTTCCCTTTACTGCATTTGAGACCGATATCCTTTGGAACTGTAATGTGGCTCCTTCTCTTTTCGGGCTGCTCAGGCAAAGAAAGTCTTTCCTATTTTTGATAATTCCTTCCATGATTTCAAGAACTTTTATTTTAAAATTCGGGCTATTGAGGATGTCCACCCCTTTTTTTTAGATGAGAACAAAGAACTGACCTTCCCTCTTTGGTGGCAGAAGGATCCTGTACTTCTTAACTACCCTTTAGAGAGTCTTGATAAGGTGGAGAGGGCCTTTGTGGGTGTCTTGGAGGAACACTAGGGGGAGCCTCCTCATTTGGATACTAAGAGGTTTTTAGGGGATCCCGCTCTTCTCCGTCCTAAGCTAGGTAGTGCCCGACCTCTTCTTTTTAGAAAATTTTCTTTATTTGTCGTGGTCTTATCGTTATCTACTGCATAACTCTTTTCTTGGTTTCTTCTTTCAGAGATGGTGTTGATGCGCGATATTTTGTAGGTCTAGAATTTTACCGATAAATTCTGTCGTGAGTATAGTCTAAACCAACAAGCTATAATGCATCAAACATAGAAAATGTGTGTCTAGAATTTAAAATCAATAACCGAGAGTATTAGTGCCAAGTCGTTCTCCGTAGGAGTTACCTTAAGATGCACATCATTGGTTAAGAGTTGTCTTGGTGTTGGGATTGAATGCAAGAAAAGTAAATGAACTTGAATCAAAACAATGAACAAGTAACAATTAAAATAAGGGGCACAAGAACTTAAATCAAGCAAGGGTGAATGACAATCAATCAATATGAAATCCTTGGCTAGGGGTGAGAATTGGAATTCTTATCCTCATTGCCTCCAACAATTATGATAAGAATTGGTTATTGCTCCACTTAGTTAACCTCTAACTATGAAGAAAAATCAAGTGGAGATAATCAATTTGAGTCCACAAGTCCTAGTCAAATCATAAGGAAAGACTAGAGTTAGTGTCATTCAAATCAATTAGTAATTTCCAATTATCAATTAACAAAAGGCATTGACAATTCAAGGGTCTCCAATTACCCAACCCCCAAGCCAAGAGTGAAGATCTACTCCATAGCTATAGTTGTCATTTTCTCAAGCACTTGGTGAGCAATAATGAAAGACATCATGAAATTGATGAGAGAATTTGAATTAAAGCTATCTAGTACAAGCAACTAGCAACAATCAAGGAATTAACAATAATGAACATGAAATTCCTCAATGCATTAATAGAAATCAAAGAAACAAGATCTAAATCCAAGATCTACAATGCTAGAGTAACAAGAACACTAAAATGAGAATAGAAGAATGAGATCTACAAATTAGAACAATGTAAAATTGAATTAAATTCATATCTAACCCAAGGATCCAAGTGAAATTGAAATTGAGAAAGCCAAAACCTAGAGAGAAGTTGGAATTTCTCTCTCTAGAAACATAAACTCAAAAACTAGCTAAAAAGGTGTGTAATGTGTGAATCCCCTTCAATCCTTGATCCATTGGGTCTTTTCCCTCCAAAATTCAGCTCAAATTGGGCCTGGAGCTCCTCATAAATTGCCAGCCACGATTTCGTTAAAGAAGTCACGTGCCGAGCGCCACGCGTACGCGTGGGTCATGCATACGCGTCGATGAGATTTTTCCCAGCCACGCGATTGCGTCCTTTTTTTGCGCGCCAATCCAGATCTAAGCTCCCATGTGTGCGCATCTGCTACGCGTACGTGTCGATGCCAATGCTCCAAAGCTCTATTTTTCATGCTCCTTCCACTTATGCATGCTTCCTTTCCCTCTTCTAGACCATTCTTGCCTCTATAAACTCTAAAATCACTCAACAAATAGATCACGGCATCGAATGGTAATAGTGGGAGAATAAAATATAGCTTATTTAGAGCCTAAAAAGCATGTTTTCAACAATGAAGCAAAATTAGGAAGGAGACACAAGACTATGCATTTTATGTGAATAAGTGTGAAAGAAATTGATAAAATCCACTAAATTAAGCACAAAATGTACCACGAAATAGAGGTGCATCAAATCTCCCCACACTTAAACCAAGCATGTCCTCATGCAAAAGATTAAAAGACCAAAGAACATTGGAGAAGGAGTTTATTGATATGCAATTTACCTACATGCATGCAACTAATGCACATGTATCTACCTACTTGGTCAAAGGTGAATCAACTTCTAAGAATATATATATGAGCACATAGGGCCAAAATGACAAGTAATTCACAATTCTACCAATTCAAACATCAAAGTGGAGTGTACATAACTTGCATGAAGAAAGCTCATGAAAGCTAGGAATAAGGATTTGAGTATCAAACCCTCACCGGAAGTGTTTGCACTCTAGTCGCTCAAGTGTTTAGGGTTGATTCACTCAGTCCTCCTCTAATCATGCTTTCTAAGATTTGTTTTTCATCTAACAATCAACACTTATTCAATGCATGCATACATATATCATGAGGTCTTTTCATAGGTAGTAATGGGGTTAGAGTCAAGATAGGGTTATATATAGATAAGTGAGCTCGAAATTTGAATCTTTGATTAACATAAGCTTCCCACCTAACCTATACACAACCTATAAAAATCTAGAACAAGCCTAACTACCCATTCTTCACTCTTTCACATACTCATGCATTCTTTCTTTTTATCACAACACATATGCGTCGATTATCATTGAACCTTACTTTGGGGCATTTTGTCCCCTTTTTATTTCTTTCTTTTTCTTTTTTTTTCTTTCTATTTTTTTCTTTTATATATATATTTTTTTTCTATTTTTTTTACCTTGTATTTTTTTTCTTTTTTTTTCAACTAAAAATATATACAAGAGCATCAATGCATATGGTTTAACCTTTAATGCATGAGTATTGTTCATACCCTGGGTCGAGCTATCTGACCTGAGATGATTGGCGACAAAGTGACCGACCTCTTCAGGTCAGACTATCCGACCTCTTCCTAAAAAAGGTCGGCCAAATCGACAAGAAAGCCCAAAAAAGGGCCCAACTCAAGGAATACGACCCAGATCCAAAGGCAGCCCAAGCCTATAGAGATAAGGGCGGTTCCATTAAAGATAAGCTGACCTCGCCAAAATATAAGATAAGATAAGATAACTAACTTATCTATCTAAGAAGGTCATCCCACACTATTATAAATACACTAGAGCACCCAGGTACAACTCATACTCTGATTCTACTAAAAACCTGTTTAATACCCATGCTAACTTAATCATCGGAGTCTCTTGCAGGTACCCCCACCCTCCGGTGACAAAGGATCAGCAGTGCAACTAGTCCAACAAGTCGGACAACACAGCTCCGGCCGCTACCCCCAGCCGGATACGTCATCTCCGACTAGTACAGAAGATCTCGACCGAGATCGACCCACAGTTTCAGGTAACCCTCGGAACATTGGCGCCGTTGTCGGGGACCTGGAAGTCATCCCATCACCATGGCGGACGACCATGACAACGACCATGATTCAGATCTAGAGGATAGAACGCCGCACAAAAACGCAGACGCTACACCAAAAGGCACTCCGGACCCTAACGGGGACAAAAACTCATCAAATCCGTTAGAGGCACTTCAAGATCGTTTAAAGCAACTTGAGAAAGAGGCCCAATACCAGCGAGAAGCAGGAAAGGATCTACAAAGAGAGATACGGTGACGCTGGGAATTGGAGGATAAACTTCTAAAAATCGAAGCCAATCTCAAAGCCAAAACTACTCGATCCACCCTTGAGGACAACTCTCGCAAGGATCAAGATCCATTCACTAGGGAGATCATGAAGACCAAAATCCCAAAAGACTTCAAACTTCCAGATATGACTTTATACGATGGCACCACAGACCCCAACCATCACCTCAGCAATTTCAGAAGTAGAATGTACCTCACCGACGCCTCACATGCAGTTCGTTGCAAAGCTTTTCCAACAACCCTTACCAAAACTGCCATCAGATGGTTCGACAAAACTACCTCCGAAATCTATCTCAAGCTTTGACGACTTAGCCAAAAAATTCCTGGCCAGATTTTCAATCCAAAAAGATAAGGCTAAGCACGCCCCTAGTCTCTTAGGAATCAAGCAAGGAGATCGGGAAAGCCTTCGCAACTACATGGAAAGATTCAACAAAACATGCCTAGACATACAAAGCCTACCAACAGAGGCCACTATCATGGGCCTCATCAACGGCCTACGGGAGGGACTTTTTAGCCAATCTATATCAAAGAAATACCCCACATCTCTGGATGAGGTGCAAGAGCAGGCGGAGAAGTACATCAACATGGAAGAAAATTTCCGACTTGGAGAAGCCTCGAGAACCGGTTTCACCTATCGAGATAAAGATAAAAAATCCAAGAGGAAGGAAGATCGAACGGGGGAGAAAATAAAAAAATATCATAATTACACCCCTCTTCGGGTGTCCCTTGTGGATATTTACAAAGAAGTCTGTAACACAGAAAAGATACCCTAGCTCGACCACTCAAAGGCAAAAGAGGAGGAGGAAATCGGAACGAATACTGTGAATATCATCGAGTCCGAAGACATTCCACCAATGAATGCTTCGACTTAAAAAACGTCATAGAAAAATTAGTGAGAGAAGGAAAACTAGATCGGTTTCTGGCCACCCGAGATGATGAGCAAAGAAAGAGAAGGAGGGACGAAGATGTCAGACGATCTGAGCGATCACCTCAGACACCAGAAAGACACGTCCACATGATACACGGTGGATTTGCAGGAGGAGGAATCTCCAAATCATCTCGCAAAAGATATCTCAAAGAAGTATATCATGTCGAGGGGAAGGAAGGAGAACCCGACATCCCTACAATTAAGTTCACCAAAGAAGATGCATCCGGTATCATCTCGGGACACGACAATCCCATGGTCATCACCATCATACTAGCAAACGCAAATCTCCACCGCACGCTGATAGACCAAGGGAGCTCCGCCGACATCTTATTTAAAACGGCCTTCGACAAGCTTGGTTTAGAAGAAAAGGAGCTTAGAGCATACCCAAACAGCCTGTTCGGACTGGGAGACACCCCAGTGCAACCACTTGGTTACATCTCGCTACACACAATGTTCAGAAGAGGAAACCAGTCCCGAACACTCAAAATAGACTACATAGTGGTCAACGTGAGTTCAGCTTACAACGTCTTAGTAGGTCGGACAACATTGAATCAACTCGGCGCAATAGTCTCAACTCCACATTTGTGCATAAAATTCCCAACTACAGAAAGGATAGCTACAATAAAAGTAGATCAAAAGATGGCACGCCGCTGTTATAACGAAAGTCTAAACCTCAGAGGTAGAGGAGAAGAGTTTCATACAATCGAGTTTGGTGGAGCTCAGAGATGAGAAGAACTCCGTCCACAGCCCAAAGGTGAAATAGAGAAAGTTCAGATCGGAGACACCCCGGACAAAATAACTAATATTGGCACGATCCTAAGAGGGGACGCAAAAGAATTACTAGTACAGTTCTTACGAGATAATGTCGACCTCTTCGCATGGAAAGCCGCAGACATGCCAGGCATAGACCGCAAGCTAATATGTCACAAGTTGGCGGTCTATCCAGGATCTCGGCCGGTACAGCAGAGACGAAGAAAACTTGGGCCAGAATGATCCCAAGCTGTGGAAGAACAGGTACAGGCACTACTGGAGGCAGGATTCATAAGAGAAGTCAAGTACCCACTATGGCTAGCTAACGTTGTCTTGGTGAAAAAATTAAATGGGAAGTGGCGAATGTGCACCGACTACACCGATCTCAACAAAGCCTGCCCAAAAGATCCTTATCCACTCCCAAGTATCGACGCTCTGGTGGATGCCTCATCTGGATATAAATACCTCTCATTTATGAATGCATATTCCGGATACAATCAAATCCCCATGTATCCACCAGATCAAGAAAAGACCTCGTTTCTAACACCAAAAGCAAATTAATGCTACATCATGATGCCTTTTGGTCTCAAGAATGCGGGAGCTACTTATCAAAGGCTAATGAATAAAGTCTTTTCAGATCATATCGGAAAAATCATGGAAGTCTACGTGGATGACATGTTAATAAAGACACAAAGTAAAGAGACATTATTGTCTGACCTGGCCCAAGTGTTCGACACTATAAGGAAGCATGACATGCGACTCAATCCTGCAAAATGCACTTTTGTAGTAGAAGCAGGCAAATTCTTAGGTTTTATGCTCACACAAAGAGGAATTGAGGCGAATCCGGATAAATTCCAGGCCATAATCAACATGAAGAGCCCAACTTGCATCCAAGAAGTGCAACAACTCAACGGGAGATTGGCAGCCTTATCCAGATTCTTAGCAGGATCAGCGATAAGATCTCTCCCCTTCTATGCTACTTTAAGGAAAGGAAAGAAATTCGAATGGACAATGGAGTGCGAGAAAGCCTTTCGGGATTTCAAAAGTTTCCTGGGACGACCACCTATCCTAACTCGACCACGAGAGGAAGAGCCACTCGTATTATACCTCACGGTAGGAAGTCGGGCAGTGGCCTCAGCACTGGTTCGAGAAGACGACAAAGGGCAACAACCTGTATACTTCATTAGTAAAGCGCTGCAGGGATCTGAGTTGAACTACCAAAAATAGAAAAGTTTACCTACGCTCTCATACTGACATCTCGACAATTTCGCTTGTACTTCTAGGCTCACACCATTAAGGTTCGGACCAACCAACCCATAAAAGAGATATTGCAGAAAACAGATCTAGTAGGCAGAATTTTACAATGGGCAGTTGAGTTATCCGAGTTCGACCTCCAATATGAAGCTCGGACAGCCATTAAATCACAATACTTAGCCGACTTCATTGTAGAATTCACTGACACCCTGGAAACCCCCACAGAATGGAACCTCTACGTGGACGGTTCCTCGAATAAAACTGGAAGCGGTGCGGGTGTGATAATAGAAAGCAACCAAGGAACCCAAGTGGAGCTTTCCCTCAAATTTGGGTTCCCGGCCTCAAACAACCAGGCAGAATATGAAGCGTTACTAGCTGGTTTGAAGCTGGCTAAGGAGGTGGGAGCTCAAAAACTCAACATCTTCAGTGATTCACAAGTAGTCACCTCACAAATAATAGGGAGCTACCAAGCCAAAGACCCCACCATGAGAAAGTATTTGGATAAGACCAGGGAACAGCTCGAATAACTCGGGGAATATAAGATCCACCACATACCCCGCGAACAAAATGCCCGAGCTGACGCACTCTCAAAGCTAGCCAGCACTAAACCAGGGGAAAACAATAGAATCCTCATCCAGGAAATGCTACAGAACCCGTCAGTCTCAGAAGAAGAAAAAGTCCTAGCCATAACAGGTCAGGATCAAGGATGGATGACCCCCATAATTAATTACCTCAAAACAGAAACACTCTCCACAGATGAAAAGAAGGCAAATAGATTAAAATGGGAGGCACAGTACTACACTATCATAAACAACACCCTATACAAAAGAGGGATTTCAATACCATTATTAAAATGTGTGCCGACCTTCAACACAAGGGAAGTTTTAGAGGAAATACACAGTGGCATTTGTGGCAATCATCTCGGAGCACAAGCTCTCACCAAAAAAGTACTCCGGGCGGGGTTTTATTGGCCAACTCTACAAAAGGAAGCTACAGAGTTTGTAAAGACATGTCCACCATGCCAGAAACATGCCAACTTTCACATCGCCCCGCCGGAAGAACTCATCAGCGTAACCTCACCTTGACCATTTGCAAAATGGGGACTCGATCTTCTCGGACCCTTTCCCCAAGGATTGGGACAAGTTAAATTCCTCATAGTCGGGGTAGACTATTTCACAAAGTGGATCGAGGCAGAGCCCCTAGCCAACGCTACTGCTCAAAGGAGCCGGAAATTCCTATATAGGAACATCGTCACAAGGTTTGGGGTTCCATATTCTATCACTACAAACAATGGCACCCAATTCACAGACGCAGGCTTCAGAAAGTTAGTAGCCGACTTGAATATAAAACACCAGTTCACCTCCGTCGAACATCCCCAAGCCAATGGACAAGCCGAAGCGGCCAACAAAGTCATATTAGCTGGGCTGAAATGGAGACTGCAAGATGCAAAGGGAGCTTGGGCCAAAGAACTTCCACAAATCCTATGGGCATATCGAACAACGCCACATTCCACCACAAACGAATCACCATTTCGATTAGCGTACGGAGTGGAGGCAATGATCCCAGTGGAGGTCGAGGAACGGTCGCCTAGAGTAGTCCACTACAATGAAGAAGCCAACTCTCAACTTCAAAGAGAAGAGCTCGAACTACTTCCGGAAATCCAAGAAAGAGCTCGGATCAGGAAAGAAGCGCTAAAGCGCCGAATGGCTTTGAGATATAATAAAAAAGTAGTGCCAAGAGGTTTCACTGAAAATGATCTCATCCTAATCCGAAATGATATCGGAACAACTCGACCCGGAGAAAGAAAGCTGGCGGCAAACTGGAAAGGACCCTACCGAGTCATAGAAGTACTTGGGAAAGGCTACTACAGATTATCCGAACTCGATGGGAGAGAATTCCCCAGATCATGGCACGCCTACAACTTAAGAAGGTACTATAGTTAGAAATAAAGGATACCAGCATGAGATGCACTCTTTTTCCTGAAAAGGTTTTTTAATGAGGCACCATGTTGAGATCTAATTCAAAAGGATAAAAAACCTATATGTACATATTTTCATTGTCTTTTAAATAAAGTATATTAGACGATTTTACAAGTTTTCAAGACGCATTAATCTGAAACATTCATCGTCCAATTATAAAGCAACAGATTGGCAAAAGTGAGAAACAAATTCACTGTCCAATCACGATAAAGACCAAGAGAGATGAAAACCAAATTCATCTAAAGGTCGACTAAACGAGGATTTTAATCCACTTTCTATAAATCAGCAAAGATGAATACAGAATAATGCAAGAAGTTATCGAAAGTGATCCGGAGAAAAGACCTGACGAGGTCTTAATGGATTGCTAAACAATAAATTAAAGATTGGCCGAATTAAAAAAGTTGGACCAAGTCAACCCAAGTTATCAGCAAATCCCTGGAAAGAGGTCTGGCCAACCCTATAAAAGAGGAATTGATATAACTTAGAAGAGATCGACATGATGAAGTCGGTCTCCTATGAAAAACAAGTTATAAAAGTAATCCCTGAAAGAGACTTGACAAAGGTCCAAGAAAGAGGATTACAAAATAACTTAGAAGAGATCGACATGACGGAGTCCATCCCCTACAAAAAACAAGTTATAAAAGTAATTCCTGAAAGAGACCTGACCAAGGTCCAAGAAAGAGGATTACAAAAATAACTTGGAAAAGGACGACGTAAAGAAGTCGGTCTCCCACAAACAAGTTATAAAGGTAGTCCCTGAAAGAGACCTGACAAAGGTCCAAAAAAGAGGACTACAAAAATAACTGGAAAGAGGACCAACATAAAGAAATTGGTTATGGATTGCTAAAAATAAATACAAGTAAGATCGAAATCGAAATGACAGTTGGATCCACACATCCACAACCTCAAAGGATCCAAGCTACAAGCAATAAGTACAAAGCAATCCAAAGAGGCCGAGCAGCAAGGCTCTAGCATTCTCAAAACCCAAAAAGGTGCCAAGACAAGTGCAAACAGGCATGATATAAAATACAATATTATAACAAGCTTCAGCGTCAGGCCCAAAAGCTTGAAAGTTACTTGTTGTTTTTTCCAAATAAAAAGTTGCTAAACAAGCAACCAGAAGGAGTATCAACAGTCAGCAAAATATCCAAACTACAAAATAAAGAGTTTAAAAGCCCACAAGCCGGGCTATCTGCAAAAATATCCAAGAAAAATTAGCTAAGATTAGGAGCCTTCTCGGCAGCATCAGTACGGGGAGAAGGAGGGCAAGTCTGAATAGGCATAGTATCCACGGTACCATCATCCCAATTCAGGATCTGACAGTCTGGATCAGAAACAGAACGACCGACCTCAACTAAAGGAACTGTACAAGTTGACATTTTGGCAGAAGGCACAGGGGGAAGTTCGACATCGTCATCATCTTGGTCATCAGGGACAATCTTACCATCCCTCATAACATTGTCCAGGCTAAAAAGAGTAAGATCGGCCTCAGGAATAATAATTCGAACCTGCTCCTTCAGGTTCTCGTAAGCAGCATTCACACTGCCAACAAGATGACCCTGGAGCTCAGAGTAATCAGCTTGGGCGTTCTCCAACTCCTCCTTCAAACGCATTCCCTCCCGATAGGATGTGACATAGCTGTCTTTATGCCTCAATGCTGTGTCCTCGGCCAATCGCATAGAAGCCGCCAGAGCAAGGGAACTCGTCTTCTCATTCTTCAGATCCTTCTCCAGTTTGGCCACCTTCACCTCAAGCTCCTCCTTTAAGCCCTTCATCCGATCGAACTCCTGTTTTGCCTCCTCCATAAAAGCTTTGGTGGCATGGAGGGGAAGATTTTGAGCAGTTTGGTACAGGGCAGCTTCCATATGTGCCATTTTCACACTACTCCGAGTTATAAAATCTATTTTCAGACAGTACCCAAAACAGTTCGAACTAGGGACGGGTCATTCAAAAACCTTTTCGTATCAAGATGGGGTGGTTCCCCCCATAAATCTTCAAGAACAATAACAAAAGCCCACTCAACCTCGTCAAGCATCTCCCATGCATAACGAGACACTCTCACATCCTTCTGCCACTCTAGAGGGAAAGCAGGCTCGTCATTCTCATCAAGAAAAAGGGGGCAGACCCCCTCAGCAGCACGGACTCTAAATAAATAATTCTTAAAGTCCTTAAAAGACTCATCATACATGGCAAAAACTTTATGACCCTGGGTAGACCTGAAAGAAACCCAGGAAGCTTTCTTTTTGGAAGAGGCACCAGGCTTGGCAGAAACAAAAAGATAAAGGAAAAGAGTTTGAGAAGGTATTACGCCTAACTCTTGGCAAAGCAGCTGAAAGATCTTGATAAAACCCCAGAAATTTGGATGAAGTTGGGATGGGGCAATATTACACGACCACAACAAGTCGGTCTCGAAAGCAGTAAACGGAAAAGTAATGTCCAACTGGCTGAAGAAATATTCATAGGCATAGAAGAAAGGATGCTCCCCCCAACCGAAGTAGGAAAATAAACCCTCTCGTCAGAGTCGGGCGCTACAAGCTCATAATCCCTCTCCAGGGCACTGCTACCATAAATCCTATGACGTTTCCTCAGCTCTACACAAAAATCAGCGTCCACTACAGAGACACACATTAAGACAAGGGAGTCCAGCCAATCAGACATCCCCTCGGGAACTTTAGAAGACATATCTAGAATGTTATTGCGAGAAGACATGAGGCCAACTAATCCTACAATAAGAAAAGAAGATTGGATTACTAAAAAAAATCTCAGACGAGGGGCATAACAACTCGACTAATATGATACAGAAGAACAAAACAGAAAAAGAAAACCCCAAGACTCAAGCCAAAGTCCTAGGGCATCCTTTGGAGGCAGTAACAAAGCAAGGTTTCAGGAAAAGTCTACGACTTACATCCTGGCATCTCTCAAACAAGAAAAGAAGATTTCAAAAAAAAACAAACATTTTGAAAAAGAAGTCATCTAATCCACTATCTTTTTACAGTCTATCAGCAAAAAGCATCGCCAACATCAAACATGCCAAGCAGAAATCGTCAAAGGCACAACCTTTTTTCAGAATCAAGCAAAACCATCATCAAAAGCACCAACAGAAATGGTGATAACATGCAAAAGCCCTAAAAGCATCAAACAACAGAAAAGGAAAAAAGGTTCATGCAAAAAGGCGAAGAAACTCCCAAAATACACATTACAACAGCAATCAAGCACAGCAAAAGCAGAAAGATCCAAACTTTCTCCAAGCAAAATCAAAACTTTCTCAAAATCAGACATGAAGAAGTGACACGGAAAGAAGAAAGGAAGAAAAATCAAACCTGGAGAAATAGGAGAAAACCTCAAAAGAAAGCTGAAGAGCAGAAGCGGCAGGCAAAAGAGCCACCCCTCGAACGAAAAAACTCGCCAAAAGTAGGAAATGGAAGATAAAATCCAGAATCACCCCTCTTCCACAAAAAGCAGTAGCAAGCAGGCGTCGCAAGGAGAAACTATAAACACTAGGCGAAAAACAGAAAGAAAGAAAAATAAGGGAGGTTACGAAGAAGAGAAACCGTTTCTAAACTGCAAAATTCAAAATAAAGCCAAGGGAAACGGGGCAATCAATACCAATGAATGAAGGTATTAAAAACCCTCGCATGTTCCCAAGGACAAAGCGCTGATATAAAAGCGCACGCTTTTAGAGGAAAACGTTCCACATTCAAAAAGGTTCTACAAAGAAAGGAATCGACTAAATGCTTGAGTTCAGCTTCACTAGAGAAGGACCGAAGTCAAGGACTCGACCTCAAAAAAGAAGACCGAACTCAAGCAGGGGCACTGTTCATACCCTGGGTCGAGCTATCCGACCCAGGATGATTGGCGACAAAGCGACCGACTTCTTCAGGTCAGACTATCCGACCTCTTTCTAAAAGAGGTCGGCCAAATCGACAGGAAAGCCCAAAAAAGGGGCCCAACTCAAGGAATACGACCCAGATCCAAAGGCAGCCCAAGCCTATAGAGATAAGGACGATTCCATTGAAGATAAGCTGACCTCGCCAAAAGATAAGATAAGATAAGATAACTAACTTATCTATCTAAGAAGGTCATCCCACACTATTATAAATACACTAGAGCACCCAGGTATAACTCATACTTTGATTCTACTAAAAACCTGTTTAATACACATGCTAACTTAAGCATCGGAGTCTCTTGTAGGTACCCCCCACCCTCCGGTGACAAAGGATCAGCAGTGCAGCCAGTCCAACAAGTCGGACACGACAGCTCTGGCCGCTACCCCCAACCGGATATGTCATCTCCGACCAGTACAGAAGATCTCGACCGAGATCGACCCACAGTTTCAGGTAACCCTCGGAACAATTATGTACCCAATTCCCAAGATCTTCAATGAAAATACAAAACATACTTTTACCTCAACCAATGTCCCAAGTTTCCCCACACTTGGATGATACACACTCACTAGCCTAAGCTAATCAAAGATCCAAATAAAGGTTCTTTATTGTTTTTCGCTTTAAGGCTTGTAATGTGCTAAAATTAAGAACAAAGGGGTTAAAATAGGCTCAAAGTTGGCTAACAATGGTTGATGAAAGGTAGGCTATTTGGGTAAGTGAGCTAAATGAAATGATAGCCTCAATCATATATATGCATTCATACATGGAATAATGGACATAAAGAATCAAACAAATCAAAAATCACAATCATAGAAAGAGAACAATGCACACAAGAATAGAAATAAGTGGTTATAAGATGTAACCACACAATTAGGCTCAAAACTCACATTATTGTGTTCTTAGCTCAAAAACCATGTTCCAGAATAAATCCTTCAAGCAAGATTGACACCAAAAAATTTTTAAATTGGTAAGGTGCCCTAAAGATGATTTCTTGGAAAAGAAGTTATCACCCTAACTAAGTATTCCTATCATGCAAAAAGTGTTCAAATACAAAAACTAACCATGCAATTTATCCTACAAACAAAAGAAAAATTGCAATCATGGGTGTTGAAAAGAAAAGGGATGTTACCTACGGAAGTCGGTAACTGACCTCCCCACACTTAAAAGTTTGCACGGTCCTCCGTGCCACTGGTGATACGCAAAGTGAGATTGAGGTCACCACCTCCATCATCCGTGCCCAGAGTGCTTGCTTCACTGTGGTCTGAAGCAGATGTGGAAATGTCCGGCTCTTCTGTAGGCGGGTTAGTACAACCCCAAAGCTTCTTCAAGTAAGCAAATCGGCGTTTGTTACGCCGCCCATATCGATCTATCTTCTCATGGAGCTCCACAAGCAGTTGATGTGTTGACTTCGGTGGTATGGACGAAGTGGTAGGAATGGTGGAAGGAGGAGCTTTGTCAAGGCTTGTGGTGTCCATGGGAGGCTGAAGATATTTCCCGCTCGGGATGATATCGCTCTTTGCCGAAATTATAGCTTTCATGTCCTTAGCCTCGCAAGGGACACTAGCAGCAGCAACCAAATCTAATACCAAAGCGGGAAATGGTAGATTACTGATGAGCGGATAATTTATACGCTTTTCGGCATTGTTTTTAGGTAGTTTTCAGTATGTTTTAGTTACTTTTTAGTATATTTTTATTAGTTTTTATTCAAAATTCACATTTCTGGACTTTACTATGAGTTTGTGTGTTTTTCTGTGATTTCAGGTATTTTCTGGCTGAAATTGAGGGACTTGAGAAAAAATCTTATTCAGAGGCTGAAAAAGGACTGCAGATGCTGTTGGATTCTGACCTCCCGGCACTCGAAATGGATTTTCTGGAGCTACAGAAACCCAATTGGCGCGCTCTCAATTGCGTTGGAAAAGTAGACATCCAGGGCTTTCCAGTAATATATAATAGTCCATACTTTGCCCGAGTTTTGACGACGCAAACTGGCGTTCAAACGCTAGCTTCCTACCCTATTCTAAAGTTAAACGCCAGAAATAGGTTACAAACCAGAGTTAAACGCCACAAACAGGCTGCATCCTGGCGTTTAACTCCAAGAGAAGTCTCTACACATGAAATCTTCAATGTTCAGCCCAAGCACACACCAAGTGGGCCCAGAAGTGGATTTCTGCATCATTTACTTATCTCTGTATACCGTAGTAACTAGTTTAGTATAAATAGGACTTTTTACTATTATATTTACATCTGATCTTGGATGTTTAGTCCTCAGACCTAGGTCTTGGTCATTCTAGTTCCCCTCTGGGACCGAAGCCAATGAACACCATTATCACTTATGTATTTTTAACGGTGGAGTTTCTACACCCCAGTGATTAAGGTGTAGAGCTCTGCTGTTCTTTATGAATTACTGCAAAGTACTATTGTTTTTCTATTCAATTCACACTTATTCTTATTCTAAGATATTCACTCGTATTTCAACCTGATGAATGTGATCATCCGTGACACTCATCATCATTCTCACCTATGAACGCATGCCTGACAACCACCTCCATTCTATCTGCAATAGCTTGAGTGTTTATCTCTTAGCCTCCATTCCGAAAGATCAGAGTCTTCGTGGTATAAGCTAGAATCAATGGGCAGCATGCTTGAGATCCGGAAAGTCTAAACCTTGTCTATGGTATTCCGAGTAGGATCTGTGAAGGAATGACTGTGACGAGCTTCAAACTCGCGACTGTGGGGCGCAGTGACAGTGCGCAAAAGGATCATTGGATCTTATTCCGACACGATCGAGAACCAACAGCTGATTAGCCGTGCGGTGACAGTGCATTTGGACCATTTTCACTGAGAGGACGGGAGGTAGCCATTGACAACGGTGATACCCAACATACAGCTTGCCATAGAAAGGAGTATGAATGATTGAATGAAGGCAGTAGGAAAGAAGAGACTCAGAAAGAGCAAAGCATCTCCATACACTTATCTAAAATTCTCACCAATGAATTACCTAAGTATCTTTATCTTATTTTATGTTCTATTTATATTTTAATTGTCAAAACCTCATAACCATTTGAATCTGCCTGACTGAGATTTACAAGATGACCATGGCTTGCTTCAAGCCGACAATCAATGTGGGATCGACCCTTACTCACGTAAGGTTTATTACTTGGACGACACAGTGCACTTGCTGGTTAGTTGTGCGGAGTTGTGAAAAGGAGTTGAGATTACAATCGTGCGTACCAAGTTTTTGGCGCCGTTGAGATCACAATTTCGTGCACTAAGTTTTTGGCGCCGTTGCCAGGGATTGTTCGAGTTTGGACAACTGACGGTTCATCTTGTTGCTCAGATTAGGTAATTTTATTTTAATTTTAAGCTTTTTGTTTTTATTTTTATTTCAAAAAAAAATTTCAAAAAAATAAATTATTCTATGTTCTTCAGAATTTTTAAGAATGAATTCTAGAGTTTCATGAGATATATTGAATCCTGGCTGGCTGTTAAGCCATGTCTAATCTTTTGGACCGAGATTTCAAAAATCCTTAGAAGAGCTTCTTTGTCTTTCTCAGCAAATTAGCTGTTGTATGTAATGATCTGCTAAAGCTTGGCTGGCCATTGGCCATGTCTAGTGTTTTGGACCGAAGCTTTCACTGAAAGCTTGGATGGCTAGTAAGCCATGTCTAATTCCTGGACTGGAGCTTTAGACTAACGTTGCATGATTCCTGGAATTCTCATTAAAAATTTTGAAATCCTTATTTTTCTTTTTCCAAATAATTTTCGAACAATTACAAAAAAATTTTTTAAAATCATAAAACCAAAAATAATTTTGTGTTTCTTGTTTGAATTTAGTGTCAAATTGTAAGTTTGGTGTCAATTGCATCTTTTTAATTTCCTAAAAATTTTTGAAATTTCATGCATGTGTCCTTCATAATCTTCAAGTTGTTCTTGATGATTTTCTTTGTTTGATCCTTGCATTTTTATCTTTTGTGTTTTTTCTTGTTTTTCATATGAATTTTCAATTTGTTAGTGTCTAAACATTGAAAATTTCTAAGTTTGGTGTCTTGCATGTGTGTCTTTTCTTAAAAATTTTCAAAAATAAGTTCTTGGTGTTCATCTTGACATTCAAAGTGTTCTTGCATGCATCATGTGTTTTGATTCATAATTTTCATGTTTTAAATCTTTTTGTTGTTTTTCTCTCTCCTCATTAAAAATTCAAAAATAAAAAAATATCTTTCCTTTATTCTTCTCATAAATTTCAAAAATTTGAATTGATTTAGTTATAAAATTTTAAAATTTAATTGTTTCTTATGAATCAAGTCAAATTTTCAATTTAAAAATTCTATCTTTTTCAAATCTTTTTCATTTTTTCTTTCATATTTTTGAAAATTTTAAAAATGATTTTCAAAATCCTTTTCTTATTCTTACTTCATATTTTCAAAAATCTCACTAACATTTAATGTTTAATTCAAAAATGTTTTCAAGTTGTTACTTGCCTATTAAGAAAGGATCAAACTTTAAATTCTAAAATCATATCTTTTAGTTTCTTGTTAGTCAAGTAATCAACTTTAATTTCAAAAATCAAATCTTTTTAAATTTCTTTTTTTAAATCTTTTTCAAAATAAAATTTCAATCATATCTTTTTCTACTTCAAATCATATCTTTCAAAAATTTAATTTCAAAATCTCTTCTAACTTCTTATCTTTTCAAATTTGATTTTCAAATCTTTTTCAATTAACTACTTGACTTTTTGTTTGATTTTAAAAGTTTTTTATTTCAATCATATCTTTTCCAAAACCACCTAACTACTCGAGAGAACCACTAACCTCTTTTTCAAAATTCCTTTTTATTTAACTAATTGTTTTAAATTTCAATTTAATTTTATTTCTTTTCTTAATTTTTGAATTCTAATTAATATTTTTAAATAAAAACAAAAATATTTTCCTTTTTTTTTAATTATTTTTTGAATTCTTCTCCCTCTCTCATCTCTTTCTATTTATTTATTTAATCTACTAACACTCCTTTTCTACTCATAATTCGAACCCCCTCTTCTCCTCTGTGTTCAAATTTTTTTTCTTTTTTTCTTTCTTCTATTCTTCTTTTCTACTCACATAAATGAATCTCTATGCTGTGATATAGAGGATTCCTCTTATTTTCTGTTCTCTTCCTTTTCATATGAGCAGGAACAAGGACAAAGACATTCTTATTGAAGCTGATCCTGAACCTGAAAGGACTCTTAAGAGGAAACTAAGAGAAGCTGAAGCACAACCCTCTGGAGAGGACCTGACAGAAATTTTCGAAAAAGAAGGAGACATGGCCGAACCCAATAACAATGGTGGAGATGCAAGGAAGATGCTTGGTGACTTTATTGCACCCTCTTCCAACTTCTATGGAAGAAGCATCTCAATTCCTGCAATTGGAGCAAACAACTTTGAGCTTAAGCCCCAATTAGTTTCTCTAATGCAATAGAATTGCAAGTTTCATGGACTTCCAATGGAAGATCCTCATCATTTTTTAGCTAAATTTTTACAAATCTGTGACACTGTCAAGACCAATGGAGTTGATCCCGAGGTCTACAGGCTTATACTTTTCCCTTTTGCTGTAAGAGACAGAGCTAGAACATGGTTGGATTCACAACCTAAGGAAAGCCTGAACTCTTGGGATAAGCTGGTCAGTGCTTTCCTGGCCAAATTCTTTCCACCTCAAAAGATGAGCAAGCTTAGAGTGGAAATCCAAACATTCAGACAGAAGGAAGGAGAGTCCCTCTATGAAGCTTGGGAAAGATATAAGCAACTGATCAAAAGGTGTCATCTGGCATGCTTCCAGATTGGAGCATCATATGTATATTCTATGATAGTCTGTCTGAGTTGTCAAAGATGTCATTGGACCATTCTGCAGGAGGATCTCTTCATCTGAAAACCCCTGCAGAAGCTCAGGAACTCATTGAAATGGTTACAAATAACCAGTTCATGTACACCTCTGAGAGGAATCCTGTGAACAATGGAACGCCTCAGAAGAAGGGAGTTCTTGAAATTGATACTCTGAATGCCATATTGGCTCAGAATAAAATATTGACTCAGCAAGTCAATATGATTTCTCAAAGTCTGAATGGATTGCAAGCTGCATCCAATAGTACTAAAGAAGCATCTTCTAAAGAAAAAACTTATGATCCTGAGAACCCTACAATGGCATAGGTGAATTACATGAGAGAACCCTATGGAAACACCTATAATCCTTCATGGAGAAATCATCCAAATTTCTCATGGAAGGACTAACAGAAGCCTCAACAAGGCTTCAATAATAATGGTGGAAGAAATAGGTTTAGCAATAGCAAGCCTTTTCCATCATCTTCTCAGCAACAGACAGAGAATTCTGAATAGAGCCATTCTGGCCTGGCAACCATAGTCTCTGATCTATCCAAGACCACACTAAGTTTCATGAATGAAACAAGGTCCTCCATTAGAAATTTGGAGGCACAGGTGGGTCAGTTGAGTAAGAAGATTACTGAAACTCCTCCCAATACTCTCCCAAGCAATACAGAAGAAAATCCCAAGAGAGAGTGTAAGGCCATAACCATGACCAACATGGCCGAACCTGGAGAGAGTGAGGAGGATGTGAGTCCCAGTGAGAAAAGCCTCATGGGACGTCCTCTGGACAGAAAGGAGTTTCCCTTTAAGGAACCAAAGGAATCTGAGGCTCATACAGAGACCATAGAGATTCCATTGAACTTCTGTCTGCCATTCATGAGCTCTGATGAATATTCTTCCTCTGAAGAGGATGAAGACATCACTGAAGAGCAAGTTACTAAATATCTAGCAGCAATCATGAAGCTGAATGCCAAGTTATTTGGTAATGAGACTTGGGAGGATGAATCCCCCTTGCTCACCAATGAACTGAGTGCATTAATGAGGCAGAGATTACCTCAGAAGAAATCGGATCCCGAAAAATTCTTCATACCTTGTACCATAGGCACCATAATCTTTGAGAAGGCTCTGTGTGACCTGGGGTCAGGGATAAACCTCATGCCACTCTCTGTAATGGAGAAACTGGGAATCTTTGAGGTACAAGCTGCAAGAATCTCACTAGAGATGGCAGACAAATCAATGAAATAGGCTTATAGACTAGTAGAGGACATGCTAGTAAAGGTTGAAGGCCTTTACATCCCTGCTGATTTCATAATCCTAGACACTGGGAAAGATGAGGATGAATCCATCATCCTTGGCAGACCCTTCCTAGCCACAGCAAAAGCTGTGATTGATGTTGACAGAGGAGAGTTGGTCCTTCAGTTGAATGAAGACTACCTTGTATTCAAGACTCAAGGTTCTCCTTCTGTAACCATGGAGAGGAAGCATGAAAAGCTTCTCTCAGTTCAGAGTCAAACAAAACCCCCACATTCAAACTCTAAGTTTGGTGTTGGGAGGCCACAACTAAACTCTAAGTTTGGTGTTAAGAGGCCCCAACCCTGCTCTGATTATCTGTGAGTCTCCATGAGAGCTCACTGTCAAGCTATTGACATTAAAGAATCGCTTAT
This sequence comes from Arachis ipaensis, assembly GCF_059453495.1. Lineage (NCBI taxonomy): Eukaryota > Viridiplantae > Streptophyta > Magnoliopsida > Fabales > Fabaceae > Arachis > Arachis ipaensis. The sequence goes on from NC_142438.1 coordinate 58,541,498, forward strand.
TAGGAGGCAACCCAATGTTATTTAATTATATCTATTGTTATTTTATGTTTTCTGTAGGTTGATAATCATGTGAAGTCACAAAAATAACTGAAAAATAAAAAATATAATGAAAAATAGCATTAAAAACAGCACACCCTGGAGGATAAGCTTACTGGCGTTTAAACGCCAGAAACAGGCACCAGACTGGCGTTTAAGGCCAAAACAGAGCACCAAGTTGGCGTTAAACGCCAAGAAAGGGAGAAAAGCTGGCGTTTAACGCCAGAAACAAGTAGCAGTCTGGCGTTAAATGCCAAGATTGCACTCTAAGGGCGTTTACACGCCTAAATGGAGCAGGGAAGATAAGTCCTTGACCCCTCAGGATCTGTGGACCCCACAGGATCCCCACTTCTTCTTCTCTCTCTCTCCCACCTTTTCTTAACACTCTTTCCCAAATACCCTTCACCAATCACCTCCATCACCCTTACCCAACACCTCTTCACCAATCACATCCATCCACTCTTTCCCAAAAACCCCACTATTCCGAGGGTTACCTGAAACTGTAGGTCGATCTCGGACAAGATCTTCTGTGATGGTCGGAGATGATGTATCCGGCTGTGAGTGGCGGCCAGAGCTGTCGTGTCCGACTTGTGGGACTGGCTGCATGGTGCACGAAATTGTGATCTCTGGTAATGGCTTCTTAGGCCAGATACTCTGATCTAGTTTTACAGTCCGTCACAACTTCGATACAACTAACCAGCAAGTGCACTGGGTCGTCCAAGTAATACCTTACGTGAGTAAGGGTCGAATCCCACGGAGATTGTTGGTATGAAGCAAGCTATGGTCACCTTGTAAATCTCAGTCAGGCGGATTTAAACATGATACTTTATTAGATTAAAATAAACAATAAAAGGGATAGAGATACTTATGTAGATTCATTGGCAGGAATTTCAGATAAGCGAATGGAGATGCTTTTCGTTCCTCTGAACCTCTGCTTTCCTGCTATCTTCATCCAATCAGTCTTACTCCTTTCCATGGCTGGCTGTATGCAAGGGCATCACCGTTGTCAGTGGCTACATCCCCTCCTCTCAGTGAATCATATGCTCACGCACCCTGTCACGGCATGGCTATTCATCTGTCGGTTCTCGATCATGCTGGAATAGGATTCACCCTCCTTTTGCGTCTGTCACTAACGCCCAACAATCGTGAGTTTGAAGCTCGTCACAGTCATTCAATCATTGAATCCTACTAAGAATACCACAGACAAGGTTTAGACCTTCCGGATTCTCTTGAATGCCGCCATCATTCTAGCGTACGCCACGAAGATTCTGGTTAGGAGATCTAAGAGATATTCATTCTAGCTTAATTCATGTAGAACAGAAGTGTTTGTCAGGCACGCGTTCATAAGGGAGAAGGATGATGAGCGCCACACATAATCATCACCTTCATCACGTTCTTGGGTGCGAATGGATATCTTAGAAGCGAAATAAGAAGAATTGAATAGAAAACAGTAGTACTTTGCATTAATCTTTGAGGAACAGCAGAGCTCCACACCTTAATCTATGGAGTGTAGAAACTCTACCGTTGAAAATACATAAGTGAAGGTCCAGGCATGGCCGAGATGGCCAGCCCCCTAAACGTGATCAAAGGATCATAAGGTAATCCAAAGATGCCTAATACAATAGTAAGAGGTCCTATTTATAATAAACTAGCTACTAGGGTTTACATGAGTAAGTATTTGATGTATAAATCCACTTCCGGGGCCCACTTGGTGTGTGTTTGGGCTGAGCTTAAGTGTTGCACGTGCAGAGGCCAATTGTGGAGTTGAACGCCAGTTTTTGTGCCAGTTTGGGCGTTCAACTCTGGTTTTGGATCCTTTTCTGGCGCTGGACGCCAGATTTGGGTAGAAAGCTGGCGTTGAATGCCAGTTTACGTCGTCAATTCTTGGCCAAAGTATGGACTATTATATATTGCTGGAAAGCCCTGGATGTCTACTTTCCAACGCAATTGGAAGCGCGCCATTTCGACCTTGAGTGCAGGGAGGTCAGAATCCAACAGCATCAGCAGTCCTTTTTCAACCTCTGAATCTGATTTCTGCTCAAGTCCCTCAATTTTAGCCAGAAAATACCTGAAATCACAGAAAAACACACAAACTCATAGTAAAGTCCAGAAATGTGAATTTAACACAAAATCTATTAAAAACATCCCTAAAAGTAACTAGATCCTACTAAAAACATACTAAAAACAATGTCAAAAAGCGTATAAATTATCCGCTCATCACAACACCAAACTTAAATTGTTGCTTGTCCCCAAGCAACTGAAAATCAAAATAGGATAAAAAGAATAGAATATACTATAAATTCCAAACTATCAATGAAACAGAGCTTCAATCATATGAGCGGGACTTATAGCTTTTTGCCTCTTGAATAGTTTTGGCATCTCACTTTATCCATTGAGGTTCAGAATGATTGGCATCTATAGGAACTTCAGATTTCGAATAGTGTTATTGACTCTCTTAGTTCAGCATGATGATTCTTGAACACAGCTTCTTTATGAGTCTTGGTCGTGGCCCTAAGCATTTTGTTTTCCAGTATTACCACCGGATACATAAATGCCACAGACACATAATTGGGTGAACCTTTTCAGATTGTGACTCAGCTTTGCTAAAGTCCCCAATTAGAGGTGTCCAGGGTTCTTAAGCACACTCTTTTTTTTTGCTTTGGACCTTGACTTTAACCGCTCAGTCTCAAGTTTTCACTTGACACCTACACGCCACAAGCACATGGTTAGGGACAGCTTGGTTTAGCCGCTTAGACCAGGATTTTATTCCTTTAGGCCCTCCTATCCACTGATGCTCAAAGCCTTGGGATCCTTTTTATTTGCCCTTGCCTTTTGGTTTTAAGAGCTTTTGGCTTTTTCTGCTTGCTTTTTCTTTCTATTTTTTTTTTCGCCTATTTTTTTTTTCTGCAAGCTTTGCTCTTTGCTGCTTTTTCTTGCTTCAAGAATCATTTTTATGATTTTTCAGATTATCAAATAACATGTCTCCTAGTCATCATTCTTTCAAGAGCCAACATATTTAACATTCTTAAACAACAACTTCAAAAGACATATGCACTGTTCAATCATACATTCAGAAAACAAGAAGCATTATCACCACATCAATATAATTAAACTAAGTTCAAGGATAAATTCAAAACTCATGTACTTCTTGTTCTTTTGAATTAAAACAGTTTTTATTTTAAGAGAGGTGATGGATTCATAGGACATTCATAACTTTAAGATAGAGTTACTAACTACTAATGATCATGTAATGAAGACACAAACATAGATAAGCACATAACATAGAAAATGAAAAACAGAGAAAGTAAGAACAAGGAATGAGTCCACCTTAGTGATGTCCTTGAGCTCTTCTATGTCTCTTCCTTGCCTTGGCTGCTCCTCCTTCATTGCTTTTAGATCTTCTCTGATTTCATGAAGGATGATGGAGTGCTCTTGATGTTCCACCCTTAGTTGCTTCCAATAATTGTGTGGAAGAAAATGTATTCCCTGAGGTATCTCAGGGATCTCTTGATTTGCAGTCAAATGTTCTACCATTGAGCTATAGACCCTTGATGGAAGCTTTTGTCTTCCCTTTCCTCTTTCTAAAGGTTTCTCTGGCCTTAAGTGCCATCAATGGTTATGGAAAAAACAAAAAAGCTATGCTTTTTACCACACCAAACTTAGAATGTTGCTCGTCCTCGAGCAAAAGAAGAAAGAATAAGAAGAAGATATGGAGGAGATGGATGAGAGTGTGTATTCGGCCATATGGGTGGGATTGGGTGGGAGAGAGAGAGATGTTGAATTTTGAAGGTAGTGGTTGTATAGATGTGAGTGGTAAATGGAAAACAGAAGGGATGATCATGAATGGAAAGAGAGATGATGAGGTAGGTGGGGATCCTGTGGGGTCCACAGATCCTGGGATGATCCTGTGGGGTCCACAGATCTTGAGGTGTCAATGCATTTACATCCCTGCACCAATTTAGGCATGCAAAATGCCCTTGCACACAACTCTGGGCGTTCAGCGCCAGGTTGGTGCCCATTTTGGGCATTCAACGCCCCTTTGCTGCCATTTCTGGCGTTGAACTCCAGAACCATGCTTGTTCTGGGCGTTCAGCGCCAGGATGCTCCCATTCTGGGTGTTCAGCACCAGAACTATGCTCTGTTCTGGCGTTTGAACGCCAGACAGATGCTCCTCCAGGGTGTGATTTTTCTTCTGCTGTTTTTGATTCCTGTTTTTGATTTTTTTGTTTATTTTGTGACTCCACATGATCATGAACCTAAGAAAACATGAAAAACAATAAAAATAAGAATTAGATAAACATTGGGTTGCCTCCCAACAAGCACTTCTTTAATGTCAATAGCTTGACAGTGGGCTCTCATGGTGCCTCACAGATGTGCAGAGCTATGTTGAAACTCTCCAACACCAAACTTAGAGTTTGGATATGGGAGTTCAACACCAAACTTAGAGTTTGGTTGTGGCCTCCCAACACCAAACTTAGAGTTTGACTGTGGGGGCTCTGGTTGACTCTGCTTGGAGAGAAGCTTTTTCTGCTTCCTCTCCATGGTTGCAGAGGGAGATCTTTGAGTTTTAAACACAAGGGAGTCCTCATTCCATTGGAGGACTATTTCACCTCTGTCAACATCAATCACAGCTCTTGCTGTGGCCAGGAAAGGTCTTCCTAGGATGATGGATTCATCCTCTTCCTTTCCAGTATCCAGGACTATGAAATCAGCAGGGATGTAAAGGCCTTCAACCTTTACTAACACGTCCTCTACTTGTCCATAAGCCTGTTTTCTTGAGCTGTCTGCCATCTCTAATGAGATTTTAGCAGCTTGCACCCCATAGATTCCTAGTTTCTCTATTACAGAGAGGGGCATGAGGTTTATTCCTGAACCAAGGTCACACAGAGCCTTAAAGATCATGGTGCCTATGGTACAAGGTATTATGAACTTTCCAGGATCCTGTCTCTTCTGAGGCAATGTCAGTTAATCCAGATCACTTAGTTCATTGATGAACAAAGGAGGTTCAACTTCCCAAGCATCAATGCCAAATAATTTGGCATTCAGCTTCATGATTGCACTAAGAAACTTGGCAGTTTGCTCTTCAGTGACATCCTCATTCTCTTCAGAAGAGGAATACTCATCAGAGCTCATGAAGGGCATAAGGAGGTTCAATGGGATCTCTATAGTCTCTAGATGAGCCTCAGAGTCCTTTGATTCCCCAGAGGGAAGCTCCTTATTGATCACTGGACGTCCCTGGAGGTCTTCCTCCTTGGGATTCAAGTCCTCTCCTCTCCTCACAGGTTCGGCCATGGCGCTTATGTCAATGGCCTTGCACTCTCCTTTTGGATTTTCTTCTATATTGCTTGGGAGAGTACTAGGAGGGATTTCAGTGATCCTTTTACTCAGCTGGCCCACTTGTGCTTCCAGATTTTTAATGGAAGACCTTACAGTGGCCTTAGATAGATCAGAGACTAGATTTGCTAAATTAGAAGTATTTTGTTCAGAGTTCTCTGTCTGTTGCTGAGTTGATGATGGAAAAGGCTTGCTATTGCTAAACCTGTTTCTTCCACCATTATTAAAGCCTTGTTGAGGCTTTTGATCCTTCCATGAGAAATTTGGATGATTTCTCCATGTTGAGTTATAGGTGTTTCCATAAGGTTCACCTAAGTAATTTACCTCTGCTATTGCAGGGTTCTCAGGATCATAGGCTTCTTCTTCAGAAGATGCCTCTTGAGTACTGTTGGATGCAGCTTGCATTCCATGCAGACTCTGAGAAATCATATTGACTTGCTGAGTCAATATTTTATTCTGAGCCAATATGGCATTCAGAGTATCAACCTCAAGAACTCCCTTCTTCATAGGCGTCCCATTATTCACAGGATTCCTTTCAGAAGTGTACATGAACTGGTTATTAGCAACCATGTCAATGAGTTCTTGAGCTTCTGCAGGCGTTTTCTTTAGGTGAATGGATCCACCTGCAGAAGTGTCCAGTGACATCTTTGATAGCTCAGATAAACCATCATAGAATATATCCAGGATGGTCCATTCTGAAAGCATGTCAGAAGGACACTTTTTGGTCAACTGTTTGTATCTTTCCCAAGCTTCATAGAGGGATTCACCTTCTTTCTGTCTGAAGGTTTGAACATCAGCTCTAAGCTTGCTCAACTTTTGAGGAGGAAAGTACTTGGCTAAGAAAGCCGTGACCAGCTTATCCCAAGAGTTCAGGCTGTCTTTGGGTTGAGAATCTAACCATAATCTAGCTCTGTCTCTTACAGCAAAAGGGAAAAGCATGAGCCTGTAGACTTCAGAATCTACTCCATTAGTCTTAACAGTATCACATATCTGCAAGAATTCAGTCAAGAACTGAAAAGGATCTTTAGATGGAAGTCCATGAAACTTGCAGTTCTGCTGCATTAGAGAAACTAATTGAGGTTTCAGCTCAAAGTTGTTTGCTCCAATGGCAGGAATGGAGATGCTTCTTCCATGTAAATTGGAAGTAGGTGCAGTAAAGTCACCAAGCATCTTCCTTGTATTATCATTATTTTCGGCTGCCATCTCCTCTGCCTGTTCGAAAATTTCTGAAAGGTTATCTCTGGATTGTTGTATTTTAGCTTCTCTTAATTTTCTCTTCAGAGTCCTTTCAGGTTCTGGATCTGCTTCCACAAAAATGTTCTTATCCTTGCTCCTGCTCATATGACAAAGAAGAAGGCACAGAAAAATAATAATAATAATAGAGATCCTTTATACCACAGTATAGGGATCCCTTTGTGAGTGGAAGAAAAGAGGGGGAGATAAAGAATGTGATGTAAAGGAAGAAACACAACTGTACCGATGGAAGAGATGTGAGATGAGATGTTAGGATATGAATGAATAAATAGAATAGGATGGGGGAGGGATAATTTTCGAAAATTATTTTGAAAAAGAGTTAGTGATTTTTGAAAAATGGTTTTTGAAAAATGTTTAGTATTTTTTTTTCGAAAATTTTTTTTAATCAAAAATAAAAATAAAAATAATTAGTTAATTAAAAAGAAATTTTTGAAAAAGGGAGAGATATTTTCGAAAATTAGAGAGAGAGAGTTAGTTAGGTGGTTTTGAAAAAGTTGAGAAACAAACAAAAAGTTGGTTAGTTAGTTGAAACAAGTTTTGAAAAGATAAGAAGTTAGGAAGTTAGAAAATATATTTTGAAAAGATATTTTTGAAAAAGATAAGATAAGAAGATATTTTTGAAAAGATATGATTGAAATTAGTTTTGAAAAAGATTTGATTTTTAAAATCTCAATTAATGACTTGATTCACAAGAAATCACAAGATATGATTCTAGAACTTAAAGTTTGAATCTTTCTTAACCAGCAAGTAACAAACTTCAAATTTTTGAATCAAAACATTAATTGATTATGTTATTTTCGAAAATTTGGTATAAAAATAAGAAAAAGATTTTTGAAAAATATTTTTGGAATTTTTGAAAATAACTAAGAATTTTGAAAAAGATTTGATTTTTGAAAAAGATTTTGAAAAAGATAAGATTTTCAAATTGAAGAATTGATTTGACTCATGAGAAACAATTTGATTTTTAAAAATTTTTGAAAAAGTCAACTCAATTTTCGAATTTGATGAGAGAAAAAGGGAAAGATAATTTTTTGATTTTTGAATTTTTATGATGCAAGAGAAAAACACTAAAAAGATGCAATGCATGAAATTTTTAGATCAAAACAATGAATGCATGTATGAATGATATGAATGTCAAGATGAACACCAAGAACACTTTGAATGTCATGATGAACATCAAGAACATATTTTTGAAAAATTTTTTAATGCAAAGAAAACATGCAAGACACCAAACTTAGAATTCTTTAATGCTTAGGCACTAAGAATTCAAAAATGCATATGATAAACATGAAAAGACACAAAACAAAAAATCATCAAGATCAAACAAGAAGACTTACCAAGAACAACTTGAAGATCATGAAGAACACTATAAATGCATGATATTTTCAAAAAATGCTAGATGCATATGCAATTGACACCAAACTTATAACATGACTCAAGACTCAAACAAGAACACAAAAATATTTTTGATTTTTATGATTTTCTAATTTTTTTGGATTTTTTATTTTATATTTTTCGAAAAATTATTTAGAAAAAGGAAAAATAAGGATTCCAAAATTTTTAATATGAATTCCAGGAATCTTGCCAAGTTAGTCTTAAAGCTCCAATCAAAGGGTCTGGCATGGCTTAACAGCCAGCCAAGCTTTAACATATAATTACATGGGCTGGAGTGATTAGTTGAATACCAATCCCAAAGTAGTTTGGGTATGTCTTTACAGCCAGATATGATTCAACATATTTCATGAAACACTAGAATTCATTCTTAAAAATTTTGAAGCCATAGAATAATTTATTTTTGAAAACATTTTTTTTTTCGAAAACAAAGAAGAATTTTTGAAAGATTTTTGAAAAAAATTTTTGAAAACAAAACAAAAAGAAAATTACCTAATCTGAGCAACATGATGAACCGTCAGTTGTCCAAACTCGAACAATCCCCGGCAACGGCGCCAAAAACTTGGTGCACGAAATTGTGATCTCTGGTAATGGCTTCTTAGGCCAGATACTCTGATCTAGTTTTACAGTCTGTCACAACTTCGATACAACTAACCAGCAAGTGCACTGGGTCGTCCAAGTAATACCTTACGTGAGTAAGGGTCGAATCCCACGGAGATTGTTGGTATGAAGCAAGCTATGGTCACCTTGCAAATCTCAGTCAGGCGGATTTAAACATGATACTTTATTAGATTAAAATAAACAATAAAAGGGATAGAGATACTTATGTAGATTCATTGGCAGGAATTTCAGATAAGCGAATGGAGATGCTTTTCGTTCCTCTGAACCTCTGCTTTCCTGCTATCTTCATCCAATCAGTCTTACTCCTTTCCATGGCTGGCTGTATGCAAGGGCATCACCGTTGTCAATGGCTACATCCCCTCCTCTCAGTGAATCATATGCTCACGCACCCTGTCACGGCACGGCTATTCATCTGTCGGTTCTCGATCATGCTGGAATAGGATTCACCCTCCTTTTGCGTCTGTCACTAACGCCAACAATCGCGAGTTTGAAGCTCGTCACAGTCATTCAATCATTGAATCCTACTCAGAATACCACAGACAAGGTTTAGACCTTCCGGATTCTCTTGAATGCCGCCATCATTCTAGCGTACGCCACGAAGATTCTGGTTAGGAGATCTAAGAGATATTCATTCTAGCTTAATTCATGTAGAACAGAAGTGTTTGTCAGGCACGCGTTCATAAGGGAGAAGGATGATGAGCGTCACACATAATCATCACCTTCATCACGTTCTTGGGTGCGAATGGATATCTTAGAAGCGAAATAAGAAGAATTGAATAGAAAACAGTAGTACTTTGCATTAATCTTTGAGGAACAGCAGAACTCCACACCTTAATCTATGGAGTGTAGAAACTCTACCGTTGAAAATACATAAGTGAAGGTCCAGGCATGGCCGAGATGGCCAGCCCCCTAAACATGATCAAAGGATCATAAGGTAATCCAAAGATGCCTAATACAATAGTAAGAGGTCCTATTTATAATAAACTAGCTACTAGGGTTTACATGAGTAAGTGTTTGATGTATAAATCCACTTCCGGGGCCCACTTGGTGTGTGTTTGGGCTGAGCTTAAGTGTTGCACGTGCAGAGGCCAATTGTGGAGTTGATCGCCAGTTTTTGTGCCAGTTTGGGCGTTCAACTCTGGTTTTGGATCCTTTTCTGGCGCTGGACGCCAGATTTGGGTAGAAAGCTGGTGTTGAACGCCAGTTTACGTCGTCAATTCTTGGCCAAAGTATGGACTATTATATATTGCTGGAAAGCCCTGGATGTCTAATTTCCAACGCAATTGGAAGCGCGCCATTTTGAGTTCTGTAGCTCCAGAAAATCCACTTTGAGTGCAGGGAGGTCAGAATCCAACAGCATCAGCAGTCCTTTTTGAACCTCTGAATCTGATTTCTGCTCAAGTCCCTCAATTTCAGCCAGAAAATACCTGAAATCACAGAAAAACACACAAACTCATAGTAAAGTCCAGAAATGTGAATTTAACACAAAATCTATTAAAAACATCCCTAAAAGTAACTAGATCCTACTAAAAACATACTAAAAACAATGTCAAAAAGCGTATAAATTATCCGCTCATCACTGCACTGCTGATCCTTCGTCACCAGAGGGTGGGGGTACCTGCAAGAGACTCCGATGCCTAAGTTAGCATGGGTATTAAATAGGTTTTTAGTAGAATCAGAGTATGAGTTATACCTGGTTGCTCTAGTGTATTTATAATAGTGTGGAGTGACCTTCTTAGATAAGATAAGTTAGTTATTTTTATCTTATCTTATCTTATCTTTGAGTGAGGTCAGCTTATCTTCAAGGAATCACCCTTCTCTCTGTAGGCTTGGGATGCCTTTGGATTTGGGTCGTATTCCTTGAGTTGGGCCCCTTTTTGGGCTTTCCTGTCGATTTGGCCGAGCTCTTTGAGAAGAGGTCGGATAGCCTGACCTGAAGAGGTCGGTCGCTTTGTTACTGAACATCCTAGATCGGATAGCTCGACCCAGGGTGTGAACAGTGCCCCTGCTTGAGCTCGGTCTTCCTTTTTGAGGTCGAGTCCTAGACTTTGATCCTTCTCTGGTGAAGCCGAACTTGAGCATTTGTCGACTTCTTTCTTTGTAGAGTTTTTTGAATGTGGAACGTTTTCCTCTCAGAGCGCGCGCTTTTATATCAGCGCTCTGTTCTTGGGAACGTGCGAGGGTTAAATACCTTCATTAATTGGTTTTAATTGCCCCATTTCCCTTGGCTTTTTATTTTGAATTTTGCACACAGAAACGGTTTCTCTTCTTTCATTTTTCTTTGTAACTTCTCCCTTCACTCTCTCGCTTTCTGCTTTCGCCTAAATTTTGCCTTTCTTGCGCTGCGGCGTCATTCGGCGATTTTCTGGGCGATTCCGTTTTTCCATCTTCAATCTCCTTCGAAGCTTCTTCCTTTGTTCAGGTTGGTTTTTCTTTCTTTGTGCTTCTGATAGGGTTTTGATTTTTCTCTTGAAGTTTGAATCTTTTCGTATCACTGTGCGCCTGCTTGTTTGCTGTTTGAGGGTTTTCTCTTGCTTTTGAAATGGTCCCTTTGTATTTCTGGGGCTCACATTGCTTGTTTTCTTGAAAGATTGTTCCTTTTGTCACGCTGATAGCTTTTGCTGATGAATTTTGTGAAAGATAACGATTATTTCTTCGTGTTATTTTGCTTATTCTGCGGGATTTTTATTTTCCTAAAAAAGGTGGCGTCTTTGATGACTTCTTCTTGATATGCTTCGCCATTTTTGCTTGCTGATAAGCTAAGACTGTGAATTTGGAAGGTAGCTGTTTCGGTTTTGTCTGATTTGTAGCTTTCTGGGATGTTGCATTTTTTTCACTTTAGAAAGGGTTTTTCTCGTTAGTTTTGTAGGCTTTCCTGAATCCTTGTTCCCTGACTGCCTCCAAAGGATGCCCCTAGACCTTCTGTGTTGGTCCTGGGGTTTTCCTTTTGTTGTTTGTGTCGTCTGAATCATATTAGCCGAGTTGTCTTGTCCTTCGTCCGAGATATTTTTTAGTAATCCGATCTTCTTTTCTTGTTGTAGGATTAGTTGGCCTCATCTCTTCTCGCAAAAATATTTTTGAGACATCTTCCCAAGTCCCTGAGGGCATGGCTGATTGGGTGGATTCTATGGTTCTTTGGTGTGTTTCGTTGGTTGACTCTGAGTTCTGTCAGCAACTTAGGCAATTTCATAAGATCTGTGGTAATGGTGGTGATGAGAAGAACTATGAGCTTGTACCTCCGAGTTCTGAGGAGAGGGTCTGTTTCTCTACCCGAATTACTGGAGAGCGCCATTTTTTCTATGCCTACGACTTCTTTTTTAGTCAAATGAATATCACTCTTCCTTTTACCGATTTTGAGACCAACCTGTTATGGTCCTGTAATGTTGCTCCTTCCTAACTTCACCCCAATTCCTGGGGTTTCATAAAAATCTTTCAATTGTTGTGTCATGGATTCGGTATTCCTGCTTCACAATCCCTTTTCTTCTTTTTTTTTTTTTTGACAAAGCCTGGGGTAGATAAGAAGAAAGCCCCTTAGGTTTCTTTCTGAGCTTCCCAGGGAAAAAAGGTTTTCTCCATTTTTGATGAATCTTTCCGTGATTTTAAAAATTACTTTTTTAAGGTCTGAGCTGTTGAAGGAGCTTGGCCCTTTTTTCTGGATGAAAACGACGAGCCCGCCTTTCCCTTGGAATGGCAGAAGGATGTGAGGGTATCTAGATATACATGGGAAATGTTGGATAAGGCTGAGCAAGCTTTCGTGACTGTTCTGGAAGAAAACTGGGGGCAGCCTCCCCATCTCAACACAAAGAAATTTTTAACCAATCCCTCTCTCCTCCGAACTGAGCTGGGTAGTTAATTTTTTTATTCTCCTCTTTTGTCTTCTCCCATATTATTTGCAAGCTCTTTTCTGATTTGTGACTTGGTTCCTTACTGTTGTGTTTTGTTTGCAGAGATGATTAAAAATAATGAATCTATGAAGGCCTTTAAAAGGGCAAGGAAGGCTTCTGTAGCCCAAAACGTCTCGGCCAAGGCGGCCGGGGAGGGGTCGTCCCAGGTTCAGTCGAAGCCGGCCGTACCGAGCTCACCGTGGGCGAGGAAGGTAATCTCTACTCCCCGGGTTCGTTTGGCCGATCCTCCACCAGCTTCTGTGGCTACTTCTGGTGCTCCTCCAAACAAAAAATAGAAGACAACTGAGCCTTTCAACCTCGACGCCCCTGATTTTGATGCGGTTGAGTTTGTTGATCAGCAGATTGGTCCTTATGGTACCATCCCTAGTGACGACGTCTCTCTTCTTCGCCATTTAGACTTCATAACTCGGAGCAGCATAAAGATGGCACATATGGGAGTTGCTATGTACCGTACTGTTCAAGATCTTCCCCTCCATGCTACTAAGGCCTTTATGGAAGAGGCTAAGCGGGAGTTTGATAGAATGAAAGGTTTGAAGAAGGAGCTTCAAGTGAAGGTGGCCAAGCTGGAGAAGGAGTTGGAGGGCGAGAAGGCAAGTTCTGTTGCTTTGGCGGCTTCTGTGGCTAAGGACACGGCATTGAGACACAAGGACATCTATGTCACATCCTACCGTGAAGTAATGCGTCTTAGGGAAGAGTTGGAGTCTGCCTGGGTTGACTATACTGAGCTCCAGGGTCACCTTGTGGGCAGCGTAAATGCTGCTTATGAGAACCTGAAGGAGCAAGTTTGAGTTCTTGCTCCCGAGGTCGACCTTACTCTCTTCAGCCTGGACAATGTTATGAAGGAGGGCAAGATTGTCCCTGACGACCTTGATGACGACGATGTTGAACCTCTGCCTGTGCCGGTTGCCAAAGCCACTGTTGTGCCGACTTCTTCAGCTCCTCCTGCTAAGGTTAGTCATTCCGAGCCCGAGCCTGATTGTCAGATATTGAATCGAGATGATGGGACGGTGGATGCTGTGCCCCTCCAGACTCGTCCTCCTTCGCCCCATGTTGATGCAGCTTCTGGGAAACCTCTGGATCCTCTTTAGTTATTCTTGGTACATTTGTGTATGGCCATGTCTGTGGGCTTTTTGAACTGTTTATTTTTTGTAAATGGTATTTTGCTGACTGTTGACACTTTTTTGGTTGCTTGTTTAGCAACTTTATTTTGAAAAACAAAGCAGTTTTCAAGCTTTTGGGGCTAATTTTGGTGGCCTCTGAAGCTTGCCGTTATTATAGCTAGTAGTTTTTACATCATGTCTGTCTGCACTCGTCTTGGCACCTTTCTAGTTTTATGGGAGTGTTGGAACTTTTCGTTGTCTGACCTCTTTGGGTTGGCTTGGTTCTTTGCTTGATGTTATTTCCAGTAATTTGTGTTGTTTGGACCTCGTTCGGGTGTTTTTCCGAATTTACTTCGTATAACGCTAAAGCTTTCGGGAGATCAATTTTGTCATGTCGGATTGTCTGAGTTGTTAGTAATCCTCTTTTTTTTGGACCTAGCTTAGGTCTCTTTTAGGGATTACCTTACGTTTTGGGCTGACTCCCTCGCGTTGGGTCTTCCTAAGTTATTTTCGTAATCCTCTTTCTTGGACCTTATTCAGGTCTCTTTCAGGGATTACTTTTATAACTTTTTGTGTTTTGGGCCGACTTCGTCATGTCGGGCCCTCCTAAGTTATTTTTGTAATCCTCTTTATTGGACCTTGTTCAGGTCTCTTTCAGGGATTACTTTTATAACTTTTATGTTTTGGGCCGACTTCGTCATGTCAGGCCTTCCTAACTTATTTTTGTAATCTTCTTTCTTGGATCTTGTTCAGGTCTCTTTCAGGGATTACTTTGATAACTTTTATGTTTTGGGCCGACTTCGTCATGTCGGGCACTTCTAAGTTATTTTTGTAATCCTCTTTCTTTGACCTTGTTCAGGTCTCTTTCAGGGATTACTTTTATAACTTTTATGTTTTGGGCTGACTTCGTCATGCCGGGCCCTCCTAAGTTATTTTTGTAATCCTCTTTCTTGGACCTTGTTCAGGTCTCTTTCACGGATTACTTTTATAACTTTTATGTTTTGGGCCGACTTCGTCATGTCGGGCCCTTCTAAGTTATTTTTGTAATCCTCTTTCTTTGACCTTGTTCAGGTCTCTTTCAGGGATTACTTTAATAACTTTTATGTTTTGGGCCGACTTCGTCGTGTCGGGTCCTTCTAAGTTAAAGTAATCCTCTTTTATAGGGTTGGCCAGACCTCTTTCTAGGGTTTACTTATAACTTGGTTTGACTTGGTCCGACTTCTTAACGTCGGCCAGTCTTTAAGTTATTATTTAGCAATCCATTAAGACCTCGTCAGGTCTTTTCTCTGGATCAATTTCGATAACTTCTTGCATTATTCTATTTTCATCTTTGCCGATTTGTAGAAGGTGAATTCAATCCTTGTTTAGTCGACCTTGAGATGAATTTGGGTTTTCATCTCCGCTGGTCTTTATCGTGATCGTGCAGTGAATTTTACTTTCACTTTCTGTCGATCTGTTGCTTTATAATCATGCGATGAATGTTTCAGATTAATACGTCTTTAAAACTTGTAGAACGTCTAACATATTTTATTTAAAAGAAAATGCAAATATATTGGTGCATGAATTTGTATATGTCAATGTCAATATTACTATTTCTTACAAATTCGGACAACTAACCAGTAAGTGCACTGGGTTGTCCAAGTAATACCTTACGTGAGTAAGGGTCGAATCCCACGGAGATTGTTGGCTTGAAGCAAGCTATGGTTATCTTGTATCTCTTAGTCAGGATATAATATCAATAATAATTTTTAGTTTTAATTGTAAAAAGTCAAAGGGCATAAAATAAATACTTGTTATGCAATAATGGAGAATATGTTGGAGTTTTGGAGATGCTTTGTCATCTGAATTTTAGCTTTTCTCTTGTACTCCTCTTCACGCACGCAAGGTTCCTCCTATGGCAAGCTGTATGTTGGTGGATCACCGTTGTCAATGGCTACCATCCGTCCTTAATCTCTGAAATCACTTAACACACATATCAAGGCATCAAATGGTGATAGGAGAGGATTAATATTAACAATATAAAGACCAAAGAAGCATGTTTTCAATCATAGCACAAAATCAGGAAGGAAGACATAAAGCATGCGATTAGTATGAATAAATGGGTAAAGAGTTGATAAAAACCACTCAATTGAGCACAAGATAAACCATGAAATAGTGGTTTATCAGTCCTCTCAGTGAAAATGGTCCAGGTGCGCTGTCACCACACGGCTAATCATCTGTTGGTTCTCACTCATGCTGGAATAGGATCCATTGGTCCTTTTGCGTCTGTCACTACGCCCAACCCTTGTGAGTTTGAAGCCCATCACAGTCATTCAATCCCTGAATCCTACTCGGAATACCACAGACAAGGTTTAGACTTTCCGGATTCTCAAGATTGCTGCCAATGGATTCTAGCTTATACCACGAAGATTCTGATTAAGGAATCCAAGAGATACTCATTCAATCGAATGTAGAACGGAGGTGGTTGTCAGGCACGTGTTCATAGGTTGACGATGGTGATGATTGTCACAGATCATCACATCCATCATATTGAAGTGCGAATGAACATCTTAGATAGAAACAAGCGTGTTTGAATGGAAAACAGAAGTAATTGCATTAATTCATCGAGACACAGCAGAGCTCCTCACCCCCAACAATGGAGTTTAGAGACTCATGCCTTCAAAAGGTATATAGTTTAGATGTAAAAATGTCATGAGGTACAAAATAAATCTCTAAAAGTTGTTTAAATACTAAACTAGTAACCTAGGTTTACAGAAAATGAATAAAATAAGATAATTGGTGCAGAAATTCACTTCTGGGGCCCACTTGGTGTGTGCTGGGGCTGGGACTTAAGCTTCTCATGTACCTAGGCTGTTTCTGGAGTTAAACGCTAGGTTGTAACCTGTTTCTGGCGTTCAACTCCCATTTGTAACCTGTTTCTGGCGCTGAACGCCAGACTGCAACATGGAACTGGCGTTGAACGCCAGTTTACATCATCTATCCTTTAGAAAAGTATAGACTATTATATATTGCTGGAAAGCCCTGGATGTCAACTTTCCAACGCAATTAGAAGCATGCCAATCGGACTTCTGTAGCTTCAGAAAATCCATTTCGAGTGCAGAGAGGTCAGAATCCAACAGCATCAGCAGTCCTTTTTTCAACCTGAATCAGATTTTTGCTCAGCTCCCTCAATTTCAGCCAGAAAATACCTGAAATTATAGAAAAATACACAAACTCATAGTAAAGTCCAGAAATATGAATTTTTCCTTGAAACTAATGAAAATAAACTAAAAACTAACTAAAACATACTAAAAACTACATGAAATTAACCCTAAAAAGCGTATAATATATCCGCTCAGCACAACACCAAACTTAAACTGTTGCTTGTCCCCAAGCAGCTAGACAAATAAAATAGAATACAAATAAGTCACGAAGCAATAATATCTCAGAGTTTTTGGGTGAAGCTCAGATTCTAATTAGATGAGCGAGACTAGTAGCTTTTTGCTTCCAAGCAGTTTTGGCATCTCACTTTATCCATTGAAGCTTAGAATGATTGGCATCTATAGGAACTTAGAATTCAGATAGTGTTATTGATTCTCCTAGTTCAGTATGTTGATTCTTGAACACAGCTACTTTATGAGTCTTGGCCGTGGCCCTAAGCACTTTGTTTTCCAGTATTACCACCGGATACATAAATGCCACAGACACATAATTGGGTGAACCCTTTCAGATTGTGACTCAGCTTTGCTAAAGTCCCCAATTAGAGGTGTCCAGGGTTCTTAAGCACACTCTTCTTTTTGCTTTGGACCTTGACTTTAACCGCTCAGTCTCAAGTTTTCACTTGACACCTTCACGCCAGAAGCACATGGTTAGGGACATCTTAGTTTAGCCGCTTAGACCAGGATTTGATTCCTTTAGGCCCTCCTATCCACTGATGCTCAAAGCCTTGGATCCTTTTTATTACCCTTGCCTTTTGGTTTTAAGGGCTATTGGCTTTTTCTGCTTGCTTTTTCTTTTTCTTTTTCTTTTATTTTCGCTCTCTTCTTTTTTTTTTCTGCAAGCTTTTGTATTCACTACTTTTTCTTGCTTAAAGAATCATTTTTTATGATTTTTCAGATTATCAATTAACATTTCTCCTTTTTCATCATTCTTTCTAGAGCCAACATATTTAACATTCATAATCATCAAATTCAAAAGACATATGCACTGTTCAAGCATTCATTCAGAAGATAAAAAGCATTGCCACCACATGTAAATAATTAGAATTTTTCTTATTAAAAACTCGAAAGAAAATTGCCTCCTTATTCTAAAGAAAATCTGCTATTTTATTCATGTTTAATGATGATGAGAAAAATAAATTATAGCTTAATTGGAGATAAAATCAAAATATAGATACTAATTACTACTATTTATATATAACTTCTAAGGTAAAACTCAAATAAGAACAATTATCACAGAGTTAAGGCTAAGATTAGAACTCAACAACCTTGAAGTTGGGAAGCGGATACCTCTTTAGTTTGTGGAGTGCTTGGCCCTTCAAGAGATAGTTTCTGACGCTTTAATTCCTTCAGTTCACGCCCTTGCTCTTCTTGTTCTATGAGCAGTTTGCAGAGCATGCTGTTTTGATTTTGCTGTTCTTCCTTTATTTGGTCCATAGCTTTTTGCAACTTAGTAACAGATGCTTCAAGATGTTCCCAATATTCAAATTGAGGGATTTTCGGGAGAAATTCCTGTGCTCTTCTCTTGATGGGGTCATCCTGCACTTGTTGTTTTTCCATTGTGGTTTTAGTGATTGGTTGCTCCACTGAGATATACTCCGTTATTCCCATCCTTACTCCAGTATCTTTGCAGAGCATAGAGATTAAGCTTGGATAAGCCAACCTGGCATCTTTGGAGTTCTTGTTTGCAATTATGTAAAATACACATGAAATCAGTTGATGAACTTCCACTTCTTTTCCCAACATAATGCAATGGATCATCACTGCTCTTTCAATGGTGACTTCAGAACGGTTGCTAGTGGGCAATATAGAATGCCCAATGAAGTCCAGCCATCCTCTGGCGACTGGTTTGAGATCTTCTCTCTTGAGTTGATTTGGGACGCCCTTGCTGCTGGTAGTCCACCTGGCTCCAGGGATGCATATATCCTCTAGAATCTTATCCAGGCCCTTGTTTGTTCTCATCATTCTCCTATTGAAGGAGTCTGGGTCATCTTTCAGTTGAGGTAGCTTAAAGATCTCCCTGATCTTGTCAGGGTGGATGTGAACAATCTTTCCTCTGACCAAAGTCCGATAGTCATAGAGGGCAGTTCCAGATATTCTCTGCCTGTCTGTTTGCCACATATTAGCGTAGAACTCCTGAACCATATTTCTTCCCACTTTTGTTTTAGGATTAGCTAGGATTTCCCAGTTCCTGTTTCGAATCTGCTCTTGGATCTCCGGATATTCATCTTCTTTCAGATCGAACTTGACTTCCGGGATCACTGATCTTAGACCCATTATTTTGTAGTAATGGTCTGAATGTTCTTTGGTTAAGAACTTCCCTTGATTCCAAAGTGGTTTTGGAATACTCTCTTTCTTGCCTCTAGGAGTGGGTTGTTTTCCTTTAAGAGCCATGATCTTAGTGGGTATGGTTTAGCGATCACAGATAAACAAACCAAACTTAGAGGTTTGCTTGTCCTCAAGCAAAAGAAAAGAAAGGAGAGGGATAGAAGGAGAGCTAGGCGCAACTTGTGGAGGAGAGGGGGAGAGGCCGAGCCAATATTTAAGGGGTAGGGGAGGTGGGTTTCGAAAATCATTTGAAAGAGATATCATAAAAAAAGTGATTTGGAAAAGATAAGTATGATATGAAAAGATGTGATTTAAAATTGAAAAGATATGAAAGATATTTGAAAAAGATAAATCTGGATTTTGAAAAAAGATAATGTGGAGATTTGAAAAAGATATTGATGAGTTGAAAAGATTTTAGAAGGAAAAGAGATAGATTTGTTTTGGAAAATTTGAAAAAGAGTTGGATTGGATTGAAAAAAAGGATTTGTGTTTATGGATTAAGATACATTTGATATTTTTGAAATAGGATTTTTAGAAATTAGGGTTAAAAGATTTTTGGAATTGAGAGTTTGTAACATGTTTATGCAAGAAATCATGAATTGAAACATGAAAATTAAAATTAAAATAAAAATTGTGAAGTAAAAACAAATTTACCTCCTCCCCACCATCCTGGCGTTTAAACGCCCAAATGCTGCATGTTTTGGGCGTTTAACGCCCAAATGCTGCTTCTCCTAGGCGTTCAACGCCCAGCTGTTACTTTTTTCTGGCGTTGAACTCCAGGAACTCCTTTGTCACTGGGCGTTTTTCTGAACGCCCAGGATGCTGTAAATCTGGTGTTAAACGCCCAGAAGGTGCTTCTTTCTGGCGTTCAACGCCCAGAAGATGCTTCTTTCTGGCGTTTAACGCCCAGATGGCTATCCTTACTGGCGTTCAACGCCCAGTGGATGCTTCTTTTGGGCGTTGAACGCCCAAAACAGCCTTTTACTGGCGTTTTCTTGCCAGTGAGCTCCTTTTTTTTTTGTTTTGTGCTCTGAATCCTTCTGTAGCCCTGTGAACTTATGCAATTGATTCTTTACCTTGTTAATATTAAGCTCATGTAATTAAAATGAAAAATAAAATAAAATAAAATAAAATAACAGAAAAAGTTAGCTAACGGCTGGGTTGCCTCCCAGCAAGCGCTTCTTTATTGTCTTTAGTTGGACCTTGCTGAGCTTTTAATCTAGCCTCAGCCTTGAGCACTCTTGCTCAACATTGCCTTCAAGATAGTGCTTGATTCTCTGTCCATTAACAATGAACTTCTTATCAGAATCAATGCCTTGAAGCTCCACATAACCGTATGGTGATACACTTGTAATCACATATGGTCCCCTCCATCGGGATTTCAGTTTCCCGGGGAATAGCCTGAGCCTATAGTTAAACAACAGAACCTTTTATCCTGGTTCAAAGATTCTAGATGACAGCTTTCTGTCATGCCACCTCTTTGATTTCTCTTTATAAAGCTTGGCATTTTCGAAAGCAGTGAATCTGAATTCCTCTAGCTCATTCAGCTAGAGCAATCTTTTTTCTCCAGCTAATTTGGCATCAAAGTTTAGGAATCTGGTTGCCTAGTAGGCCTTATGTTCCAGTTCCACGGGCAGGTGACAAGCCTTACCATACACAAGTTGGTATGGAGAGGTCCCTATAGGAGTCTTGAATGCTGTTCTGTAAGCCCACAGAGCATCATCAATTGTCTTTCTCATGTGTATAGTGACAAATGAATTTTTTTGTCGGTATAGAAATTATCAAATGATCAATCGTAGCATAGTCTAAACCGGTGCAAAATCCTTCATCAAACAAATCTACAATCTATATCCGAGAGTACTAGTCTCCCGAGTCGTTCTCCCTTGGAATTGCCAAAGTGTGCATCTTATTGATTTAGTAAGCCTTGTTGGGATTCTTTGAAGGTTTTAGCAAAGTAATGAGAAACAAACAATCAATCATCAAAAGACTTGGCTTAGGGTTGGCATTAGAAATTCTATCATTATAGTCCATTCAATGTTGACAACAATTAGGCCTTGCTTCATTTAGTTATCCCCTAGGTATAGAGGGAGGTCAAATGAAAGCAATCAACTTGAGTCACAAGTCCTAGTTTCACCTTATGGGAATCTAGCTTTAGTGCACTCCAAGCCAACTAGCAATCCCTAATTCCAAATCAACTATTGATACAACTATTCAACTTCTTCCAAGGACCAAACCCTATGCCAAGTGTGAAAATTCTACTCCATAGCTAGTGTTGTCATTTTATCAAACATGTGATGAGCAAGAAGGAAAGTCATAGTAAAATGAGAAGAAAAGTCGAATTGAAAGTATTGCAACACAAAGATCTAACAACAAGTCTCAAAGAGTAGCAATGAAAATCGAATTCTCAAAATAGAGACGAAATCCAAAATTACAAAGTTGAATTCTAGATCTATGAGAATTGATCAATTGCATCTACTACTTGAAATTGGAGAAGAAAATCTATGACATGAACAATGTGGAGTGAGAATTATAATGGATCTCACCAAAAAGTCATTGAAAATTCAGAAATTAGATGAGGATGAACCCTAGTGAAAAGCTTGGAATCTCCCTCTTCTTCTCCCCCAAGGTGTAACTAACTATCCTTTCCCAAAAAAAATATCTAGATCTAGAAAATGAACTAACAAAAAAGTTCTTAACCCTTGCTCCTTTGGTCTTATTAAGCTTTTCCCGCCAAGGTGTTTCCCCAAAAGTGGGATCCTTAACTGCCTCCACGCCTAAGTCACGTGACTTCTTAAAAAATCATATTCGCAAATCGGCGCGCACGCGCCGTTGAGACGTCTTGTAATGTGCGCGGGGGCGTGATGTACGCGTGCGCACCCATGAAGATCCTGGCTTAGCCGCTTCTCCAGCCGGCTCTTGGCTTTGGCTTCACGTTGCCTTATCCGCGCGGGCGCGCCAAGTGCGCGCACGCGCCCATGCGGAAATTTCCAAAGCTTAATCCTCATGCTTCCTTCCTTTGTACCCGTCTTCCTTCTCTCTTTCGGTCCATTCCTACTCTATATCCTGAAACCACTTAACACACAACTCACGGCATCGAATGGCATCAAGAGAAGATTAGAAATGTATCTATTTTAGTGCAAAATAAGCATGTTTTCATTCATGAGGCGAAACTAGGAAAGGAATGCAAAATCTTGTATTTTCATATAGAAAGTGTGTGGAATCATTGATAAAACCCCTGAAATCAGCACAAGATAAACCCTCAAATTGGGGTTTGTCATATAGATCCACCAGCTGAGTGATCTAGAGAAATTTGAGCATTCTCTGTAAGCCCATAATAGAAGATGTCTAACTACACCCATTCTGAAAACATTTCAGAGAGGCATTTTCTTAGCATCTCTCTGTATCTCTCCCAGGTATCATAAAGAGATTCATTATCTCCTTTTTTAAAGCCTTGGATGTCCAGCCTTAGCTGTGTCATCCGTTTTGGAGGGAAGTATTGATTCAGGAATTTTTCTGACAGCTGTTTCCATGTCCTTATGCTAGCCTTAGGTTGGTTATTTAACCACCTCTTAGCTTGGTCTTTTACAGCAAATGGAAACAGTAATAATCTGTAGACATCCTGATCTACTTCCTTATCATGTACTGTGTCAGTAATCTGTAAAAACTGTGCCAGAAACTCTGTAGGTTCTTCCTGAGGAAGACCGAAATACTGGCAACTTTGCTGCACCATGATAATGAGCTGAGGATTCAACTCAAAGCTACTGACTCCAATGGAGGGTATACAGATACTACTCCCATATGATGCAGTAGTGGGGTTGGTATATGACCCCAGAGTCCTTCTGGACTGTTCAATTCCACTTAGATTTATGATGGAGAAAAGGGAATTGTATGAATAGCAAATAGAATATATTTTTATTTTTATTTTTTATTTTTTGTAAAAGGGGAACGAATAAATAATAAAAGAAAAGAGAATAAAATAGTTTGAAATTAAATATAGAATTCAAAAATTAAGAACAAAAAATTTAAGACTATAGTAATTACTTAATTAAGAAGATTTGAAAAACTTTGGATATGATTTTTGAAAAAGATTTTAAATTTTGAAATAAAAATCTGAATTTTAAAAATTGATTTTCGAAAATTTGCTTTAAAATAGAGAGAAAAGATACTTTTGAAATTAATGAGGAAAGAGAAAAATAACAAAATAGCACAAGATTTAAAATTTTTAGATCTAATGCTCCTTGTTTTCGAAAATTTTAGAGGGAAAACACCAAGGAACACCAAACTTAAAAATTTCAAGATCAAGACACAAGGAAAACTCAAGAACACTTTGAAGACTCACAAGAACAACAAGAACATGAAAATAGAACACCAAACTTAAAATTTTTAGAAAACTTAATTAAAATTTTCGAAAACTAAAGAAAAATTAACAAGAAAACACCAAACTTAAAGTTTGGCACAAGATTTAATCAAAGAAAAATTATTTTTGAAAAAGGATTTTAAAAATAAGATACCCAATTACCAAGAACATAAACCAACGCTCTAGCCAATTGAGCTGTAAATGTAACACTTGTCTTGAAGAAGTATTTTTAATAACTAAGAATAGAATTTTTTTCGAAAACAAATGTTTTGAAAAAGCACAAGAAAAATAAGAAAAACTAAAGATCAAACAAGAAAAATAAACAAGAACAACTTGAAGATCCAAGAAAAACAAAGAACACAAATTCAAAAATTTTAAAGGAAAATATAAAACATGCAATTGACACCAAACTTAAAATATAAAACTAAACTCAAACAGAAAAACTCAATTATTAGTAAAAAAAATAAAATTTCGAAAAACTTTTGAAAAAGAAAATAAGGATTGTAAATAAAAGTAAAAGACTCTGACCCAATAGACAAAATTTCCTAATCTAAGCAACAAAATGAACCGTCAGTTGTCCAAACTCGAACAATCCCCGGCAACGGCGCCAAAAACTTGGTGCACGAATTTGTATATGTCAATGTCAATATTACTATTTCTTACAAATTCGCACAACTAACCAGAAAGTGCACTGGGTCGTCCAAGTAATGCCTTACGTGAGTAAGGGTTGAATCCCACGGAGATTGTTGGCTTGAAGCAAGTTATGGTTATCTTGTATCTCTTAGTCAGGATATAATATCAATAATAATTTTTAGTTTTAATTGTAAAAAGTCAAAGGGCATAAAATAAATACTTGTTATGCAATAATGGAGAATATGTTGGAGTTTTGGAGATGCTTTGTCATCTGAATTTCAGCTTTTCTCTTGTACTCCTCTTCACGCACGCAAGGTTCCTCCTATGGCAAGCTATATGTTGGTGGATCACCGTTGTCAATGGCTACCATCCGTCCTTTCAGTCAAAATGGTCCAGGTGCGCTGTCACCACATGGCTAATCATCTGTTGGTTCTCACTCATGCTGGAATAGGATCCATTGGTCCTTTAGCGTCTGTCACTACGCCCAAACCTTGTGAGTTTGAAGCCCGTCACAGTCATTCAATCCCTTAATCCTACTCGGAATACCACAGACAAGGTTTAGACTTTTCGGATTCTCAAAAATGCTGCCAATGGATTCTAGCTTATACTACGAAGATTCTGATTAAGGAATCCAAGAGATACTCATTCAATCGAATGTAGAACAGAGGTGGTTGTCAGGTACGCTTTCATAGG
Source organism: Arachis ipaensis (assembly GCF_059453495.1). Taxonomy (NCBI): domain Eukaryota; kingdom Viridiplantae; phylum Streptophyta; class Magnoliopsida; order Fabales; family Fabaceae; genus Arachis; species Arachis ipaensis. The sequence continues at coordinate 58,566,348 of NC_142438.1, forward strand.
TTGAGGATGGTGATGAGTGTCATGGATCATCACATCCATCATATTGAAGTGCGAATGAACATCTTAGATAGAAACAAGCGTGTTTGAATGGAAAACAAAAGTAATTGCATTAATTCATCGAGACACAGCAGAGCTCCTCACCCCCAACAATGGAGTTTAGAGACTCATGCCATCAAAAGGTATATAGTTCAGATCTAAAAATGTCATGAGGTACAAAATAAATCTCTAAAAGTTGTTTAAATACTAAACTAGCAACCTAGGTTTACGGAAAATGAATAAAATAAGATAATTGGTGCAAAAATTCACTTCTGGGTTCCACTTGGTGTGTGCTGGGGCTGGGACTTAAGCTTCTCACATGCCTAGGCTGTTTCTGGAGTTAAACGCCAGGTTGAAACCTGTTTCTGGCGTTCAACTCCCATTTGTAACCTGTTTCTGGCTCTGAACGCCAGACTGCAACATGGAACTGGCGTTGAACACCAGTTTATGTCATCTATCCTTTAGCTAAGTATAAACTATTATATATTGCTGGAAAGCCCTAGATGTCTACTTTCCAACGCAATTGGAAGCGCGCCAATTGGACTCCTGTAGCTCTAGAAAATCCATTTCGAGTGCAGAGAGGTCAGAATCCAACAGCATCAGCAGTCCTTTTTTCATCCTGAATCAGATTTTTGCTCAGCTCCCTCAATTTCAGCCAGAAAATACCTGAAATTATAGAAAGACACACAAAATCATAGTAAAGTCCAGAAATATGAATTTTGCCTATAAACTAATGAAAATAAACTAAAAACTAACTAAAACATACTAAAAACTACATGAAATTAACCCCAAAAAGCGTATAAAATATCCGCTCATCATATATACATGTGGAGTTTTTACCCTTTTAAGTCAGATAATTTGTGGATCTCAACTTGGTGCCTCATTAAAAAACCTTTTCAGGAAAAAGAGTACACCCTGTGCTGAGATCCCTTACCATACCTAGCTATAGTACCTTCTTAGGTTGCAGGCATGCCATGATCTGAGAAGATCTTGTCCCTCGAGTTCGGACAGTCTGTAATAGCCCTTCCCAAGTACTTCTATGACTCGGTAAGGTCCTTTCCAGTTTGCTACCAGCTTTCCTTCTCCAGGTCGAGTTGTTCCAATATCATTTCGGATTAGGATGAGATCATCTTCAGCGAAACCTCTTGGCACTACCTTTTGATTATATCTGGAAGCCATTTAACGTTTTAGTGCTTCTTCCCTGATCCGAGCTCTTTCCTGGATTTCAGGAAGTAGGTCGAGCTCTTCCTTTTGAAGTTGGAAGTTGGCTTCCTCATTGTAATGGACCACTCTAGGCGACCCTTCCTCGATCTCCACTAGGATCATTGCCTCCATCCCGTATGCTAATCGAAAGGGCGATTCCTTTGTAGTGGAATGTGGCATTGTTCGATATGCCCATAGGACTTGTGGGAGCTCTTCGGCCCAAGAACCCTTTGCGTATTGTAATCTCCGTTTTAGCCCAGCCAATATGACTTTGTTGGCAGCTTCGGCTTGTCCATTTGCCTGGGGATGTTCGACGGAAGTGAACTGGTGCTTTATGTTTAAGTCGGCTACTAATTTTCTGAAGCCTGCATCTGTGAATTGGGTGCCATTGTCTGTGGTGATGGAGTATGGAACCCCGTACCTTGTGACAATGTTCCTATATAGGAATTTTCGACTTCTTTGAGCAGTAGCATTAGCTAGGGGTTCTGCCTCGATCCACTTTGTGAAATAGTCTACCCCTACTATGAGGAATTTAACTTGTCCCGATCTCTGAGGGAAGGGTCCTAGAAGGTCGAGTCCCCATTTTGCAAATGGCCAAGGTGAGGTTACGCTGATGAGCTCCTCTGGTGGGGCGATGTGAAAATTGGCATGTTTTTGACATGGGAGACATGTCTTTACGAACTCTGTGGCCTCCTTTTGTAGAGTTGGCCAATAAAATCCTGCCCGTAGTACTCTTTTAGTGAGCGCTTGTGCTCCGAGATGATTGTCACAGATGCCACTGTGTACTTCATCCAGAACTTCCCTCGTGTTGGAAGTCGGTACACATTTTAACAAGGGTGTTGAAATTCCTCTTTTGTAAAGAGTATTGTTTATGATAGTGTAGTATTGTGCCTCCCGTTTTATCCTTTTTGCCTCCTTCTCATCTGTAGGAAGTATTTCTGTTTCGAGGTAGTTAATTATAGGAGTCATCCATCCTTGATCTAGACCTGTTATGGGTAGGACTTTTTCCTCTTCCGAGATTGACGAATTCTGTAGTATTTCATGGATGAGGCTTCTATTGTTGCCTCCTGGTTTGGTGCTGACTAGTTTTGAGAGTGCATCAGCCTGGGCATTTTGTTCGCGGGGTATGTGATGTATCTCATACTCCCGGAGTTATCCGAGTTGTTTCCTGGCTTTACCCAGGTACTTTTTCATAGAGGGGTCTGTTTCGAAGGTTACCTGAAACTGTAGGTCAATCTCGGACGAGATCTTCTGTGATGGTCGGAGATGATGTATCCAGCTGTGAGTGGCGGCCGGAGCTGTCGTGTCTGACTTGTGGGACTGGCTGCACTGCTGATCCTTCATTACTGGAGGGTGGGGGTACCTGCAAGAGACTCTGATGCCTAAGTTAGCATGGGTATTAAACAGGTTTTTAGTAGAATCAGAGTATGAGTTATACCTGAGTGCTCCAGTGTATTTATAATAGTGTGGAGTGACCTTCTTAGATAAGATAAGTTAGTTATTTTTATCTTATCTTATCATATCTTTGAGTGAGGTCAGTTGATCTTCAAGGGAATCGCCCTTCTCTCTGTAGGCTTGGGATACCTTTGGATTTGGGTCGTATTCCTTGAGTTGGGCCCCTTTTTGGGCTTTCCTGTCGATTTGGCCGAGCTCTTTGAGAAGAGGTCGGATAGCCTGACCTGAAGAGGTCGGTCGCTTTGTTACTGAATATCCCGGATCGGATAGCTCAACCCAGGGTGTGAATGATGAGCGGATAATTTATACGCTTTTTCGCATTGTTTTTACATAATTTTCAGTATGATTTAGTTAGTTTTTAGTATATTTTTATTAGTTTTTAAATAAAAATCACATTTCTAGACTTTACTATGAGTTTGTGTGTTTTTCCGTGATTTCAGGTATTTTCTGGCTAAAATTGAGGGACTTGAGAAAAAACCAGATTCAGAGGTTGAAGAAGGACTGCAGATGCTGTTGGATTCTGACCTCCTTGCAATCAAAGTGAATTTTTTGGAGCTACAGAACTCCAAATGGTGCGCTCTCAATTGAGTTGGAAAGTAGACATCCAGGGCTTTCCAGCAATATATAATAGTTCATACTTTTCCCGAGTTTAAATGACGCAAACTGGCATTCAACGCCAGCTTCCTGCCCTATTCTGGAGTTAAATGCCAGAAACAGGTTGCAAAGTGGAGTTAAACGCCAGAAACAGGTTACAAACTAGCGTTCAACTCCAAGAGAAGCCTCTACACGTGTAAAGCTCAATGCTCAGCTCAAGCACACACCAAGTGGGCCCCGGAAGTAGATTTCTGCATCATTTACTTATTTCTGTAACCCTAGTAACTAGTTTAGTATAAATAGAACTTTTAACTATTGTATTCAGAGTCTTTGGATCTGATCTTTGATTAGTTTTATGCTATCTTAGACCTTTATGGGGGCTGGCCATTCGGCCATGTCTGGACCATTATCTCTTATGTATTTCCAACGGTAGAGTTTCTACACACCATAGATTAAGGTGTGGAGATCTGCTGTTCCTCATGAATTAATGCAAAGTACTACTGTTTTTCTATTCAATTCAAGCCTATTTCTTCTCTAAGATATCCATTCGCACACAAGAACATGATGAATGTGATGATTATGTGACGCTCATCACCATTCTCACTTATGAACGCGTGCCTGACAAACACTTCCGTTCTACATGCAAACAAGCTAGAATGAGTATCTCTTAGATATCTAATACAGGGGACCGAGTCCGAGATATTAGAGTCTTCGTGGTATAAGTTAGAACTTATGGACTGCCATTCCTGAGATCCGGAAAGTCTAAACCTTGTCTGTGGTATTCCGAGTAGGATCTGGGAAGGGATGGCTGTGACGAGCTTCAAACTCGCGAATGCTGGGCGTAGTGACAAATGCAAAAGGATAGTAAATCCTATTCCAGTATGATCGAGAACCGACATATGATTAGCCATGCAGTGACAACGCATTGGACCATTTTCATAGAGAGGACGGGATGTAGCCATTGACAACGGTGATGCCCAACATACAACTTGCCATGGAAAGGAGTAGGAATGATTGGATGAAGATAGCAGGAAAGCAGAGGTTCAGGAGGAACGAAAGCATCTCTATACGCTTATCTGAAATTCTCACCAATGAATTACATAAGTATCTCTATCCTAGTTTATATTTTAATTATGTTTTAATTATCAATTCTCTATAACCATTTGAATCTGCCTAACTGAGATTTACAAGGTGACCATAGCTTGCTTCAAGCCGACAATCTCCGTGGGATCGACCCTTACTCACGTAAGGTTTATTACTTGGACGACCCAATGCACTTGCTGGTTAGTTGTGCGAAGTTGTGACAAAGTTTGATTCATGTTTGAGAGCACCAAGCCTTTGGCGCCATTGTTGATGATCACAAATTTGTGCACCAAGTTTTTGGCGCCGTTGCCGGGGATTGTTCGAGTTTGGACAACTGACGGTTCATTTTGTTGCTCATATTAGGTAAATTTATTTTAATTTTAAGCTTTTTGTTTTTATTATTCTTAATTTCGAAAAAAAAATAATAAAAATAAAGATTTTCAAAAATATATTTTTCTTCAGAATTTTTAAGAATGAATTCTAGTGTTTCATGAAGCATGCTGAAGGCTTGGCTGGCTAGTAAGCCATGTCTAATTCCTGGACTGGAGCTTTAGACTAACATTGCAAGATTCCTGGAATTCCTATTAAAAATTTTGAAATCCTTATTTTCCTTTTCAAAATAATTTTCGAAAAAAATCAAAAAAAATTTATAAAATCATAAAATCAAAAATAATCTGATGTTTCTTGTTTGAGTCTAGTGTCAAATTGTAAGTTTGGTGTCAATTGCATATTTTTCAAACTTTCTTGCATTTTTCGAAAATTCATGCATGGTGTTCTTCATGATCTTCAAGTTGTTCTTGGTAAGTCTTCTTGTTTGATCTTTAAAATTTCTTGTTTAGTGTCTTTTCTTGTTTTTCATATGCATTTTCAATTTGTTAGTGTCCATACATGAAAAATTTTTAAGTTTGGTGTCTTGCATGTTTTTTTTTCTTAAAAATTTTCAAAAATAAATTCTTGGTGTTCATCTTGACATTCAAAGTGTTCTTGGTGTTCATCTTGACATTCATAGTGTTCTTGCATGCATCATTTATTTTGATCCAAAATTTTCATGCATTGAGTCTTTTTGATATTTTTCTCTCTCATCATTAAAATTCAAAAATAAAAAAAAATAAAATATCTTTTCCTTTTTCACTCATAATTTTCGAAAATTCGACTTGACTTTTTCAAAACTTTTTAAAATTTAGTTGTTTCTTATGAGTCAAATCAAATTTTCAATTTAAAAATCCTATCCTTTTTCAAATCTTTTTCAAAAATCAAATCTTTTTCAATTTTCTTCTTAATATTTTCGAAAATTTCAAAATTTATTTTCAAAATCTTTTTCTTATTTCTATTTCATATTTTTGAAATTAATGCTAAGAATTAATGTGATTGATTCAAAAAAATTTTAGTTTGTTACTTGCCTAGTAAGAAAGATTCAATCTTTAAATTTTAAAATACTATATTTTTGTTTCTTGTTAGTCAAGTAATCAACTTTAATTTTCAAAATCAAATCTTTTTAAATTTCTTTTTCAAATCTTTTTCAAATTAAATGTCAATCACATCTTTTTCAAAATCAATTTCAAAATCTTTTCTAACTTCTTATCTTTTCAAAAATTAATTTTCAAATCTTTTTCAATTAACTACTTGACTTTTTGTTTGATTTTAAAAGTTTACTATTTCAATCATATCTTTTTCAAAATTACCTAACTAATTTTCTCTCTAATTTTCGAAAATCACCTTCCTCTTTTTCAAAATTTCTTTTCAATTAACTATTTGTTTTAAATTTTAGTTTGATTTAATTTTATTTTTCTTTTTAAGTTTTTGAATTTTAACCTTAATTTCAAATTAAAAACAAAAATACTTTTATTTTAATTTATTTAATTTTCGAAATTCTCTCCCCCTCATCTCTTTCTAATTATTTTATTTATTTACTAACACTTCTCTTCATCTAAAAATTTGAACCCTCTCTTCCTCTGGGTGTTCGAATTTCTCTTCTTTTATTCTTTTCTTCTTCTACTCACATAGAGGAATCTCTATACTGCGACATAGAGGATTCCATATTTTCTTTTCTGTTTTCTTCTTTTTTCATATGAGCAGGAACAAGGATAAGAACATTCTTGTTGAAGCTGATCCTGAACCTGAAAGGACTCTGAAGAGGAAGCTAAGAGAAGCTAATGCACAACTCTCTGGAGAAAATCTGACAGAAATTTTCGAAAAAGAAGGAGACATGGCTGAAAATAATAACAATGCAAGGAAGATGCTTGGTGACTTTACTGCACCAAATTCCAATTTACATGGAAGAAGCATCTCAATCCCTGCCATTGGAGCAAACAACTTTGAGCTGAAACCTCAATTAGTTTCTCTGATGCAACAGAACTGCAAGTTTTATGGACTTCCATCAGAAGATCCTTTTCAGTTCTTAACTGAATTCTCGTAGATCTATGATACTGTTAAGACCAATGGAGTTGATCCCGAGGTCTACAGGCTTATGCTTTTCCCATTTGCTGTAAGAGACAGAGCTAGAATATGGTTGGACTCTCAACCTAAAGATAGCCTGAACTCTTGGGATAAGCTGGTCACGGCTTTCTTAGCCAAGTTCTTTCCTCCTCAAAAGCTTAGCAAGCTTAGAGTGGATGTTCAAACCTTCAAACAGAAAGAAGGTGAATCCCTCTATGAAGCTTGGGAGAGATACAAGGAACTGACCAAAAAGTGTCCTTCTGACATGCTTTCAGAATGGACCATCCTGGATATATTCTATGATGGTCTGTCTGAATTATTTAAGATGTCATTGGACCATTATGCAGGTGGATCCATTCACCTAAAGAAAACACCTGCAGAAGCTCAAGAACTCATTGACATGGTTGCAAATAACCAGTTCATGTACACTTCTGAAAGCCTCAACAAGGCTTTAATAATGGTGGAAGAAACAGGTTTAGCAATAGCAAGCCTTTTCCTCATCTACTCAGCAACAGATAAAGAATTCTGAGCAGAATTCATCTAGCTTAGCAAATATAGTCTCTGATCTATCTAAGGCCACTCTAAGTTTCATGAATAAAACAAGGTCCTCCATTATAAATTTAGAGGCACAAGTGGGCCAGCTGAGTAAAAGAGTCACTGAAACTCCTCCTAGTACTCTCCTAAGCAATACAGAAGAGAATCCAAAAAGAGAGTGCAAGGCCATTACCTTACTTAGTGTGGCCGAACCCAAAGAGGAGGAGGAGGAAGTGAATCCTAGTGAGGAAGACCTCCTGGGATGCTCAGTGACCAATAAGGAGTTTTCCTTTAAGGAACCAAAAGAATTTGAGGCTCATCTAGAGACCATAAAGATTCCTTTGAACCTCCTTCTGCCCTTCATGAGCTCTGATGAGTATTCTTCCTCTGAAGAGGATAAAGACATTACTGAAGAGCAAGTTGCTAAGTACCTTGGTGCAATCATGAAGTTGAATGCCAAATTAGTTGGTAATGAGACTTGGGAAGATGAACCTCCCTTGCTCACCAATGAACTGAATGCATTAGATAGGCAGAAATTACCTCAAAAGAAACAGGATCCTGGAAAATTCTTAATACCCTGTACCATAGGCACCATGACCTTTGAGAAGGCTCTGTGTGACCTGGGGTCAGGAATAAACTTAATGCCACTCTCTGTAATGGAGAAACTTGGGATCTTTGAGGTGCAAGTTGCCATAATCTCATTAGAGATGGCAGACAACTCAAGAAAACAGGCTTATGGACAAGTAGAGGACGTGTTAGTAAAGGTTAAAGGCCTTTACATCCCTGCTGATTTCATAATCCTAGACACTGGGAAGGATGAGGATGAATCCATCATCCTTGGAAGACCCTTCCTAGCCACAGCAAGAGCTGTGATTGATGTGGACAGAGGAGAGTTAGTGCTTCAACTGAATGAGGACAACCTTGTGTTTAAAACTCAAGGATCTCCCTCTGTAACTATAGAGAGAAAGCATGAAAAGCTTCTCTCACTGCAGAGTCAACCAAAGCCCCTACAGTCAAACTCTAAGTTTGGTGTTGGAAGGCCACAACCAAACTCTAAGTTTGGTGTTGAACCCCCACATTTAAACTTTAAGTTTGGTATTGGGAGGTTCCAACAATGCTCTGAATATCTGTAAGGCTCCATGAGAGCTCACTGTCAAGCTATTGTCATTAAAGAAGCGCTTGTTGGGAGGCAACCCAATGTTATCTAATTATATCTATTGTTATTTTATGTTTTCTTTAGGTTGATGATCATGTGAAGTCACAAAAACTACTGAAAAATCAAAAACATAATGAAAAATAGAATGAAAAATAGCACACCCTGGAGGAAGATCAGTCTGGCATTAAACGCCAGAAACAAGCATCTGTCTGGCGTTTAACGCCAAAAACAAGCAGCAGTTTGGCGTTAAACACCAGGATTGCACAGCAAGGGCGTTTTACACGCCTAATTGGAGCAGGGATGTTAAGTCCTTGACCCCACTTAATCTGTAGACCCCACAGGATTCCCTTAGGATTTGTGGACCCCACAGGATCCCTACCTCTTCTTCTCTCCTCTTCACACCTTTTCATACCTATCTTCCCCAAATACCCTTCACCAATCACCTCCAAAACCATCATACAACCCACCTACACCCACCCACTCAAATTCAGACCATCACTCCCTCCTTTTTACACATCATATCCACCTAAAACCCCCCTTGGCTGAACCACTCACACCTCTCCATCTCATCCATTTTCTTCTTCTTCTACTCTCTCTTCTTTTCTTTTGCTCAGGGATGAGCAAACCTTCTAAGTTTGGTGTGGTAAAAGCATTGCTTTTTGTTTTTCCATAACCATTTATGGCACCTAAGGCCGGAGAAACCTCTAGAAAGAGAAAAGGAAAGACAAAAGCTTCCACCTCCGAGTCATGGAAGATGGAGAGATTCATCTCAAGGGTCCATAGCTCAGTGGTAGAGCATTTGACTGCACAACAAGAGCATGAGGAATTCCCTCACCAAGAAATCCTTGAGATACCTCAAGGGATACATTTTTCTCCACACAACTTTTGGGAGAAACTAAGGATAGGAGCACCAAAATCACTAGGGATGGAGCAACAAAGATAAGGAAGAGACATAGAGGAGCTCAAGAGCACCATTGGTTCTTCAAGAAGAGGAAGACGTCACCCTCACTAAGGTGGACCCATTCCTTAATCTCCTTAATCTCCTTGTTCTTATTTTCTGTTTTTCGTTTACTATGCTTTATGTTTATGTTTGTGTCTTATTACATGATCATTAGTATTTAAGTGTCTATGCCTTAAAGTTATGAATGTCCTATGAATCCATCACCTCTCTTAAATGAAAAATGTTCTAAAAACAAAAGAACAAGAAGTACATGGTTTCAAATTCATCCTTGAACTAGTTTAATTATTTTGATGTGGTGACAATACTTTTTGTTTTCTGAATGAATGCTTAAACAGTGCATATGTCTTTTGATATTGTGGTTTATGAATGTTAAATATGTTGGCTCTTGAAGAATAATGAAAAAGGAGAAATGTTATTTGATAATCTGAAAAATCATAAAATTGATTCTTAAAGCAAGAAAAAGCAGTGAATACAAAAGCTTGCGAAAAAAAAAAGAAAGAAAAAGAAAAAGCAAGCAGAAAAAGCCAAAAGCTCTTTAAACCAAAAGGCAAGAGCAAAAAGCCAATAGCCCTTAAAACCAAAAGGCAAGGGTAATAAAAAGGATCCAAGGCTTTGAGCATCAGTGGATAGGAGGGCCTAAAGGAATAAAATCCTGGCCTAAGCGGCTAAACCAAGCTATCCCTAACCATGTGCTTGTGGCGTGAAGGTGTCAAGCCAAAAGCTTGAGACTGAGCGGTTAAAGTCGAGGTCCAAAGCAAAAACAGAATGTGCTTAAGAACCCTGGATACCTCTAATTGGGGACTTTAGCAAAGCTGAGTCACAATCTGAAAAGATTCACCCAGTTATGTGTCTGTGGCATTTATGTATCCGGTGGTAATAATGGAAAACAAAGTGCTTAGGTCCACGGCCAAGACTCATAAAGTAGCTGTGTTCAAGAATCAACATACTGAACTAGGAGAATCAATAACACTATCTAAATTCTAAGTTCCTATAGATGCCAATCATTCTGAACTTCAATGGATAAAGTGAGATGCCAAAACTATTCAAGAGGCAAAAAGCTACAAGTCCCGCTCATCTGATTGGAGCTAAGTTTCATTGATATTTTGGAATTTATAGTATATTCTCTTCTTTTTATCCTGTTTGATTTTCAGTTGCTTGGGGACAAGCAACAATTTAAGTTTGGTGTTGTGATGAGCAGATAATTTATAGGCTTTTTGGCATTGTTTTTACATAATTTTTAGTATTATTTAGTTAGTTTTTAGTATATTTTTATTAGTTTTTCAATAAAAATCATATTTCTGGACTTTACTATGAGTTTGTGTGTTTTTCTATGATTTCAATTATTTTCTGGCTGAAATTGAGGGACCTGAGCAAAAACCAGATTCAGAGGTTGAAGAAGGACTGCAGATGCTGTTGGATTCTGACCTCCCTGCACTCAAAGTGGATTTTCTAGAGCTACAAAACTTCAAATGGCGAGCTCTCAATTGCGTTGGAAAGTAGACATCCAGGGCTTTCGAGAAATATATAATAGTCCATACTTTGATCGAGTTTAAATGACGCAAACTAGCGTTTAACGCCAGCTTCCTGCCCTATTTTGGAGTTAAACGCCAGAAACAGGTTGCAAAGTGGAGTTAAACGCCAGAAACAGGTTATAAACTGGCGTTCAACTCCAAGAGAAGCCTCTACATGTGTAAAGATCAATGCTCAGCCCAAGCACACACCAAGTGGGCCCCGGAAGTAGATTTCTGCATCATTTACTTATTTCTGTAACCCTAGTAACTAGTTTAGTATAAATAGAACTTTTTACTATTGTATTCAGAGTCTTTGGATCTGATCTTTGATTAGTTTTATCCTATCTTAGACCTTTATGGGGTCTGGCCATTCGACCATGCCTGGACCATTATCTCTTATGTATTTCCAACGGTAGAGTTTCTACACACCATAGATTAAGGTGTGGAGCTCTGCTGTTCTTCATGAATTAATGCAAAGTACTACTGTTTTTCTATTCAATTCAAGCCTATTTCTTCTCTAAGATATCCATTCGCATACAAGAACATGATGAATGTGATGCTTATGTGACGCTCATCACCATTCTCACTTATGAACGCGTGCCTGACAAACACTTCCGTTCTACATGCAAACACGCTAGAATGAGTATCTCTTAGATATCTAATATAGGGGACCGAGTCCGAGATATTAGATTCTTCGTGGTATAAGTTAGAACCCATGGACGGCCATTCTTGAGATCTGGAAAGTCTAAACCTTGTCTGTGGTATTCCGAGTAGATGGCTGTGACGAGCTTCAAACTCGCGAGTGCTGGGCATAGTGACAGACGCAAAAGGATAGTAAATCCTATTCTAGGTATGATCGAGAATCGATAGATGATTAGCTATGCAGTGATAGCGCATTGGACCATTTTCATAGAGAGGACGGGATGTAGCCATTGACAACGGTGATGCCCAACATACAGCTTGCCATGGAAAGGAGTAGGAATGATTGGATGAAGATAGCAAGAAAGCAGAGGTTCAGGAGGAACGAAAGTATCTCTATACGCTTATCTGAAATTCTCACCAATAAATTACATAAGTATCTCTATCCTAGTTTATATTTTAATTATGTTTTAATTATCAATTCTCTGTAACCATTTGAATCCACCTGACTGAGATTTACAAGGTGACCATAGCTTGCTTCAAGCCGACAATCTCCGTAGGATCGACCCTTACTCACGTAAGGTTTATTACTTGGACGACCCAGTGCACTCGCTGGTTAGTTGTGCGAAGTTGTGACAAAGTGTGATTCACATTTGAGAACACCAAGCCTTCGGCACCATTGTTGATGATCACACTTTCGTGCACCAGTGAACAGTGCCCCTGCTTGAGCTCAGTCTTCTTTTTTGAGGTCGAGTCCTAGACTTCGATCCTTCACTGGTGAAGCCGAGCTCGAGTATTTGTCAACTTCTTTCTTTGTAGAGTTTTCTGAACGTGGAACGTTTTCCTCTAAGAGCGCGCGCTTTTATATCAGCGCTCTGTTCTTGGGAACGTGCGAGGGTTTAATACCTTCATTAATTGGTTTTAATTGCCCCGTTTCCCTTGGCTTTTTATTTTGAATTTTGCACACAGAAGCGGTTTCTCTTCTTTCGTTTTTCTTTGTAACTTCTCCCTTCACTCTCTCGCTTTCTACTTTCGCCTAAATTTTGCCTTTCTTGCGTTGCGGCGTCATTCGGTGATTTTCTGGGCGATTCCGTCTTTCCATCTTCAATCTCCTTCGAAGCTTCTTCCTTCGTTCAGGTTGGTTTTTCTTTCTTTTTCACTTTAGAAAGGGTTTTTCTCGTTAGTTTTGTAGGCTTTCCTGAATCTTTGTTCCCTGACTGCCTCTAAAGGATGCCTCTGGACCTTCTGTGTGGGTCCTGGGGTTTTTCTTTTGTTGTTTGTGTCGTCTGAATCATATTAGCCGAGTTGTCTTGTCCTTTGTCCGAGATGTTTTTTAGTAATCCGATCTTCTTTTCTTGTTGTAGGATTAGTTGGCCTCATATTTTCTAGCAAAAATATTATTAAGACGTCTTCCCAAGTCCCTGAGGGCATGGCTGATTGGGTGGATTCTATGGTTCTTTTGTGTGTTTCATTGGTTGACTCTGAGTTCTATCAGCAACTTAGGCAATTTCATTAGAACTATGGTAATGGTGGTGATGAGAAGAACTATGAGCTTGTACCTCCGAGTTCTGAGGAGAGGGTCTGTTTCTCTACCCGAATTGCTGGAGAGCGCCCTTTTTTCTATGCCTACGACTTCTTTTTTAGTCAAATGAATATCACTCTTCCTTTTACCGATTTTGAGACCAACCTGTTATGGTCCTGTAATGTTGCTCCTTCCCAACTTCACCCCAATTCCTGGGGTTTCATAAAAATCTTTCAATTATTGTGTCATGGATTCGGTATTCTTGCTTCACAATCCCTTTTCTTCTATCTTTTTGTTATGACAAAGCCTGGGGTAGTTAAGAAGAAAGCCGCTTGGGTTTCTTTCTGAGCTTCCCAGGGAAAAAAGGTTTTCTCCATGTTTGATGAATCTTTCCGTGATTTTAAAAATTACTTTTTTAAGGTCCGAGCTGTTGAAGGAGCTCGGCCCTTTTTTCTGGATGAAAACGACGAGCCCGCCTTTCCCTTGGAATGGCAAAAGGACGTGAGGGTATCTAGATATACATGGGAAATGTTGGCTGAGGCTGAGCAAGCTTTCGTGACTGTTTTGGAAGAAAACTGGGGGCAGCCTCCCTATCTCGACACAAAGAAATTTTTAACTAATTCCTCTCTCCTCCGAACTGAGCTGGGTAGTTAATTTTTTGATTCTCCTCTTTTGTCTGCTCCCATATTGTTTGCAAGCTCTTTTCTTATTTGTGACTTGGTTCCTTACTGTTGTGTTTTGTTTGCAGAGATGATTAAAAATAATGAATCTATGAAAGCCTTTAAAAGGGCAAGGAAGGTTTCTGCAGCCCAAAACGTCTCGGCCAAGGCGGCCGGGGAGGGGTCGTCCCAGGTTCAGTCGAAGCCGGCCGTACCGAGCTCACCGGGGGCGAGGAAGGTAATCCCTACTCCCCGGGTTCATTTGGCCGATCCTCCACCAGCTTCTGTGGCTACTTCTGGTGCTCCTCCAAATAAAAAATAGAAGACAACTGAGCCTTTCAACCTCGACGCCCCTGATTTTGATGCGGTTGAGTTTGTTGATCAGCAGATTGGTCCTTATGGTACCATCCCTACTGACGACGTCTCTCTTTTTTGCCATTTAGACTTCATAACTCAGAGCAGTAGAAAGATGGCACATATGGGAGCTGCTATGTACCGTACTGTCCAAGATCTTTCCCTCTATGCTACTAAGGCCTTTATGGAAGAGGCTAAGTGGGAGTCTGATAGAATGAAAGGTTTGAAGGAGGAGCTTCAAGTGAAGGTGGCCAAGCTGGAGAAGGAGTTGGACGGCGAGAAGGCAAGTTCTGTTGCTTTGGCGGCTTCTGTGGCTAAGGACACGGCATTGAGGCACAAGGACAGCTATGTCACATCCTACCGTGAAGTAATGCGTCTTAGGGAAGAGTTGGAGTCTGCCTGGGTTGACTATGCTGAGCTCCAGGGTCACCTTGTGGGCAGCGTAAATGCTGCTTATGAGAACCTGAAGGAGCAAGTTCGAGTTCTTGCTCCCGAGGTCGACCTTACTCTCTTCAGCCTGGACAATGTCGTGAAGGAGGGCAAGATTGTCCCTAACGACCTTGATGACGACGATGTTGAACCTCTGCCTGTGCCGGTTGCCAAAGCCACTGTTGTGCCGACTTCTTCAGCTCTTCCTGCTGAGGTTAGTCATTCCGAGCCCGAGCCTGATTGTCAGATATTGAATCGAGATGACGGGACGGTGGATGCTGTGCCCCTCCAGACTCGTCCTCCTTCGCCCCATGTTGATGCAGCTTCTGGGAAACCTCTGGATCCTCTTTAGTTATTCTTGGTACATTTGTGTATGGCCCTGTCTGTGGGCTTTTTGAACTGTTTATTTTTTGTAAATGGTATTTTGCTGACTGTTGACACTTTCTTGGTTGCTTGTTTAGCAACTTTATTTTGAAAAACAAAGCGGTTTTCAAGCTTTTGGGGCTGATTTTGGTGGCCTTTGAAGTTTGCCGTTATTATAGCTAGCAGTTTTTATATCATGTTTGTCTGCACTCGTCTTGGCACCTTTCTAGTTTTTTGGGAGTGTTGGAACTTTTCGTTGTCTGACCTCTTTAGGTTGGCTTGGTTCTTTGCTTGATTATATTTCCAGTAATTTGTGTTGTTTGGACCTCGTTCGGGTGTTTTTCCGAATTTACTTCGTATAACGCTAAAGCTTTCGGGAGATCAATTTTGTCATGTCGGTTTATCTGAGTTGTTAGTAATCCTCTTTTTTTTTGGACCTTGCTTAGGTCTCTTTTAGGGATTACCTTACATTTTGGGTCGACTCCCTCGCGTTGGGTCCTCCTAAGTTATTTTCATAATCCTCTTTCTTGGACCTTATTCAGGTCTCTTTCAGGGATTACTTTTATAACTTTTTGGGTTCTGGGCCGACTTCGTCATGTCGGGCCCTCCTAAGTTATTTTTGTAATCCTCTTTCTTGGACCTTGTTCAGGTCTCTTTCAGGGATTACTTTTATAACTTTTATGTTTTGTGCCGACTTCGTCATGTCGGGCCCTCCTAAATTATTTTTGTAATCCTCTTTCTTGGACCTTGTTCAGGTCTCTTTCAGGGATTACTTTTATAACTTTTATGTTTTGGGCCGACTTCGTCATGTCGGGCCCTTCTAAGTTATTTTTGTAATCCTCTTTCTTGGACCTTGTTCAGGTCTCTTTCAGGGATTACTTTTATAACTTTTATGTTTTGGGCCAACTTCGTCGTGTCGGGCCCTTCTAAAGTACTTCTATGACTCAGTAGGGTCCTTTCCAGTTTGCTGCCAGCTTTCCCTCTCCAGGTCGAGTTGTTCCAATATCATTTCGGATTAGGATGAGATCATCTTCAGCGAAACCTCTTGGCACTACCTTTTGATTATATCTAGAAGCCATTCGACGTTTTAGTGCTTCTTCTCTAATCCGAGCTCTTTCCTGGATTTCAGGAAGTAGGTCGAGCTCTTCCTTTTGAAGTTGGGAGTTGGCTTCCTCATTGTAATAGACCACTCTAGGCGACCCTTCCTCGATCTCCACTGGGATCATTGCCTCCGTCCCGTATGCTAATCGAAAGGGCGATTCCTTTGTGGTGGTGATGGTGTATTTTGGAAAACGAAACAAATTTCCAAACACCTAAAACTAACCGGCAAGTGTACCGGGTCACATTAAGTAATAATAACTCTCATGAGTGAGGTTGATCCCACAGGGATTGAAGGATTGAGCAATTTTAGTTTAGTGGTTGATTTAGTCAAGCAAGTCAAGTATTGGTTTGAGTGGTTTGTAATTGACAGAAGCTAAATTGCATGAAATATAAAGAGAGAGGGAGAATTGCAGTAAATTAAAGAGAACAGAAAGTAAAAGTGATGAATCTTAAAGAACAAGTAAATTTAAATTGCAGAAATTTAGATTGCAAGAAATGTAAATGACTGAATCTTAAAGTGCAAGAAAGGTAAATTGCTTGAATTATAAAGGGGATTGGGAACTGGGATTGCAGGAATTTAAACAAGCAGAAGTAATTTGCAATAAACAGAAGAGCAAAAGATGAATTGAATTTAAGTAGATCTCAATCAGCAGAGTAAAAATGCTTGAAGAATTAAAACAGAAAGTGACTGATGCTTAGTTGCATCAATTTAAAAGAAGGTTGAAGATCTCAGGAGTGGAAGAGACTAGAAAACAAGTCTAGATCTCAAATCCTTCCTTGATCCAACAAGAACAATTGCAAAAGAAAAATGGAAAAGTAAATTGCAGAAGAAGTAGAAGGATGGAAGCAGTAAACAGAATTGGAATTCAAATCTCAAATTCTAAAATTATGCAGAAAGTAAACAAGAGATCTCAAGGTGAGATTGAAACAGAAGTTCTCCAATTCTCCACCCAAGATCCAAGATGAAAAGTAAAGAGTGCTCAAGCAAGAACAAGGAAGAAAAGAGATCAATTCTCCTTCCCAATTCTCCAAGATCCAAATTCCAAGTAAAAACCTCAAAATTACAAAAATGAAAATTAAAAGAAGCAAAAAGGTAAAAGTTCAAAATCAAAGTAAAGGTCCTCTCTAAATCAAACTAGCTTCTATTTATACATTTTCTATTCTTGGATTTTAGAATTCGGGTGGGCTTTTTAATTTGGTAAAGATTTGAATTTAATTAGATTTTTAGTTGAATTTTAGCCCATGTGTTGCTCCCAGGAGGATGCTCTGCTCTTGATGGGAGCGTAGCATCATACTTTGCTCTTCTTGGCTCATAGTTTGGCTCCCTTGATAGAGTGCTCCGCTCTTGAAGAGAGCATTGTGCTTCCTTCTTCCATGTGCCAAGCTTCCTAGTTTCCTTTGCCATATTCTTCTTTCCCTTGGGCCACGTTTTCTTAGGCCACGCTTTCTTATTTTCTTATTTTCTTCACTTACAAGTAATCAAAACAACCAATCAAAGTATCACCAAATTCACAAGGTTTATAAATCAATAAAAATCAATTAAATTTAGCTTGAACCTCATGATTTAGTATCAATTAAATGGTGGTTGATTGATTCAAGAAAACCGTACAATTTCACTCCAAATTACTTACTTGTAATGCAAGAAAGTGCATAAATTCTAATAAAAATAAAGAAAAAGACTAGTAAAACTAGGCTAAGATGACTTGTTATCACAACACCAAACTTAAAACTTGCTTGTCCCCAAGCAAGCATAAAACATAAGAGAAGATAGAATGAAATAGAGAAGTATATATGTCCTTATTAAGCAGATAGTTGAACTTGGTTCATGGGGTTTCATGCACATCAAAAGTGGCTCATTTATTACTTGCTGTCAAAACAAACAATGTTTCCTTAAGGGTTCACTAAGGTTGCTGCTACAATGCCTTACTTTTTGCTTGTTTCCTTTGTTAATTTTCTTTCTTCTTTCCTTTGCTTAGAGAGCTTATTACTCAATGAAGGCTTGGTGGCAAATGTTGTAGTGGCCTTTGGCTTAATTTCACTCAACATTTCTTCACCACAGACACATGGCTCACTTTTTTTCCTCCTAGGATCATTGGTGTCCAACATCTCTTTGGATAACTAAGTGTCTTGTAGCTAGGTTGCTCTTTATTGTGGACTTTCAGTTGGCAATCCCAAATCAGTTGATCTAAGTGGCCAAGTTTTAAAATACTCCTTAGAACTTACTTGTCCAAGCATATCCTAGTACAAAAACACCACAGGCATATATCCTAGGGTCCAAGCTATTGGTGTCTAGCCTTATTATTTGTTTCTTTGCCACTTTTTGGCTTTTTCTATTTCTTTTTCTTTCTGTTTTGATTTACTTTCAAGGAATTTTCATTAGTTGAAGGATCATAGCAGCAAACTAGCTTAAGCTTCAAGTAACATGTCATTATGCAGCAATTATTGTATGAGCTATCAATTGAATCAAACACATACCACCACTAACTTTTATTCTAACTTTTGCAACATTAAACAATTACTTTTCCAAATCAAACATCTCTCTTTTATTCAAACAGCAAGGGGAATAAAGCAAAATACTCAAGCTAATGAAGGATGACAATTATTATGCAGATAACTTTTTAAGCTAAAATATGTGCGAAACAAAGAACAACTGGAGGTATATCATGTTTCAGATATACATCTTCCTTATTTAGTTTAGGGAAATGAAAGAACTTCACCACCTTTTAGTTGTCCTGTCCCTGGTTGTTGCTTGATTCTCCTTTCTTCTTCTTTCTCTTCCAGAGCTTGGAGTAGTCTTGAATTTCTTCACTAGGGCACCTTCTATCCCAGACAGGATCTGTGAGTCCTGATAGCCCAACTTCCTCCAATCTTTGAAGTATTACCTCGGTATAACAATAAGACTTTACTTTCTGGCGGTCTCTAAGTTCTTGGCACTGCTCGAATGGTTTGATTTGTGGATTTAGTGCTGGTATGCTGTGGGTCAAGTACTTCAACCTTGCTTGCATGTCTTCATTACACTCTGATTATTGCACATGTCTAGCCTCTCCAATAGTATGATGAACATTCTTCCACTGATACAAGTTGTGAGTATATTCCCCATATTTGGCTTGGGTCAAGAACATTTTGTCATATAATTCTTGAAGTCTTGTTGCTTGTTCTTTTTTCCCCTCAAGAATCTTGGTTTGGAACTCTTGTTGTTGGACCATCATTTGTTGCTGCCAGCTCTCTAGTCTTTCCTCCATTCTGTGCTGCCAAGCTTCATTTTGCTCCCTGTCTTTCAGATATTGCTCCTGGTGTGCTAGATATTGCTCTTGGTGTCTCACATTTTATTGTGATATTTCCTCAAGAGCCCTTTGTAGTTGACTCATATCTATGGCACTGTGAGCTTGTTCTTCCCCTTCTTCTTTGGGGTCTTTCTTCTTGATCATCATCCTCATTAATTCCTTCCATGTTTCTCTTTGTGATTCCCGTCCCCTTTTTCACTCTCTCTATTTCCTCATCTTCAAAAATCACTCCAGCTTTGTTGCATAGCCTTAGAATGGTGCTTGGATGACCGAGCCTAGTTGATTTGTTTGTGATTTCAGCGATCTCTTGAATACTGTCGGCTATGAGTTATGCAAGGTTGATTTCTCCCCCATGTAAAATACAGTATGTCAAGAGTGCTCGCTTGATTGTGACCCTTGAAGTGTTTCCAGTAGGGCGTATAGATCTCCTTACTATCTCATACCACTCCTTGGCCTCAGGAATGAGATTTATTCTCTTCAATTGGCTTGGGATTCCTTTTGAATCTTTTTCCCAGTCTGTGTCTTCCAAGCATATCCCCTGTAAGATCTCATTAGAGTCATTCTCTCCCTGTAGTCTGGCCTCATAGCTAGGCTCTTCATAAGTTATGGTTCTCAACTTCAAAGCTCTTGTGATGGCTGCTGGACTGAAATCCACTTCAACTCCTCTAACATAACTTTTGTAAGGGATGCTGTTTTCATTCTCTTTCACAGCATTTGCATAGAATTCCCTGATCATGACTGCACTAATCTTGGTGAGAGGATCGCATAAGAAATCCCACCTTCTTTCCCTAGTGATCTGCCTCATGATGGGGTATTCCCCGTCCCTCAGCTCAAAACCCCTCTCATAAATGATGTGCTTTGACTTCATGAATCTATGATACTTTCTCTCATGGAACTGAGATCTAAACTTTCTTGTATCATAGGACGTGGGTTCGGTTACCATTGGTTCCTTCCCTTGTCTTCTCTTTGAGCTTGATGGAGCCATGAATTCAATTAGAGGGAGAATGCAAAGGTGGATTTGTGGTTGATTGAGGTACGGTTTTATGGTGTGAGAATGAAGAAAGAAATGTTGCTGTTGAGAAGGGAGTGGAGTGTGTATAGGATTGCAAAAGGGGAAACAATGACTTATGATTGTAAGGAAGATTTGTAAGAACATGTGATGCAAGAAATGTCTCCACCTATTTATAGGCAAGGCATTAAAACTTTGGAAGAAGACCATACTTGAAGAGGGATTCGGTCATGACTTATGAAGGGTGGAGATTGAGTTGAACAACATAGTAACTTCATGAGATGAACGGCTTGCATGCTCTCTTGAGGGTTGACAAGGATTCTCTTCCCATTGGTTGCATGAGGTTCGTCCTCCAAGGTGACTAGCATGCAGATTTTTGCTTTCCAAGGTAGGCACACCTCTCTAGGCACATGTGATCCTTCTCTCTTGGCTTGTCATAGCTGTGTCTTCATCTTGTCTTCACCTCACCTTCTTTTTCCTAATTCAATCAAAATGGTCAACTTTAGGACATAGTTGTAGCACGGTGATGAAGTGGTGAATGCTTATATTATTTATTATGTTTCTTAGTCTTAAAAGATCAATTGTGTCCCTTACTTAGTGAACCAAGGTTTGGTGAACACCAAACATGTTTCTTGCTAAGGGATGAATGTCAAATGCAGCCATTTATCACAATTGATACTTTCATCATAAGTCCTAATTCATTTTCCAACATACATTCCTAAAATGAAACATTGCATGATTCATCTATGCATGATTTTGAGTTTTTTTTTTGAACAAAAGTTGATTCTTCTCAAGATTGGTATATATGCTGACACCAAACTTAATGTTTGTTCATATACTTTGTCTAAATGACTAAGCATATGATCTAAGAATGTTTGAGAAGGTGATTTTTGTGTGCTGTCAAGCACACCAAACTTAGAAGCCTGGCATGTGTTTCAAAACAGTATATGCATCTGTCAAGTATGTCTAATAAAATTCAAAACCATGCTAAGATGATCATAATTTATTGAATTTAAAAACGAGCAAGAATCTTAAATCATGGGTTGCCTCCCATGGAGCGCTCTTTTATTGTCATTAGCTTGACATTGGACGCTTCTTTTATGGTGGTTGATGGCTGTAGTGTCTCAGCTTATCCCCCCTGACTGTGAGCTTCTTCTTTGTTCCTTGATGTTCAATTTCGGCATGCTCTAGTGAGAGTATTTTGCTGACAGTATAATAGTCATCAACTTGTTGGCTTGCTCCTAGTTGTTGATAGATCAACTGTACTTTATCACCCTTAGAGAACCCCTCTGTTGGAATCTTTTTATTCTTCCAACCCTTTTTGGTTTTGTTCTTGTTTTTCTTCCCTCTTTTTGTTGATCCTTTCTCCTTGCATGTGGGCTTCACTTTAGGACTTTTCTTCTTAGTGGCTAACATTCCAATGTCTTCTTGAATTTCTTCATCATTCTGCACAATCTCTTTCTCTTTTTGTCCTGCTATGTTATCTATTTCTTGTTTCGGAGGGTGACTACTGATTGTCTTGTTGATTCCTTCCTTCCACTGTGAGTCCTCCTTGTCAGTTTCTATGCACTCCTTTGTTTCATCTGTGAGCTGCGTTTCTGGGAATACATTTAGGGTGACGCTTTTGTCATGCATTCTGAGGGTCAACTCTCCTTTCTCTACGTCTATAATGGCCCTAGCAGTGGCCAAGAATGGTCTTCCCAGTATAATGGAATCACCGTCCTCCTCATCTGACTCTAAGACCACAAAATTAGCAGGGAATATGAACTTGTCCACCTTGACTAGAAGGTTTTCAATCACCCCCCTGGGACATATTACTAACTTATCCACCAATTCTAAAGACATTTGTACTGGTTTCACTTCTTCCATGCATAGCTTTTTCACTAGAGAGTAAGGCATCAGATTGATACTAGCCCCTAAGTCACACATCGCCTTGTTGATGGTCATACTGCCAATGGCACAAGGTAAAAAAAAACTTCCAGGATCTTCAAGTTTAGGAGGGAGTCCCTTCTGTATTAATTCTCTGCATTCTTCAGTGAGCAGTACAGTTTCATTTTCTTGCCAGCTTCTCTTCTTGTTAATAAGCTCCTTCAAAAACTTGGCATATAGGGGCATTTGCTCAAGTGCCTCAGCTAAGGGTATGTTGATCTCCAATTTTTTGAAGATTTCAAGAAATTTTGGGAAGTGTTGGTCCTTAGTCTCCTTGTTGAACCTTTGGGGATATGGCAATGGAGGTGTGAAGTTCACTTCCTGCTTGTGATCCTTGGTTGGTTCTTCAATTGCTTCCTTCCCTTTTCTTGAAATTTTTGGTTGTTCCTCCTTTTCATGAGCTTGCCTTGAAGTTTGCTTGCTTGCTGTTACATCCTCATCATTGGCTTCCTCTTTTTCACCCTGTTTCTTGTCATTTTCCTTTGGCTTCTTGGTTGCTTCTTCATTTTTCATCAAGATCTTTTCACTCCTTAGCTGTATAGCTTTGCATTCCTCTTTTGGATTAGGAATGGTGTAACTTGGGAGTGAGCTCAAAGGTCTCTCAATAGTAATTTGCTTAGAAAGCTGTCCAATCTGTCTCTCCATATTCTTCATGGAGGCTTCCTGGTTCTTTGTTGTCATCTCTTGGTGCTTCATCATTTTGTCCATTAAGAGCTCCAAGTTGGTGATCCTCTGAGAGTCTTGTGAGATTGGTTGGTTGTGGGGTGTTGAGGGTTGAGGGTAAGTGTTTTGGTTGGTGGCTTGGTTATTGGATGGATGATGGTTAGAGTTGGGGTAAGTGTTTTGTGGTTTTCTGTATGTGTTTTGGTTATTGGTTTGCTGGTTGTTGTGGTTAGTGTTTTTTCAACTATTTTGGTTTGAGTTCCTTTGCCATGGTTGTTGAGGTTGATTATGATTGTCTCCCCATGTGAGGTTGGGGTGGTTTTTCTATGAAGGGTTGTAAGTGTCACCATAAACCTCATTTGTCCCAGAATTTTGTAAGGTTTAAGTGCATGTACTGGACTTGTTCTTGTTGTTGATCCTCTTGAGTTTCTTCATTTGTCCCCCATGTGGATGATGGTTGGCTTGTGTTGACTGCTGCAACTTGGAGGCTATCAATCTTTTTGGCCATTTGCTCAAATTGTTGTTGAATTTGCTGCTGTATTATTTTGTTTTGAGCTAAGATTGAGTCCACTCCTTCCAACTCCATCACTCCTTTCCTCTATGATGGTTGGCGTTGCCTTTGGTGAGCAAAGAAATACTAGTTGTTAGCTACCATGTCAATGAGATTTTGGGCCTCCTCTACAGTTTTTATGAGTTGCACAGAGCCTCCTGCTGAATGATCTAAAGCCTCTTGAGATTTCAATGTTAAGCCTTCATAAAAATTCTGCAATCTGTCCCACTCATTGAACATTTCAGGAGGACATTTCCTGATTAAAGCCTTGTATCGTTCCCATGTCTCATACAAAGGTTCAGCATCCATTTGTGTGAATGTTTGTACTTCAGTCTTCAATCTAATAACCCTTTGATGTGGATAAAACTTGGCAAGGAACTTGCTCACTAGATCATCCCAATTGTTGATGCTGTCTCTTGGGAAGGATTCCAACCATTGAGTAGCTTTGGCTCTGAGAGAAAATGGAAATAATAACAGCTTGTAGATGTCAGGATGCACTCCATTGGTTTTAACAGTATCACAAATCCTCAAGAAAGTAGACAAGTGTTGGTTTGGATCTTCAAGTGGCCCTCCTCCATATGAGCAGTTGTTTTGAACCAAGGTGATGAGTTGTGGCTTCAATTCAAAATTGTTTGCATTAACATTTAGAGTAAGGATGCTACTCCCACAATGTCTAGGATTTGCAAATGTATAGGAAGCCAAAACTCTTCTTTGAGGTGGGTTGTTGTTGTTATTGGCTACTCCTTCTGGTGGATTTGGTGGATTTGTTAAGTGTTCCTCCATGTCCTGGAATTCTTCTTCTGAATCCTCTTCTCCAACAATATTTTACCCTCTTTCAGCTCTCCTTAATCTCCTGAGGGTTCTTTCGTCTTGTTCACAAAAAGTGGGTATAACTCTCCTTGTACCTGACATACAACCAAAACAAAAAGAATCACACAAAACCCAGAAAGACAATAACACTTCAACCCATTGCTAGAGTGAAATTTTAGTTAGCTTAAGCAAAAATTTAAACAGTTAGTGTGTTAGTTAAGAATTAAAGAAACAGAAAAGAAAAAGTGCTTGATCTAGATCTCCACTTCACTTAATCATTTTCAATTTAATCAATCCCAGGCAAAGGCGCCAAAAACTTGATGGTGTATTTTGGAAAACGAAACGAATTTCCAAACACCTAAAACTAACTGGCAAGTGTACCGGGTCGCATCAAGTAATAATAACTCACGTATTGGTTTAGTGGTTAATTTAGTCAAGCAAGTCAAGTATCGGTTTGAGTGGTTTATAATTGACAGAAGCTAAATTGCATGAAATGTAAAGAGAGAGGGCAGAATTGCAGTAAATTAAAGAGAACAGAAAGTAAAAGTGATGAATCTTAAAGAACAAGTAAATTTAAATTGCAGAAACTTAGATTAGAAGAAATGTAAATGACTGAATCTTAAAGTGCAAGAAAGGTAAATTGCTTGAATTATAAAGCGATTGGGAACTGGGATTGCAGGAATTTAAACAAGCAGAAGTAATTTGCAATAAACAGAAGAGAAAAAGATGAATTGAATTTAAGTAGATCTCAATTAGCAGAGTAAAAATGCTTGAAGAATTAAAACAGAAAGTGACTGATGCTTAGTTGCAGCAATTTAAAAGAAGGTTGAAGATCTCAGGAGTGGAAGAGACTAGAAAACAAGTCTAGATCTCAAATCCTTCCTTGATCCAACAAGAACAATTGCAAAAGAAAAATGGAAAAGTAAATTGCAGAAGAAGTAGAAGGATGGAAGCAGTAAACATAATTGGAATTCAAATCTCAAATTCTAAAATTATGCAGAAAGTAAACAAGAGATCTCAAGGTGAGATTGAAACAGAAGTTCTCCAATTCTCCACCCAAGATCCAAGATGAAAAGTAAAGAGTGCTCAAGCAAGAACAAGGAAGAAAAGAGATCAATTCTCCTTCCCAATTCTCCAAGATCCAAATTCCAAGTAAAAACCTCAAAATTACAAAAATGAAAATTAGAAGAAGCAAAAAGGTAAAAGTTCAAAATCAAAGTAAAGGTCCTCTCTAAATCAAACTAGCTTCTATTTATACATTTTCTATTCTTGGATTTTAGAATTTGGGTGGGCTTTTTAATTTGGTAAAGATTTGAATTTAATTAGATTTTTAGTTGAATTTTAGCCCATGTGTTGCTCCCAGGAGGATGCTCTGCTCTTGATGGGAGCGTAGCATCATACTTTGCTCTTCTTGGCTCATAGTTTGGCTCCCTTGAGAGAGTGCTCCGCTCCTGAAGAGAGCATTGTGCTTCCTTCTTCCATGTGCCAAGCTTCTTAGTTTCCTTTGCCATATTCTTCTTTCCCTTGGGCCACGCTTTCTTAGGCCACGCTTTCTTATTTTCTTATTTTCTTCACCTACAAGTAATCAAAACAACCAATCAAAGTATCACCAAATTCACAAGGTTTATAAATCAATAAAAATCAATTAAATTTAGCTTGAACCTCATGATTTAGTATCAATTAAATGGTGGTTGATTGATTCAAGGAAACCATGCAATTCCACTCCAAATTACTTACTTGTAATGCAAGAAAGTGCATAAATTCTAATAAAAATAAAGAAAAAGACTAGTAAAACTAGGCTAAGATGACTTGTCATCAGGTGGAATGTGGCGTTGTTCGATATGCCCATAGGACTTGTGGGAGCTCTTTGGCCCAAGCACCCTTTGCGTCTTGTAATCTCCGTTTTAGCCCAGCCAATATGACTTTGTTGGCAGCTTCGGCTTGTCCATTTGCCTGGGGATGTTCGACGGAAGTGAACTGGTGCTTTATGTTCAAGTCGGCTACTAATTTTCTGAAGTCTGCATCTGTGAATTGGGTGCCATTGTCTGTGGTGATGGAGTATGGAACCCCGAACCTTGTGACAATATTCCTATATAGGAATTTTCGACTTCTTTGAGCAGTAGCATTAGCTAGGGGTTCTGCCTTGATCCACTTTGTGAAATAGTCTACCCTTACTGTGAGGAATTTAACTTGTCCCGATCCCTGAGGAAAGGGTCTGAGAAGGTCGAGTCCCTATTTTGCAAATGGCCAAGGTGAGGTTACGCTGATGAGATCCTCTGGTGGGGCGATGTGAATGTTGGCATGTTTTTGACATGGGAGACATGTCTTTACGAACTCTATGGCCTCCTTTTGTAGAGTTGGCCAATAAAATCCTGCCCGGAGTACTTTTTTGGTGAGCGCTTGTGCTCCGAGATTATTGCCACAGATGCCACTGTGTACTTCTTCCAGAACTTCCCTCGTGTTGGAAATCAGTACACATTTTAACAAGGGTGTTGAAATTCCTCTTTTGTAAAGAGTATTGTTTATGATAGTGTAGTATTGTGCCTCCCGTTTTATCCTTTTTGCCTCCTTCTCATCTGTAGGAAGTATTTCTGTTTTGAGGTAGTTAATTATAGGAGTCATCCATCCTTGATCTAGACCTATTATGGCTAGGACTTTTTCCTCTTCCGAGATTGACGGGTTCTGTAGTATTTCCTGGATGAGGCTTCTATTGTTGCCTCCTGGTTTGGTGCTGGCTAGTTTTGAGAGTGCATCAGCTCGGGCATTTTGTTCGTGGGGTATGTGACGTATCTCATACTCCCGGAGTTGTCTGAGCTGTTCCTTGGCTTTACCCAGGTACTTTTTCACAGTGGGGTCCTTGGGTTGGTAGCTCCCCGTTATTTGTGAAGTGATCACCTGTGAGTCGCTGAAGATAATGAGTTTTTGAGCTCCAACCTCTTTAGCCAGCTTTAAACCAGCTAGTAGTGCCTCATATTCTGCCTGGTTGTTTGAGGCAGGGAACCCGAATTTGAGAGAGAGTTCGATTTGGGTTCCTTGATTACTTTCAATTATCACACCTACGCCGCTTCCAGTTTTATTCGAGGAACCGTCCACATAGAGATTCCATTCTGTGGGGGTTTCTGGGGTGTCTGTAAATTCTGCAATGAAGTCGGCTAAGTATTGTGATTTGATGGCTGTCCGAGCTTCATACTGAAGGTCGAACTCGGACAACTCGACTGCCCATTGTAAAATTCTGCCTGCTAGATCTGTCTTCTGCAATATCCCTTTTATGGGCTGGTTGGTCCGAACTTTAATGGTGTGAGCTTGGAAGTACGGACGAAGTCGTCGAGATGTTAGTATGAGAGCAGAGGCAAACTTTTTTAGTTTTTGGTAGTTAAGCTCGGATCCTTGTAATGCTTTACTGATGAAGTATACGGGTTGTTGCCCACTGTCGTCTTCTCAAACTAGTGCTGAGGCTACCGCCCGACTCCCTACCGCGAGGTATAATATGAGTGGTTCTCCTTCTCGTGGCCGAGATAGGATAGGTGGCCATCCAAGAAATCTTTTGAAATCTTGGAAGGCTTGTTCGCGCTCCGTTGTCCATTCAACTTTCTTCCTTTCCTTAGAGTAGCATAGAAGGTAAGAGATCTTATTGCTGATTCCACTAGGAATCTGGACAAGGCTGCCAATCTTCCGTTGAGTTGTTGTACCTCTTTGATACAAGTTGGGGTCTTCATGTTGAGTATGGCCTGGCATTTATCCGGATTTGCCTCAATTCCTCTTTGTGTGAGCATAAAACCTAAGAACTTACCAGCTTCTACTGCAAAGGTGCATTTTGCAGGATTGAGTCGCATGCCATGCTTCCTTATAGTGTCGAATACTTGGACCAGGTCAGACAATAATGTCTCTTTACTTTGTGTCTTTATCAACATGTCATCCACATAGACTTCCATGACTTTTCCGATATGATCTGAAAAGACTTTATTCATTAGCCTTTGATAAGTAGCTCCCGCATTCTTAAGACCAAAAGGCATCACAATGTAGTAGTAATTCGCTTTTGGTGTTAAAAATGAGGTTTTTTCTTGATCGGGTGGATACATGGGGATTTGATTGTATCCGGAATATGCATCATAAACGAGAGATATTTATACCCGGAGGAGACATCTACCAGAGCGTCGATACTTGGGAGTGGATAAGGGTCTTTTGGGCAGGCTTTGTTTAGATCTGTATAGTCGGTGCACATTCGCCACTTCCCGTTTGATTTTTTCACCAAGACGACATTAGCTAACCATAGTGGGTACTTGACTTCTCTTATGAATCCTACCTCCAGTAGAGCTTGTACCTGCTCTTCCACAGCTTGGGATCTTTTGGGTCTGAGCTTTCTACGCCTCTGTTGTACCGGCTGAGATCTAGGGTAGACTGCAAGCTTATGACACATTAACTCGGGGTCTATGCCTAGCATGTCTGCAGCCTTCCACGCAAAGAGGTCGACGTTGTCTCGTAAGAACTGTACGAGTGATTCTTTTATGTCTCCTTTTAGAATCGTGCCAATATTAGTTGTTTTGTCTAGGATGTCTCCGATCTGGACTTTCTCTACTTCACTTTAGGTTGTGGACGGAGTTCTTCTCGCCTCTGAACTCTACCAAGTTCGATTGTGTGGAATTCTTCTCCTTTGCCTCTGAGGTTTAGACTTTCGTTATAACAGCGGCGCACCATCTATTAATCTGCTTTTATGGTAGTTATCCCTTCTGCTGTTGGGAATTTCATGCATAGATGTGGAGTTGAGACTATTGCGCCGAGTTGATTTAATGTTGTCTGACCTATTAGGGCATTGTAGGCTGAACTCACGTCGACCACGATGTAGTCTATTTTGAGTGTTATGGATTGGTTTCCTTTTCCGAAGGTTGTGTGTAGCGGGACGTATCCCAGTGGTTGCACTGGAGTGTCTCCTAATCCGAACAGGCTGTTTGGATATGCTTTGAGTTCTTTATCTTCCAAGCCGAGCTTGTCGAAGACAGTTTTTAATAAGATGTCGGTGGAGCTCCCTTGGTCTATCAGTGTGCGGTGGAGATTTTCATTTGCCAGTATAATGGTGATGACCATGGGATCGTCGTGTCCTGAGATGATGCCGGATGCATCTTCCTTGGTAAACGTAATTGCGGGGATGTCGGGTGCTTCCGCCTTTCCTCCGACATGATATACTTCTTTGAGATATCTTTTGCGAGATAATTTGGAGATTCCTCCTCCTGCGAATCCTTTGTGTATCTTATGCACATGTCTTTCTGGTGTATGAGGTGATCGCTCGGTTCGTCCAACCTCCTCGTCTCTTCTCCTTTTTCTTTGCTCATCGTCTCGGGTTGCCAGATACCGATCTAGTTTTCCGTCTCTCACTAATTTTTCTATGACATTTTTTAAGTCAAAGCATTCCTTGGTGGAGTGCCTACGGACTCGATGGTATTCACAATATTCATTCCGGTTTCCTCCTCCTCTTTTGCCTTTGAGTGGTCAAGCTGGGGGTATTTTTTCTATGTGGCAGACTTCTTTGTAAACATCTGCCAAGGACACCCTAAGAGGGGTGTAATTATGATATTTTTTAATTTTTTCCCCTTGTTGATCTTCCTTCTTTTTGGACTCTTTGTCTTTGTCTCGGTAGGTGAATCCGGATTTTGAGGTTTCTCCTAGTCGAGAATTTTCTTCCATGTTGATGTATTTCTCTGCTCGTTCCTGCACTTTGTCCAGAGATGTGGGGTACTTCTTTGATATAGATTGACTAAAAGGTCACTCTCTTAGGCCATTGATGAGGCCCATGATGGCGGCCTCTGTTGGTAGGCTTTGTATGTCTAGGCATGTTTTGTTGAATCTTTCCATGTAGTTGCGAAGACTTTCCCGATCTCCTTGCTTGATTCCTAATAGGCTGGGGGCGTGCTTAGCCTTATCTTTTTGGATGGAGAATCTGGCCAGGAACCTTTTGGCTAAGTTATCAAAGCTTGAGATGGACTTCGGAGGTAGGTTGTCGAACCATCTAATTGCTGTCTTTGTGAGAGTTGTTGGAAAAGCTTTGCAGCGAACTGCATCTGAGGCGTCGGTGAGGTACATTCTACTTCTGAAATTGCTGAGGTGATGGTTGGGATCTGTAGTGCCATCGTACAAAGCCATATCTAGAAGTTTGAAGTCTTTAGGGATTTTGGTCTTCATGATTTCCCTAGTGAATGGATCTTGATCCTTGAGAGAGTTGTTCTCAGGGGTGGATCGAGTAGCTTTGGCCTTGAGATCGGGTTCGAGTTTTAGAAGTTTATCTTCTAATTCTAGGCGTCGCCTTACCTCTCTTTGTAGATCTTTCTCAACTTCTCGTTGGTGTTGGGTTTCATTTTCAAGTTTCTTTAAATGATCTTGAAGCGCTTCTATCACTCCCGGATTTGATGAGTTTTTGTCCCCATTAGATTCCGGGGTATCTTTCAGTGTATTGCCCGAATTTTTATGCGGTGTTCTATCCTCTAGATCTGAATCGTGGTCGTTGTCATGATTGTCCGCATGGTGATGGGATGACTTCCAAGGTCCCCGGCAACGGCACAAATGTTTCGAGGGTTACCTGAAATTGTAGGTCGATCTCGAACGAGATCTTCTGTGATGGTCAGAGATGATGTATCCGACTGCGAGTGGCAGCCGGAGCTATCGTGTCTGACTTGTGGGACTGGCTGCACTGCTGATCCTTCGTCACCGGAGGGTGGGGGGTACCTGCAAGAGACTCCGATGCCTAAGTTAGCATGGGTATTAAACAGGTTTTCAGTAGAATCAGAGTATGAGTTATACCTGGGTGCTCCAGTGTATTTATAATAGTGTAGAGTGACCTTCTTAGATAAGATAAGTTAGTTATTTTTATCTTATCTTATCTTATCTTTGAGTGAGGTCAGCATATCTTCAAGGGAACCGCCCTTCTCTCTGTAGGCTTGGGATGCCTTTGGATTTGGGTCGTATTCCTTGAGTTAGGCCCCTTTTTGGGCTTTCCTATCGATTTGGCCGAGCTCTTTGAGAAGAGGTCGGATAGCCTGACCTGAAGAGGTCGGTCGCTTTATGACAGAACATCCCGGATCGGATAGCTCGACCCAGGGTGTGAACAAGGTCCTTGGCTTGGTAGCTCCCCGTTATTTGTGAAGTGATCACCTGTGAGTCGCTGAAGATAATGAGTTTTTAAGCTCCGACCTCTTTAGCCAGCTTTAAACCAGCTAGTAGTGCCTCATATTCCACCTGGTTGTTTGAGGCAGGAAACCCAAATTTGAGAGAGAGTTCGATTTGGGTTCCTTGATTACTTTCAATTATCACACCTGCGCCGCTTCCAGTTTTATTCGAGGAACCGTCCACTTAGAGATTCCATTCTGTGGGGTTTCTGGGGTGTCTATAAATTCTGCAATGAAGTCGGCTAACTATTCTGATTTGATGGCTGTCCGAGCTTCATACTGAAGGTCGAACTCGGACAACTCGACTGCCCATTGTAAAATTATGCCTGCTAGGTCTGTCTTCTGCAATATCCCTTTTATGGGCTGGTTGGTCCGAACCTTAATGGTGTGATCTTGGAAGTACGGGCGAAGTCATCGAGATGTTAGTATGTGAGCATAGGCAAACTTTTCTATTTTTTGGTAGTCCAGCTCGGATCCTTGTAACACTTTACTGATGAAGTATACGGGTTGTTGACCACTGTCGTCTTCTCGAACTAGTGCTGAGGCTACCGCCCGACTCCCTACCTCGAGGTATAATATGAGTGGTTCTCCTTCTCGTGGCCGAGATAGGATAGGTGACCGTCCTAGAAATATTTTGAAATCTTGGAAGGCTTGTTCGCAATCCATTGTCCATTCGAACTTTTTTCCTTTTCTTAGAGTAGCATAGAAGGGAAGAGATCTTATTGCTGATCCCGCTAGGAATCTGGACAAGGCTGCCAATCTTCCGTTGAGTTGTTGTACCTCTTTGATACAAGTTGGGCTCTTCATATTGAGTATGGCCTGGCATTTATCCGGATTTACCGCAATTCCTCTTTGTGTGAGTATAAAACCTAAGAACTTGCCGGCTTCTACTGCAAAGGTGCATTTTGCAGGATTGAGTCGCATGCTATGCTTCCTTATAGTGTCGAAAACTTGGACCAGGTCGGACAATAATGTCTCTTCACTTTGTGTCTTTATCAACATGTCGTCCACATAGACTTCCATGACTTTTCCGATATGATCTGAAAAGACTTTATTCATTAGCCTTTGATAAGTAGCTCCCGCGTTCTTGAGACCAAAAGGCATCACAATGTAGCAGTAATTTGCTTTTGGTATTAAAAAAGAGGTTTTTTCTTGATCGGGTGGATAGATGGGGATTTGATTGTATCCGGAATATGCATCCATAAACGAGAGGTATTTATACACGGAGGAGGCATCTACCAGAGCGTCGATACTTAGGAGTGGATAACGGTCTTTTGGGCAGGCTTTGTTGAGATCTGTATAGTCGGTGTACATTCGCCACTTCCCGTTTGATTTTTTCACCAAGACGACATTAGCTAACCATAGTGGGTACTTGACTTCTCTTATGAATCCTGCCTCCAGTAGAGCTTGTACCTGCTCTTCCACAGCTTGGGATCTTTCATTTCCGAGCTTTCTACGCCTCTGTTGTGCCGGCCGAGATCCATGGTAGCAGCAAGCTTATGACACATTAACTCAGGGTCTATGCCTGGCATGTCTGTAGCCTTCCACGCAAAGAGGTCGATGCTGTCTCGTAAGAACTGTACGAGTGATTCTTTTATGTCTCCTTTTAGAATCGTGCCAATATTGGTTGTTTTGTCTCGGATGTCTCTGATCTGGACTTTCTCTACTTCACCTTCAGGTTGTGGACGGAGTTCTTCTCGCCTCTGAACTCCACCAAGTTCGATTGTGTAGAATTCTTCTCCTTTGCCTCTGAGGTTTAGACTTTCGTTATAACAGTGGCGTGCCATCTTCTGATCTGCTTTTATCATAGCTATCCCTTCTGCAGTTAGGAATTTCATGCATAGATGTGGAGTTGAGACTATTGCGCCGAGTTGATTTAATGTTGTCCGACCTATTAGGGCATTGTAGGCTGAACTCACGTCGACCACGATGTAGTCTATTTTGAGTGTTCTGGATTGGTTTCCTTTTACGAAGGTTGTGTGTAGCGGGACGTATCCCAGTGGTTGCACTGGGGTGTCTCCCAATCCGAACAGGCTGTTTGGATATGCTTTGAGTTCTTTATCTTCTAGGCCGAGCTTGTCAAAGGCAGTTTTGAATAAGATGTCGACGAAGCTCCCTTGGTCTATCAGTGTGCGGTGGAGATTTGCATTTTCCAGTATAATGGTGATGACCGTGGGATCGTCGTGTCCTGAGATGATGCCGGATGCATCTTCCTTGGTAAACGTAATTGCGGGAATGTCGGGTGCTTCCTCCTTTCCTCCGACATGATATACTTCTTTGAGATATCTTTTGCGAGATGATTTGGAGATTCCTCCTCCTGCGAATCCTCCGTGTATCATATGGACATGTCTTTTTGGTGTACGAGGTGATCGCTCGGTTCATCCAACCTCCTCGTCTCTTCTCCTTTTTCTTTGCTCATCGTCTCGGGTGGCCAGATACCGATCTAGTTTTCCTTCTCTCACTAATTTTTCTATGACATTTTTTAAGTCAAAGCATTCCTTGGTGGAGTGCCCACGAACTCGATGGTATTCACAATATTAATTCCGGTTTCCTACTCCTCTTTTGCCTTTGAGTGGTCGAGCTGGGGGTATTTTTTCTGTGTGGCAGACTTCTTTGTAAACATCTACCAAGGATACCCTAAGAGGGGTGTAATTATGATATTTTTTAATTTTTTTCCTTGTCGATCTTCCTTCTTTTTGGACTCTTTGTCTTTGTCTCGGTAGGTGAATCCGGATTTTGAGGTTTCTCCTAGTCGAGAATTTTCTTCCATGTTGATGTATTTCTACGCTCGTTCCTACACTTCGTCAAGAGATGTGGGGTACTTCTTTGATATAGATTGGCTAAAAGGTCCATCTCTTAGGCCATTGATGAGGCCCATGATGGCGGCCTCTGTTGGTAGGCTTTGTATGTCTAGGCATGTTTTCTTGAATCTTTCCATGTAGTTGCGAAGACTTTTCTGCTCTCCTTACTTGATTCCTAATAGGCTGGGGGCGTGCTTAGACTTATCGTTTTGGATGGAGAATCTGGCCTGGAACCTTTTGGCTAAGTCATCAAAGCTTGAGATGGACTTCAGAGGTAGGTTGTCGAACCATCTTATTGCTGTCTTTGTGAGAGTTGTTGGAAAAGCTTTGCAGCGAACTGCATCTAAGGCGTCGGTGAAGTACATTCTACTTTTGAAATTGCTGAGGTAATGGTTTTCATGATTTCCCTACTGAATGAATCTTGATCCTTGCGAGAGTTGTTCTCAGGGGTGGACCGAGTAGCTTTGGCCTTGAGATCGGCTTCGAGTTTTAGAAGTTTATCTTCTAATTCTCGGCATCGCCTTACCTCTCTTTGTAGATCTTTTCCAACTTCTCGTTGGTGTTGGGTTTCTTTTTCAAGTTGCTTTAAACGATCTTGAAGCGCTTCTATCACTCCCGGAGTTGATGAGTTTTTGTCCCCGTTAGATTCCGGGGTATCTTTCAGTGTATTGCCCAAATTTTTGTGCGGTGTTCTATCCTCTAGATCTGAATCGTGGTCGTTGTCATGATTGTCCGCATGGTGATGGGATGACTTCCAAGGTCCCCGGCAACGGCACCAATGTTCCGAGGGTTACCTGAAACTGTAGTCGATCTCGGACGAGATCTTCTGTGATGGTCGGAGATGATGTATCCGGCTATGAATGGTGGCCGGAGCTGTCGTGTCCGACTTGTGGGACTGGCTGCACTAATGATCCTTCGTCACCGGAGGGTGGGGGGTACCTGCAAGAGACTCCGATGCCTAAGTTAGCATGGATATTAAATAGGTTTTTAGTAGAATTAGAGTATGATTTATACCTGGGTGCTCCAATGTATTTATAATAGTGTGGAGTGACCTTCTTAGATAAGATAAGTTAGTTATTTTTATCTTATCTTATCTTATCTTTGAGTGAGGTCAGCTTATCTTCAAGGGAACCGCCCTTCTCTCTGTAGGCTTGGGATGCCTTTGGATTTGGGTCGTATTCCTTGAGTTGGGCCCCTTTTTGGGCTTTCCTGTAGATTTGGCCGAGCTCTTTGAGAAGAGGTCAGATAGCCTGACCTGAAGAGGTCGGTCGCTTTGTTATTGAACATCCCGGATCGGATAGCTCGACCCAGGGTGTGAACACCCACCTACCTCGAAATTCAAAATCCTTTCCCTCCCAAATCCAACCCTAATACACGAAACCTAACCCTCCCCCACTCCTATATAAACCCCTCACAACTCCTTCATTTTCACACATTACAACCACTACTTCTACCCCTTGGCTGAACCACATATCTCCCTCCATCTCCTCCATTTTCTTCTTCTACTACTACTTTCTTTCTTCTTTTGCTCGAGGACGAGCAAACCTTTTAAGTTTGGTGTGGTAAAAGTATTGCTTTCTATTTTTCCATAACCATTTATGGCACCTAAGGCCAGAGAAACCTCAAGAAAGAGGAAAGGGAAGGCAATAGCTTCCACCTCTGAGTCATGGGAGATGGAGAGGTTCATCTCAAAGGTCCATCAAGACAACTTCTATGAAGTTGTGGCCAAGAAAAAGGTGATCCCTGAGGTCCCTTTTAAGCTCAAAAAGGGTGAATATCCAGAGATCCGACATGAGATTAGAAGAAGAGGATGGGAATTTCTCTCCAATCCTATTCAACAAGTTGGGATCTTAATGGTTCAAGAGTTCTATGCAAACGCATGGATCACTAGGAACCATGATCAAAGTATGAACCCGAATCCAAAGAATTGGCTTACAATGGTTCGGGAAAAATACTTAGATTTAAGTCCGGAAAATGTAAGGTTGGCGTTCAACTTGCCAATGATGCAAGAAAACGCACGCCCCTACACTAGAAGGGTCAACTTTGATCAAAGGTTGGACCAAGTCCTCATGGACATATGTGAGGAAGGAGCTTAGTGGAAAAGAGACTCAAGAGGCAACCCAGTTCAATTAAGAAGACCGGACCTTAAGCCTGTAGCTAGAGGATGGTTGGAGTTCATCCAACGCTCTATCATTCCTACTAGCAACCGATCCGAAGTAACTGTGGATCGGGCCATCATGATCCATAGTATCATGATTGGGGAGAAAGTGGAAGTTCATGAGATTATACCTCAAGAAATCTACAAGGTGGCTGACAAGTCTTCCACTTTGGCAAGGTTAGCCTTTCCTCGCCTCATTTGTCACCTCTACAAATCAGCAGGAATTGACATAGAGGAAGACACCTTCATTGATGAGGATAAGCCCATCAATAAAAAGAGGATGGAGCAAATAAGAGAGCCCACTCATAGACCTTAACAAGAGCATGAGGAAATTCCTCATCATGAAATCCTTGAGATGCCTCAAGGGATGTATTTTCCTCCAGAAAACTATTGGGAGCAAATCAACACCTCCCTAGGAGAATTGAGTTCTAACATGGGACAACTAAGGGTGGAGCACCAAGAGCATTCCATCCTCCTTCATGAAATTAGAGAAGACCAAAGAGCCATGAGGGAGGAGCAACAAAGGCAAGGAAGAGACATTGAGGAGCTCAAGCACTTCATAAGGTGGACCTGTTACTTAGTTTCCTTGTTCCTTATTTTTCTATTTTTCGTTTCTTATGCCTTATGTTCTATTTATGTTTGTGTCTTATTACATGATCACTAGTGTCTAAGTGTCTATGCCTTAAAGCTATGAGTGTCCTATGAATCCATCACCTATCTTGAATGAAAAATGTTCTAAAAACAAAAGAACAGAAGTACATGATTTCGAATTCATCCTTGAAATTAGTTTAATTATATTGATGTGGTGACAATACTTTTTGTTTTCTGAATGAATGCTTG
Organism: Arachis ipaensis; assembly: GCF_059453495.1. Lineage (NCBI taxonomy): Eukaryota > Viridiplantae > Streptophyta > Magnoliopsida > Fabales > Fabaceae > Arachis > Arachis ipaensis. The sequence goes on from NC_142438.1 coordinate 58,603,582, forward strand.
AACAGTGCATATGTCTTTTGAATTTGTTGTTTATGAATGTTAAAATAGTTGGCTCTTGAAAGAATAATGAAAAAGGAGAAATGTTATTGATAATCTGAAAAATCATAAAATTGATTCTTGAAGCAAGAAAAAGCAGTGAAGAATAAGGCTTGTGAAAAAAAAAGTGGCAAAAATAAAAGAAAAAAACAAAGAAAAAGAAAAAACAAGCAGAAAAAGCCAATAGCTCATTAACCCAAAAGGCAAGAGCAAAAAGCAAATAACCTTTTAAACCAAAAGGCAAGGGTAAAGAGGATCCAAGGCTTTGAGCATCAGTGGATAGGAGGGCCCACAGGAATAAAATCCTGGCCTAAGCGGCTAAATCAAGCTATCCCTAACCATGTGCTTGTGGCGTGAAGGTGTCAAGTGAAAAGCTTGAGACTGAACGGTTAAAGTTGTGATCCAAAGCAAAAAGAGTGTGCTTAAGAACTCTAGACAGGTCTAATTGGGGACTTTAGCAAAGCTAAGTCACAATCTGAAAAGGTTCACCCAGTTATGTGTTTGTGGCATTTATTTATCCGGTGGTAATACTGGAAAACAAAGTGCTTAGGGCCACGCCCAAGACTCATAAAGTAGCTGTGTTCAAGAAACAACATACTGAACTAGGAGAATCAATAACACTATCTGAATTCTGAGTTCCTATAGATGCCGATCATTCGAAACTTCAAAGGATAAAGTGAGATGCCAAAACTATTCAGAGGCAAAAAGCTACTAGTCTCGCTCATCTAATTGGAGCTAAGTTTAATTGATAATTTGGAATTTATAGTATATTCTCTTCTTTTTATCCTATTTGATTTTTAGTTGCTTGGGGACAAGCAACAATTTAAGTTTGGTGTTATGATGAGCGGATAATTTATACGCTTTTTGGCATTGTTTTTAGGTAGTTTTCAGTATGTTTTAGTTACTTTTTAGTATATTTTTATTAATTTTTATTCAAAATTCACATTTCTTGACTTTACTATGCATTTGTGTGTTTTTCTGTAATTTCAGATATTTTCTGGCTGAAATTGAGGGACTTGAGCAAAAATCTGATTCAGAGGCTGAAAAAGGATTGTAGATGCTGTTGGATTTTGACCTCCCTGCACTCGAAATGGATTTTCTGGAGCTACAGAAACCTAATTGGGGCGCTCTCAATTGAGTTGGAAAGTAGACATCCAGGGCTTTCCAGCAATATATAATAGTCCATACTTTTCCCGAGTTTTGACGATGCAAACTGGCGTTCAAACGCCAGCTTCCTGCCCTATTCTGAAGTTAAACGCCAGAAACAGGTTACAAACCAGAGTTAAACGCCACAAACAGGCTGCATCCTGGCATTTAACTCCAAGAGAAGTCTCTACACATGAAAGCTTCAATGCTCAGCCCAAGAACACACCAAGTGGGCCCGGAATTGGATTTCTACATCATTTACTTATCTCTGTAAACCGTAGTAACTAGTTTAGTATAAATAGGACTTTTTACCATTGTATTTACATATGATCTTGGGATGTTTAGTCCTCAGACCTAGGTCTTGGTCATTCTGTTTTACCTCTGGGACCGAAGCCAATGAACACCATTATCACTTATGTATTTTCAACGGTGGAGTTTCTACACCCCAGAGATTAAGGTGTGGAGCTCTGCTGTTCTTCATGAATTAATGCAAAGTACTATTATTTTTCTATTCAATTCACGCTTATTCTTATTCTAAGATATTCACTCGTATTTCAACCTGATGAATGTGATGATCCTTGACACTCATCATCATTCTCACCTATGAACGCGTGCCTGACAACCACTTCCGTTCTATCTGCAATAGCTTGAGTGTTTATCTCTTAGCCTCCATTCCAAAAGATCGGAGTCTTCGTGGTATAAGCTAGAATCAATAGGCAGCATTCTTGAGATCCAAAAATTCTAAACCTTGTCTGTGGTATTCCAAGTAGGATCTAGGAAGGGATGACTGTGACGAGCTTCAAACTCGTGACTGTGGGGCGCAGTGACAGTGCGCAAAAGGATCATTGGATCTTATTCCGACATGATCGAGAACCAATAGCTGATTAGCCGTGCGGTGACAGTGCATTTGGACCATTTTCACTGAGAGAACGGGAGGTAGCCATTGACAATGGTGATACCCGACATACAGCTTGCCATAGAAAGGAGTATGAATGATTGAATGAAGGCAGTAGGAAACCAGAGACTCAGAAGGTGCAAAGCATCTCCATACGCTTATCTAAAATTCTCACCAATGAATTACATAAGTATCTCTATCTTATTTTATGTTCTATTTAGATTTTAATTATCAAAACCTCATAACCATTTGAATCTGCCTGACTGAGATTTACAAGATGACCATAGCTTGCTTCAAGCTGATAATCTCTGTGGGATCGACCCTTACTCACGTAAGGTTTATTACTTGGATGACCTAGTGCACTTGCTGGTTAGTTGTGCGGAGTTGTGAAAAGGAGTTGAGATTACAATCATGCGTACCAAGTTTTTGGCACCGTTGAGATCACAATTTCGTGCACCAATTACCCTTGGCGTGGACCTGACCCATCGCTTGTCAAATGAGGAGAGGGATGTTGATGGGCCTCTCTGTAAGTATGCACCAAACAAGGAGGGCTAGGTCTGCCGTGATGGATGACTTATGGGTTTTTGGAAGCACGTAGCGAGATAAGATCTGGGCCTATGCTCGAGCCTCCACTGTAAGCACTCGTGCGTCAAGGCACTTAGGCCGCATCCTGAGTCTCCCTTTGGTCCAAAACATCTCTGGTTGGCCAATGACCCGAAGGATCGAGTCCCAATCAAACCCAAATTCATTCTGCTGACATAAGACCTCTTGGTAACCATCTATTTCCTCTGGTATCAGTAAAACATTAATCACCCGCTTAATAGCTTCCTCCGAAATCGGGACTTGCTTCCGCTGCACATAAACTGACTGAAGTGAAGGGGAGTGGTAGTTGTAGTAGAACTCCACCACCCATGAAAGGTTGGCCTCCTATGGTCTCCGCATTAAAAATTCCCATTGCTGCTGCTCAATGCGGGGCATCACATACTAAGCAATGTGGTCTGGAGGGGCGAGTAGATGCTCGTAATGATAGTTCCTCTCAACCATGGTAGGGAACATGAGCTCACAGAAGCGGTTGTAAAACCTTGTGGGGTCCCTTGCCGGATTGCCCTTCTCTTGTTCATCAATATGAACAATTGTCTTCGCCTTCTTTGAGAGGGGCTTAGCTCCTAGTGTAGGGTGCGACTTGGAGATTGATTTTTGGGGTGCCCTTTTTGTGGCCGGTTTCTTCGACGCCTTCTCCTTGCCTTTTTTGGTGACTGATGAGCGGATAATTTAGCTTTTTGGCATTGTTTTTAGTATATTTTAGTTAGTTTTTATTATTTTTTTACTAGTTTTTATTCAAAAATCACATTTCTGGACTTTACTATGAGTTTGTGTGTTTTTCTGTGATTTCAGGTATTTTCTGGCTGAAATTGAGGGACCTGAGCAAAAATCTGATTCAGAGGCTGAAGAAGGACTGCGGATGCTGTTGGATTCTGACCCTCCTGCACTCAAAATAGATTTTTTCGAGCTACAGAAGCCCAATTGGTGCGCTCTCAATTGTGTTGGAAAGTAGACATCTTGGGCTTTCCAGAAATATATAATAGTCCATACTTTGCCCGATTTTTGATGACGCAAACTGGCGTTTGAACGCCAACTTTCTACCCTATTCTGGTGTTAAACGCCAGAACTGGCATAAAAGCTAGAGTTAAACGCCCAAACTGGCACAAAAGTTGGCATTTAACTCCAAGAAAAGTCTCTACATGTGAAAGCTTCAATGCTCAGCCCAAGCACACACTAAGTGGGCCCCGGAAGTGGATTTCTACACTAACTATTCAAGCTTACTCATTTTCTATAACCCTAGGTCACTAGTTCATTATAAAAACCACTTTTAGAGATTCATTTTGTACCTCATGACAATTTACATTCGAACTTGTATCTTCTACGGCATGAGTCTCTAAACCCCATGGTTGGGGGTGAGGAGCTCTGCTGTATTTTGATGAATTAATGCAATTACTATTGTTTTCCATTCAATCACGCTTGTTTCTCTTCTAAGATATTCACTCGCACTTCAACTTGATGAATGTGATGATCCGTGACACTCATCACCATTCTCAACCGGATTGAGTGCATATCTCTTAGCCTCCTGATTCAGATCAGAGTCTTCGTGGTATAGGCTAGAATTATTGGCAGCCATTCTTGAGATCCGGAAAGTCTAAACCTTGTCTGTGGTATTCCGAGTAGGATCTGGGAAGGGATGACTGTGACGAGCTTCAAACTCGCGAGTGCTGGGCGTAGTGACAGACGCAAAAAGATTAATGGATCCTATTCCAACATGAGTGAGAACCGACAGATGATTAGCCGTGCGGTGACAGCGCATTTGGACCATTTTCACTGAGAGGACGGATGGTAGCCATTGACAACGGTGATCCACCAACATACAGCTTACCATGGAAGGAGCCTTGCGTGCGTGAAGAAGAAGACAGTAAGAAAGCAGAGATTCAGAAGACAAAGCATCTCCAAAACCTCAACCTGTTCTCCATTACTGAATCACAAGTACTCTTTATTTCATGTTGTTTATTTTTCATAAATACAATCACTCTCATCATTGATCTCTTGACTAAGATTTACAAAATAGCCATAGCTTGCTTCAAGCCGACAATCTCCGTGGGATCGACCCTTACTCACGTAAGGTATTACTTGGACGACCCAGTGCACTTGCTGGTTAGTTGTGCGGAATTGTGAAAAGTGTGAATCACAATTTCGTGCACCAGTGACCATCCTGAAAAAGGAAGGAAAATAGGAAACATTAAACCCAAAGAATCAACTCAGAGAATAACATGCAAGTGAAAAGTAGTGCCCAAAAGGAATGGTGCATCTTGAAGACATGACAACTGTAACATGTGAACAAGACAATAATAAAATCATGGGTCATAACACTTAGCATGGGATGCAAGAGTGAGTGAAGCATGCAATAAGGCATGAGAAGGATGAACTCAAGCATCAATAATAATGAAAATGTAAGTCATGGGTAACGAGCATAAGAATAGTAAATATGAAGCAAAATAGGCTCAATGCACCAAAGAAGAGCAAGTGTATGAAGAAGAAGCACCAAGTTGAGAGCATAAAGTCAAATTGAACCAAAATGGTACAGGTGCCTTTCAACAAACACTTAGTGTGCAATATTCAAACAATGAGCAAGTGGAAAAAATTCAAACATGTAAAACCCCAAATGGAATGCCAAACAATAAAAACAACACCACATAGTCACAAAGGAATCAAGAGACATCAAAATGATCCATCAAAGCAAGAGAAAACTAAAAGTTCAACACCCATGGAAAATATGAAAAGAAAGAAAGCAAACAAGCAAGAATCAATGAATAAAAATGCAACTAAGAAGAAAAGAAAAAGAGGAACTAAATGCAACTAATAAGAGAAGAAAAAATTAGAATAAGAGACAAAAAGGAAGAAGGAATATGAGTAAAACCTTGAGAAGAAGAACAAAGCAAGGTGGAGTGTAGGTGGAAAATAGGAGAGGAGAGGGAAAGGAAAGAGAGGAGAGAGAGTGTGGGACCACCAGAGGTGGTGGTCGCCAGTGGCGGTGGTTGTGGACGGAGATAAGGTGGTGGAAGATGGGAGAAGAAGAGAGGAAGTAATGGAAGAAGAGAGTAGAAGAAGCAAATCAAAAACAGGGCGCGCTATGTTTCAGGTGCGACATGTGCGCACGCTTCACGCGTATGCGTGGATGGATGGAGAAGGGAAGTGACGCGTAGGCATCCCCACGCATATGCGTGGTTTGTAGAAAAGAGAGGGGACGCGTACGCGTCAGGTGACGTGCACGCGTGGACAGAGTTGTGCCTCGGGCAGAAAGATAGCATGAAGTAGGCACAACTCTCTGGTTTTTGGACCAGGAGTTGGGTGCAGCACAATCGACGCATGCGCGTCCTTCACGCACACGTGTGGATGCTGGCTTTGGCAACCGACGCGTAAGCGTCGCACATGCTTACGCGTGGGTCGCAGTTGTGCCGCTGGCACAAAATGGACATAAAGTGGGCATAACTCTCTGATTTTTGTACCAGAGAGTCCAAAATTCGCAACCGATGCGTATGCGTCGCCCACGCTTGCGCGTGAGTGTGCGAAATGACATGGGATGCGTAAGCGTCACCCACGCTTACGCGTGGGTCACAGTTGTGCCGCTGGCACAAAGTTCGCACAAAGTAGGCACAACTCTCTGGTTTTAGTACCAGGAGTTGTGAAACCGCATCGATGCATACAAGTACAGCACGCTTGCACGTGGTTGCCCTTTTTTTCTTTTTATACACATGACGAGGGGCAATTATAGCACAAATTGGTAGTAATGCATGCTAAAGGGGTCAAAAACATCAAAAATCTCATGTAACCCTCAACCTTAAGCATTTCTTCAACATCTCAATTCAATCAAACCATTATTAATGAACTCCTCATGGGCAATTTAACACAAAAATCAAGCAAAAATCAACCATACTATGAACAAACTCACAAATCAATCAATCACAAAAGGCACAAAAACTCTACAAACTATATGCAAGAAACTATGAACAAAGGAAGATCAGACCATGGTGGGGTGTCTCCCAACTAGCACTTTTCTTTAACGTCCTTAAGTTGGACGGTTATGAGCTCATATCTCTTCGCCTTCGAGTGCATCCTCAAGAAGGAACACCTCAACCTCTTTGCTGCTTTTCATCTTCTCTCCATAGTATAGCTTCAGACGATGACCATTAACTTTGAAGATATTGGGGCTTGAAGGGTGGCGCAGGTGGTAGACCCCATATGGCTCAGCTTTCTCCACTATATAAGGACCTTCCCACCTTGATCTTAACTTGCCTGGTATAAATCTCAACCTAGAGTTATAGAGGAGGACTAGCTCCCCAGCCCTAAACTCTCTCCTTTTGATGTTTCTATCATGCACCGCTTTCATCCTCTCTTTGTAAAGCCTTGAATTCTTATAGGCTTCCAATCGAAGGCACTTAAGCTCCACCAACTCTAACTTTCTTTCGACTCCAACCCCAAACCCTGGGTTGCATTCTTTTACGACCCAATACGCCTTATGCTCTACCTCCACCGGGAGATGGCAAGCCTTCGCATAGACCAACCAGAACGGACTCATACCAATTTGTGTCTTATAAGCCGTCCGGTAAGCCCAAAGCGCATCTACGAGCTTAGAACTCCAATCCTTCCTATGAGGCTTCACAATTTTTTCCAATATGCGCTTTATTTCCCTGTTGGAGACTTCAGCTCGGCCATTTGTTTGGGGGTGGTATGCTGTGGTTCCACTTTATGGATGATGCCATACTTCTTCATTAAACCTGCCATCCTTTTGTTACAAAAATGCAAGCCTTGATCACTCACGATTGCTCGTGGTGATCCAAAGTGGCAAATGATATTATTCCGAACAAAAGAAAGAACCACACTAGCGTCATCAGTTCGGGTGGGAATCGCCTCCACCCCTTTGAAAACATAGTCAACAGCTAGCAGAATATACATGAAACCATTAGAGTTTGGAAAAGGCCCCATGAAGTCAATACCCCAAACATCAAAAATTTTGCAAAACAACATTGTTTGTTGGGGTATCTCATTCTTCTTAGAGATATTTCCAACCCTAAGGCATTGTGGACAAGAGCTACAAAAGAGAGATACATCTTTGAAAAGTGTAGACCACCAAAATCCGCTATCTAAGACCTTCTGAGCCGTCCATTAAGGACCAAAGTGGCCACCACCCTCGGAAGAGTGGCAAGCCACCAAAATAGACCAATGCTCGGATTGCGGTATACACCTCCTAATTATTTGATCGGCACCACATCTCCATAAGTATAGGTCATCCCATACAAAATATTTGGATTCGCTTTTGAATTTATCCTTTTGATGTTGAGAGAAATCGGGAGGAAAGGTGCGAGCAACCAAGTAATTGGCAATAGGTGCATATCAAAGGATCACCTTGGATATTGTTAGCAAGCCCTTGGGCGTTTAACGCCACTTTTTCACCCTTTTCTGGCATTTGAACACTAGAATCATTCCTCTCTGGGCTCTTACTGTTCTCAGAGGAATTTTGGGCAGTGGGTTGGTCATCCTCTGTCAGTTTTTCCTTTCTTAGCTTTCTGCTACTTTGAGTTGAAACATCCAATGTCTTCCCACTCCTTAAATGAACAGCTTGGCACTCTTCTGTTATCTGTTTAGATAATTGTTGTCTGGTCTGATTCAATTGTGCTTCCATATCCTTGTTAGCCTTTTTAGTGTCTTGTAGCATCTCTTTAATTTCCGCTAACTGTTTTGTTATAAAGAGCAATTGCTGATTGAGTTCAATAACTTGTTCTGGAGGATTAAGTTCAGTGGATACTGCTTTAGCCTCTTCTTTCATGGAGGACTCACTACTTAAGTACATATGCTTATTTCTAGCAACTGTATCAATGAGCTCTTGAGCCTCTTCAATTGTCTTTCTCATGTGTATAGATCCACCAGCTGAGTGGTCTAGAGATATATGGGCCTTTTCTATAAGCCCGTAGTAGAAGCTGTCTAACTGCACCCATTCTGAAAACATTTCAGAGGGGCATTTCCTTAGCATCCCTCTGTACCTCTCACAGGCATTATAAAGAGATTCATTATCCTCTTGTTTAAAGCCTTGGATGTCCAGCCTTAGCTGTGTCATCCTTTTTGGAGGGAAATACTGATTCAGGAAATTGTCTGATAACTGTTTTCATGTTCTTATGCTTGCTGTGGGTTGGTTATTTAACCACCTCTTAGCTTGATCTTTTACAGCAAATGGAAACAGTAATAATCTATAGACATCCTGATCTACTTCTTTATCACGTACTATGTCAGCAATTTGTAAGAACTGTGCCAGAAACTCAGTAGGCTATTCTTGTGGAAGACCGGAATACTGGCAATTTTACTACACCATGATAATGAGATGAGGGTTTAGCTCAAAATTGATAGCTCTTATGGGGGGTATACAGATACTACTCTCATATGCAGCAGTAGTGGGGTTAGCATATGACCCCAGAGTCCTTCCGGACTGTTCATTTCCACTTAGGTCCATGATGGAGAAAAGGAGATGATGTGGATTGCAAATAAAATATATTTTTATTTTTATTTTATTTAATTAAGGATAAACCGAATTAAAAAGGAAATAAGATAAAATAAAATAATTGGAAAATAGAATATAGGTTTCGAAAACTAAAAGAAAAAATAAAATAAAAAAAATTCGAATACTAAAATGACTAATTAATTAAAAAGATTTGAAAAATTTTGGATATGATTTTCGAAAATTGAAGAAAGAGAAAGTGGTTAAGAAGTTTTGAAAAAGATATGTCTTAAAATTAAAGATACTTGTAAGAAAATAATTAAAAGAAAAGATTTGAAAAAGATATGATTTTAAAATTTTAAAGATTGAAACTTTCTTAACAAGGCAACACCAAACTTAAAATTTTTCACTCAAAATAGTAAAATAAGACAAGTAATTCGAAAATTATGAATAAGAAAAGAAACAGATTTTGAAAAATTTTATAAAGGATTTTCGAAAAATATAAAAAAAAATTGAAAAAGATTTAAAAATTGAAATTTTAACTTAACTAATAAGAAACTACCAAATTTTAAAAATTTTGACTAAGTCAACCTAAGGAATTCAAAAATGTTGAGTAAATAAAGGAAAAGATATTTTTTTTGAATTTAATGAGGAAAGAGAAAAATAATAAAATGATACCAAACTTAGAATTTTTAGATCAAAACAAAGAAAACAAACAAGAAAACTTTGAATGTCAAGATGAACACCAAGAACACTTTGAAGATCAAGATGAACACCGAGAACAAATTTTGGAAATTTTTAAGAAAATAAAAACACAAAGGACACCAAACATAAACATTTTTTATACTTTGGACACTAATAATTAGAAAATGCACAAGAAAAACAAGGAAAGACACAAAACAAGAAAAACTAAAGATCAAACAAGGAAAAGAAATAACAACAACTTGAAGACTAAGAAAGAATAAGGAACATAAAACTCGAAAATATGAAGAACAAAGAGAACATAAAATTCGAAAAATTTGGAGGAAAGTAAAAACATGCAATTGACACCAAACTTAAAGTATGAAACTAAACTCAAACAGAAAACTCAAAGGAAAATTAAATATTAATAAAGAAAAATAAGATTTTTGAAAAGAAAATAAAAGACTTAAATTTAGTGACTCTAAACCAAAAAGATAAATTTTTCCTAATTTAAGCAACAAAATAAACCGTCAGTTATCCAAACTCGAACAATCCCCGGCAACGGCGCCAAAAACTTGGTGCACGAAATTGTGATCACACTTTTCACAACTCCGCACAACTAACCAACAAGTGCACTGGGTCGTCTAAGTAGTACCTTACGTGAGTAAGGGTCGATCCCACGGAGATTGTCAGCTTGAAGCAAGCTATGGTTATCTTGTAAATCTTAGTCAGGAGATTAATGATAAAAATGATTTTGTTTATGAAAGGTAAATAACATGAAATAAATGATACTTGTGATTCAGTGATGAGGAACAGGTTGAGGTTCCGGAGATGCTCTGTCGTCTGAATCTTTGCTTTCCAACTGTCTTCTTCACCAAACACGCATGGCTTTCTTCAATGGCAAGCTGTATGATCCTCTCGGATGAAAAATACCAGGTACGATCTCTGCACGGCTAATCAACTGTCAGATTTCTCATCTCGGATGAAAAATACCAGGTACAGCTACCGCACGGCTAATCATCTGTCGGTTCTCACTAGCGTCGGAATAGGATCTCTCTATCCTTTTGCACACTGTCACTACGCCCAACATTTGTGAGTTTGAAGCTCATCATAGTCATCCCTTCCCAGATCCTACTCGGAATACCACAGACAAGATTTAGACTTTCCGGATCCCAGGAATGCTGCCAATTGGTTCTAGCCTCTACCACGAAGGTTCTGATCTCACGGACTCAGTCCGTGGATTAGAAACCCAAGAGATACTCAAGCTGTCGCCCAATGACTACATTGAGCTCAGGTAGAACGGGAGTGGTTCTCAGGCATGCATTCATAAATGTGAGAATGATGATGAGTGTCACGGATCATCATCTTCTCCAGATTGAAGTATGAGTGAGTATCTTAGAACAGAATCAAGAGTGATTGAATAGAAAACAATAGTAATTGCATTAATCCATTGAGACACAGCAGAGCTCCTCACCCCACGTATGGGGTTTACAGAAAATGAGTAACTAAGTGCAGATAGTGCAGAAATTCACTTATGGGGCCCACTTGGTGTGTGCTTAGGCTGAGCATTGAAGCTTTCACATGCTTAGGTCCACTTCTGGGGCCCACTTGGTGTGTGCTTAGGCTGAGCATTGAAGCTTTCACATGCTTAGGCCATTCTTGGAGTTAAATGCCAGCTTGGTGCTAGTTTGGGCGTTTAACTCCAATTTTGGTGCCAGTTCTGACGTTTTACGCCAGAAAAGGGTCTCTGGCTGGCTTTTAACGCCAGTTTGGGCTATCAAATATCGGGAAAAGTATGGACTATTATATATTTCTGGAAAGCCCAAGATGTCTTCTTTCCAACAAAATTGAGAGCGCACTAATTGGGCTTCTATAGCTCCAGAAAATAAACTTCGAGTGCAGGAGGGTCAGAATCCAACAGCATCTGCAGTCCTTTCTCAGCCTCTGAATCAGATTTTTGCTCAGGTCCCTCAATTTCAGCCAGAAAATACTTGAAATTATAGAAAAACACAAAAACTCATAGTAAAGTCCAAAAATGTGATTTTTGCATAAAAACTAATAAAAATATAATGAAAAGTAACTAAATCATACTAAAAACTATGTAAAATCAATGCCAAAAAGGATATAAACTATCCGCTCATCACCACACCAAACTTAAATTGTTGCTTGTCCCCAAGCAACCAAAAACAAAATAGGATAAAAAGAAGAGAATATACAATAAGTTTCAAAAATATCAATGAAGATTAGTTTCAATTAGATGAGTGGGACTAGTAGCTTTTTGCTTCTGCACAGTTTTGGTATCTCACTTTATCCTTTGAAGTTCAGAATGATTGGCATCCATAGGAACTCAGAATTCAGATAGTGTTATTGATTCTCCTAGTTCAGTATGTTGAATCTTGAACACATCTACTTTATGAGTCTTGGCTGTGACCCTAAGCATTTTGTTTTCCAGTATTACCACCGGATACATAAATGCCACAGACACATAACTGGGTGAACCTTTTCAGATTGTGACTTAACATTGCTAGAGTCCCCAGTTAGAGGTGCCCAGAGTTCCTAAACACACTCTTTTTGCTTTGGACCATGACTTTAACCACTCAGTCTCAAGCTTTTCACTTGGACCTTCATGCCACAAGCACATGGTTAGGGACAACTTGACTTAGCCGCTTAGGCCAGGATTTTATTCCTTTGGACCTCCTATCCATTAATGCTCAAAACCTTGGATCCTTTTTACCTTTTCCTTTTAGTTTAAAGGGTTATTGGCTTTTTCTGCTTGCTTTTTCTTTTTCTTTATTTTTTGCCATTTTTTGCCATTTTTTTCGCAAGCTTTGTGTTTTTCACTGCTTTTTCTTGCTTCAAGAATCAATTTTATGATTTTTCAGATTATCAATTACATTTCTTCTTTTTCATTATTCTTTCAAGAGCCAACAATTTTAGCATCCATACACTTCACTATCAAAAATATGCACTGTTCAAGCATACATTCAGAAAGCGAGAAGTATTGTCACCACATCAACATAATTAAGCTAATTTCAAGATAAATTTCGAAATTATGCACTTCTTGTTCTTTTGCAATTAAAAATATTTTTCATTTAATAAAGGTGAGGGATTCATGGAATCATTCATAGCTTTAAGACATAGACTCTAAACTTTAATGATCATGTAATAAAAATAAGACATAAAATAAACATAAAAGCAGACAAATAATAATAAAAGAAAGGAAATTAAAGACATAAAAATAAATGACTCTAATACTAATGCTCATGTAACTCTTAGAATAGGTTTCTAATAATAAAAGTTATCATAGAGTTAGGACTCAACAACCTTGATTTTGAGGGGTAGGTGCTCCTTCAATCTGTGGGACGTCCAACTCTTCAAGGGACAGCTTCTGAAGCTTTAGCTCCTGTATTTCACACCCTTGTTTCTCTTGTTCTATGAGCAGTTTGTAGAGCATGCTGTTTTGATTCTGCTGCTCTTCTTTGAGTTGATTCACAGCTTCTTGCAACTTGGTGACAGATGCTTCTAAATGGGCCCAATAGTAAAATTGAGGAATTTCTGGGAGGAGCTCATGCGCCCCCCTCTTGATGAGGTTATCTTGAATTTGAGGTCCATCCATCACTTTTTTGGTAATTGGTCGTTCAACTGGGATAAATTCATCCACACCCATCTTTACCTCCGCATCTTTACATAGCAGACTAATCAAGCTTGGGTAAGCCAATTCGGCCTCAGTGGATTCCTTGTTTGCAAACATACAAATTTCAACAGGGATCAGCTGATGAATCTCTACCTCCTTCCCTAGCATAATACAGTGGATCATCACTGCCCTCTTAACAGTGACTTCAGATCGGTTGCTGGTTGGGAGTATAGAACGCCCAATGAAATCCAGCTATCCTCTAGCAATTGGTTTGAGATCTCCTCTCTTTAACTGGTTTGGGACACCTTTTGAATTGGTAATCCACTTGGTTCCAGGGAGGCATATGTCCTCTAGAACTTGATCTAGCCTTTTATCCTTGGCCATTCTCCTGTTAAAGGACTCTGGATCATCTTGTAGTTAAGGAAGTTTGAGAACTTCTCTCACTTTATCAAAGTGGAAGTAAATAATCTTCCCTCTGACCATAGTCCGAAAGGAGTAGAAAGCAGTTCCCTCTAATCTTTGCTTCTCTGTCATCAATAGATTTGCATAGAATTCCTGGACCATGTTTCTCCCAACATGTATCTCAGGATTAGCCAGGACTTCCCAGCCCCTATTTTGAATCTACTCTTGGATCTCCGGGTATTTATCTTCTTTTAGATTGAACTTAACTTCTGGGATCACTGATCTTCTGCATACAATTTTGAGGTTATGGTCTGCATGTTCCTTGGTGCAGAAATTTTCATGCATCCAAGGTAGTTTTGGATTACTTTCTTTCTTGCCTCTTGAAGCGGTTTGTCTTCCTTTGGGAGCCATGAGATTCGTTTGTTTTAGCTCAGGGATCACGGGAATCACACCAAACTTAGAGGGTTGCTTGTCCTCAAGCAAAAATAAAAAGAAGATGAATAGATGGAGAGAAGGATTCGAATGATGTGTTAAAGGGGATGGCCGAATGTATATTTAAAAGGGAAGGAGGGAATGGGTTCTTATTTTTAGAAAAAGATATGATTGAAATATATGATTGATAAAAGATAAACATGATATGAAAAAGGTGAGATTCTTTTCAAATTTTAAAAGATATGAAAAATATATGAGAAAATTAAATCTGAATTTTCATTTATGCATCTAAGAAATAAAAGATAATATGAATGATTTAAAAAGATTTGAAAAGAAATTGGAAAGATAAATGAGTTTTGAAAAATAATTGAAAAGAATTGAAAAAGAATTAAAAAGAATTTATAAGATTATTGATTTTTGGGAAAGGAAATTAAAAAATGAATGTTTGTAATATTTGGATGCAGAAAATTTTGAATTAAAAGATGAAAATTCGAAAAAAAATTGAATTGAAAATGAAATTACCTCTCCCCTAGCTGTTCTGGCGTTAAATGCCCAGAATGATACCCATTCTGGCGTTTAACGCCCATCTGGTGGCCATTTTGGGTGTTTAACGCCCAGCCAGGTACCCTGACTGGCGTTAAACACCAGAAATCCTTTGTTACTGGACTTTTTTCTGAACGCCCAGTATGATGCTGTTTCTGGCGTTAAACGCCCAGAATGCTGTCCATTCTGGCGTTTAACGCCCAGAATGGTAGCCATTCTGGCGATTAACGCCCAAAATACCCCTTTACTGGCGTTTTGACGCTAGTGAGCTCTTTTTCTCTGTGATTCCTCTGCTTTATGTCTTGAACCTCCATTTTCCTGACTTATTCACTAAAATGCATTAGCTAACATGAGTAACAAAATTAAATAGACTTATATAATTTTTATAAACATCTAATTTTTTATAATGGCTGGGTTGCCTCCCAGTAAGCGCTTCTTTACTGTCTTTAGCTGGACTTTACTGAGCTTTTAATTTAGTCTCAGATTTGAGCATTCTTGCTCAACATTGCCTTTAAGATAATGTTTGATTCTCTGTCCATTAACAATGAACCTTTTGTCAGAATCAATGTCTTGAAGCTCTACATAACCATATGGTAACACACTTGTAATCACATATGGTCCCCTCCACTGGGATTTCAATTTCCCAGGGAACAATCTAAGCCTAGAGTTAAACAATAGGGCCTTCTGTCCTGGCTCAAAGACTCTAGATGACAGCCTTTTGTCATGCCATCTTTTTGCTTTCTCTTTGTAAATTTTAGCATTTTCGAAAGCATTGAGTCTGAACTCCTCTAACTCATTCAACTAGAGTAATCTTTTCTCTCCGGCTACCTTAGCATCAAGGTTTAGGAACCTGGTTGCCCAATAGGCCTTGTGTTCCAGTTCCACTGGCAGATGACAGGCTTTTCCATACACAAGCTGGTATGGAGAGGTCCCTATAGGAGTCTTGAATGCTATTCTGTATACCCACAGAGCATCATCCAGACTTCTTGCCCAATCCTTTCTACGAGAACTTACTATCTAATGAGCGGATAATTTATACGCTTTTTGGCATTGTTTTTAGTATGTTTTTAGTAGGATCTAGTTACTTTTAGGGATGTTTTTATTAGTTTTTATGTTAAATTCACATTTCTGGAGTTTACTATGAGTTTGTGTGTTTTTCTGTGATTTCAGGTATTTTCTGGCTGAAATTGAGGGACTTGAGCAAAAATCAGATTCAGAGGTTGAAGAAGGACTGCTGATGCTGTTGGATTCTGACCTCCCTGCACTCAAAGTGAATTTTCTGGAGCTACAGAACTCAAAATGGCGCGCTTCCAATTGCGTTAGAAAGTATACATCCAGGGCTTTCCAGCAATATATAATAGTTCATATTTTGGCCGAGTTTAGATGACGTAAAAGGGTATTGAACGCCAGTTCTATGCTGCTGTCTGGAGTTAAACGCCAGAAACACGTCACAAGCCAGAGTTGAACGCCAGAATTACGTTACAAACTGGCGTTCAACTCCAAGATTGACCTCTACACGTGTAACATTCAAGCTCAGCCCAAGCACACACCAAGTGGGCCCCAGAAGTGCATTTATGCATCAATTACTTACTTCTGTAAACCCTAGTAACTAGTTTATTATAAATATGACTTTTTACTATTGTATTAAACATCTTTGATCAATTTTATGCTATCTTAGACTTTCATGGAGGCTGGCCATTCGGCCATGCCTGAACCATTATCACTTATGTATTTTCATACGGTAGAGTTTCTGCACTCCATAGATTAAGGTGTGGAGCTCTACTGTTCCTCAAAGATTAATGCAAAGTACTACTGTTTTTCTATTCAATTCAACTCATTCCGCTTCTAAGATATTCATTCGCACTTCAACCTGAATGTGATGAACGTGAAAATCATCATCATTCCCCCACGAACGCGTGCCTGACAACCACTTCCGTTCCACCTTAGATTGAATGAGTATCTCTTGGATCTCTTAATCAGAATCTTCGTGGTATAAGCTAGATTGATGGCGGCATTCATGAGAGTCCGAAAAGTCTAAACCTTGTCTGTGGTATTCCGAGTAGGACTTTGGGATTGAATGACTGTGACGAACTTCAAACTCGCGAGTGCTGGTGGTGCACGAAATTGTGATGTCCAGGCTCAAACAATCCCCGGCAACGGCGCCAAAAACTTGGTACGTGTAATTGTGATTACACTTTAATTATGTAAAATTCATTGCTCTTTCTTTCCCTGGAAATGGCACCAAAAACATGATGCCAAGACCATGGTTCACAACTCCGTGTAACTGACCAGCAAGTGCACTGGGTCGTCCAAGTAATACCTTACGTGAGTAAGGGTCGAATCCCACGGAGATTGTTGGTATGAAGCAAGCTATGGTCACCTTGTAAATCTCAGTCAGGAAGATATAAAGTGATAATGGTGTTTTCGAATAATAATTAATAAAACAGGGATAGAAATACTTATGTAAATCATTGGTGAGAATTTCAGATAAGCGTATGGAGATGCATTTGTTCCTCTGAATCTCTGCTTTCCTGCTATCTTCATCCAATCAGTCTTACTCCTTTCCATGGCTGCCTTTATGCAAGGGCATCACCGTTGTCAGTGGCTACATCCCCTCCTCTCAATGAATAATATGCTCACGCACCCTGTCACGGCACGGCTATTCATCTGTCGGTTCCCGATCATGCTGGAATAGGATTCACCCTCCTTTTGCGTCTGTCACTAACGCCCAGCACTCGCGAGTTTGAAGCTCGTCACAGTCATTCAATCATTGAATCCTACTCGGAATACCACAGACAAGGTTTAGACTTTCCGGATTCTCTTGAATGCCGCCATCATTCTAGCTTACGCCACGAAGATTCTGGTTAGGAGATCCAAGAGATATTCATTCTAGCTTATTTCATGTAGAACGGAAGTGTTTGTCAGGCACGTGTTCATAGGGGAGAATGGTGATGAGCGTCACACATAATCATCACCTTCATCACGTTCTTGGGTGCGAATGGATATCTTAGAAGCGAAATAAGATGAATTGAATAGAAAACAGTAGTACTTTGCATTAATCTTTGAGGAACAGCAGAGCTCCACACCTTAATCTATGGAGTGTAGAAACTCTACCGTTAAAAATACATAAGTGAAAGTCCAGGCATGGCCGAGAGGCCAGCCCTCTGATCTAAGAACCAGACGTCCAAAGATGGTTTACACTGATCAAAGATGCCTAATACAATAGTAAAAGGTCCTATTTATAATAAACTAGCTACTAGGGTTTACATGAGTAAGTAATTGATGCATAAATCCACTTTCTGGGCCCACTTGGTGTGTGTTTGGACTGAGCTTGAGTGTTGTACATGTAGAGGTCCTTCTTGGAGTTGAACGCCAGCTTTTGTGCCAGTTTGGGCGTTCAACTCTGGTTTTGGCTCCTTTTCTGGCGCTGGACGCCAGGTTTGGGTAGAAAGCTGGCGTTGAACGCCAGTTTACATCGTCTATTCTTGGCCAAAGTATGGACTATTATATATTGCTAGAAAGCCCTAGATGTCTAGTTTCCAACGCAATTGGAAGCGCGCCATTTCGAGTTTTGTAGCTCCAGAAAATCCACTTTGAATGCAGGGAGGTCAGAATCCAACAGCATCAGCAGTCATTCTTCAACCTCTGAATCTGATTTCTGCTCAAGTCCCTCAATTTCAGCCAGAAAATACCTGAAATCACAGAAAAACACAAAAACTCATAGTAAAGTCCAGAAATGTGAATTTAACATAAAAACTAATGAAAACATCCCTAAAAGTAACTAGATCCTACTAAAAACATACTAAAAACAATGCCAAAAAGCGTATAAATTATCCGCTCATCACAACACCAAACTTAAATTGTTGCTTGTCCCCAAGCAACTGAAAATCAAATAGGATAAAAAGAAGAGAATATACTATAAATTCCAAACTATCAATGAAACATAGCTTCAATCATATGAGCGGGACTTATAGCTTTTTGCCTCTTGAATAGTTTTGGCATCTCACTTTATCCATTGAAGTTCAGAATGATTGGCATCTATAGGAACTCAGAGTTCAAATAGTGTTATTGATTCTCCTAGTTCAGTATGATGATTCTTGAACACAGCTTCTTTATGAGTCTTGGCCGTGGCCCTAAGCACTTTGTTTTCCAGTATTACCACCGGATACATAAATGCCACAGACACATAATTGGGTGAACCTTTTCAGATTGTGACTCAGCTTTGCTAAAGTCCCCAATTAGAGGTGTCCAGGGTTCTTAAGCACACTCTTTTTTTTTTTTTTTTGCTTTGGACCTTGACTTTAACCGCTCAGTCTCAAGTTTTCACTTGACACCTACACGCCACAAGCACATGGTTAAGGACAGCTTGGTTTAGCCGCTTAGACCAGGATTTTATTCCTTTAGGCCCTCCTATCCACTGATGCTCAAAGCCTTGGGATCCTTTTTATTGCCCTTGCCTTTTGGTTTTAAGGGTTATTGGCATTTTGCTCTTGTCTCTTGGTTTTAAGAGCTTTTGGCTTTTTCTGCTTGCTTTTCTTTCTATTTTTTTTTTCTGCAAGCTTTGTTCTTTGCTGCTTTTTCTTGCTTCAAGAATCATTTTTATGATTTTTCAGATTATCAAATAACATGTCTCCTTGTCATCATTCTTTCAAGAGCCAACATATTTAACATTCTTAAACAACAACTTCAAAAGACATATGCACTGTTCAAGCATACATTCGGAAAACAAGAAGCATTGTCACCACATCAATATAATTAAGCTAAGTTCAAGGATAAATTCGAAACTCATGTACTTCTTGTTCTTTTGAATTAAAACATTTTTCATTTAAGAGAGGTGATGGATTCATAGGACATTTATAACTTTAAGACAAAGTTACTAACTACTAATGATCATGTAATGAAGACACAAACACAGATAAGCACATAATATAGAAAACGAAAAATAGAAGAAATAAGAACAAGGAATGAATCCACCTTAGTGATGGTGGCATTTCCTTCTTGAGGAACCAATGATGTCCTTAAGCTCTTCTATGTCTCTTCCTTGTCTTTGTTGCTCCTCCCTCATTGCTTTTTGATCTTCTCTTTTTTCATGAAGCATGATGGAGTGCTCTTGATGTTCCACCCTTAGTTGTCCCATAGTGGAACTCAATTCTCCTAGGGAGGTGTTGATTTACTCCCAATAATTTTGTGGAGGAAAGTCCTTTTGAGGCATCTCCGGGATCTCATGGAAATGAGCTTCTTACGCCTCTTGAGCTCCATGATTGGGCTCTCTTGCTTGCTCCATCTTTTTCTTAATGATGGGCTTGTCCTCTTTAATGAGGATATCTCCCTCTATGTCAATCCCAGCCGAATTGCATAGGTGGCAAATGAGGTGAGGAAAGGCTAACCTTGCCATAGTGGAGGACTTGTCAGCCACCTTGTAGAGTTCTTGAGATATAATCTCATGAACTTCCACCTCTTCTCCAATCATGATGCTATGGATCATGATGGCCCGGTCTATAGTAACTTCAGACCGGTTGCTAGTGGGAATGATTGAGCATTGAATGAACTCCAACCATCCTCTAGCTATAGGCTTGAGGTCCAATCTTCTTAGTTGAACTGGCTTGCCTTTGGAGTCAACCTTCCATTGAGCTCCTTCTACACATATGTCCATAAGGACCTGGTCCAACCTTTGATCAAAGTTGACTCTTCTTGTGTAGGGGCGTGCGTTCTCTTCCATGTTTTGGCAAGTTGAACGCCAACCTCACATTCTCCGGACTAAAATCTAAGTATCTCCCCCGAACCATTGTAACATAGTTCTTTGGATCTGGGTTCTTACTTTGATCATGGTTCTTGGTGATCCATGCATTAGCATAGAACTCTTGAACCATTAGGATGCCGACTTGTTGGATGGGATTTGTTAGAACTTCCCAACCTCTTCTTTGAATTTCATGTCGGATCTCCGGATACTCATTTCTTTTGAGTTTGAAAGGGACCTCAGGGATCACCTTCTTCTTGGCCACAACATCATAGAAGTGGTCTTGATGGGCTTTGGAGATGAACCTTTCCATCTCCCATGACTCGGATGTGGAAGCTTTTGTCTTCCCTTTCCCTCTTCTAGAGGATTCTCCGGTCTTAGATGCCATCAATGGTAATGGAAAAACAAAAAAGCTATGCTTTTACCACACCAAACTTAGAATATTGCTCGCCCTCGAGCAATAAACAAAAGAATAGAAGAAGAAGAAGAAGAAATATGGAGAGGAAGAGGAAGATGTGGTTTCGGCCAAGAAGGGTGTAGAGGGGTGTGTTGTGTGAATTTGATGAAGAATGGAGGGCTTTATATAGGGAAGGGAGGGGGGGTTAAGGTTCGGCCATATGGGTGGGAAATTGGTTTTGAATTTTGAAGGTAGGTGGAGTTTATGAGGTAGGTTTATGGGGAAGAGTGGATGGATGTGAGTGGTGAAGTGGTGATGGGGAAGAGAGTTTGAGGTGATTGGTGAAGGGTTTTTGGGGAGGAGTGTTTATGGGGTTGTGTGAAAGAGAGTGGTGAGAAGAAGTGAGTGGAGGTAGGTGGGGATCCTGTGGGGTCTACAGATCCTGAGTGGATCCTGTGGGGTCCACAGATCCTGAGTGGATCCTGTGGGGTCCACAGATCCTGAGGTGTTCAAGGATTTACATCCCTGCACCCATTAGGCATGTAAAAATGCCTTTATACACAACTCTGGGCGTTCAGCGCCAGGTTGGTGGCCATTTAGGGCGTTCAACGCCCATTTGTGTGCCATTTCTGGCGTTGAACGCCAGAACCATGCCTGTTCTGGCGTTCAGCGCCCAGAAGCTGCCCATTTTGGGCGTTCAGCGCCAGAACCATGCTCTGTTCTGGCGCTGAATGCCAGACAGATGCTCCTCCAGGGTGTGATTTTTCTTCTGCTATTTTTGATTCCGTTTTCAATTTTTATATTTATTTTGTGACTCCACATGATCATGAACCTACAAAGACATATAACTAAGAAAAATATAGTTAGATAAATAAAAATTGGGTTGCCTCCCAACAAGCGCTTCTTTAATGTCAATAGCTTGACAGTGGGCTCTCATGGAGCCTCACAGATGTGCAGAGCTTTGTTGAGACTCTCCAACACCAAACTTAGAGTTTGGATATGGGAGTTCAACACCAAACTTAGAGTTTGGTTGTGGCCTCCCAACACCAAACTTAGAGTTTGATTGTGGGGGCTCTGGTTGACTCTGCTTTGAGAGAAGCTTTTCATGCTTCCTCTCCATGGTTGCAGAGGGAGATCCTTGAGTTTTAAACACAAGGGGGTTCTCATTCAATTGAAGGACTATTTCACCTCTGTCAACATCAATCACAACTCTTGCTGTGGCTAGGAAAGGTCTTCCTAGGATGATGGATTCATCCTCTTCCTTTCCAGTATCCAGGACTATGAAATCAGCAGGGATGTAAAGGCCTTCAACCTTTACTAACACGTCCTCTACTTGTCCATAAGCCTGTTTTCTTGAATTGTCTGCCATCTCTAATGAGATTTTAGCAGCTTGCACCCCATAGATTCCCAGTTTCTCTATTACAGAGAGGGGCATGAGGTTTATTCCTGAACCAAGGTCACATAGAGCCTTAAAGATCATGGTGCCTATAGTACAAGGTATTATGAACTTTCCAGGATCCTGTCTCTTCTGATGCAATGTCAGTTGATCCAGATCACTTAGTTCATTGATGAACAAGGGAGGATCAACTTCCCAAGTATCAATGCCAAATAATTTGGCATTCAGCTTCATGATTGCACCAAGAAACTTGGCAGTTTGCTCTTCAGTAACATCCTCATTCTCTTCAGAAGAGGAATACTCATCAGAGCTTATGAAGGGTATAAGGAGGTTCAATGGAATCTCTATGGTCTCTAGATGAGCCTCAGAGTCCTTTGGTTCCTCAGAGGGAAGCTCCTTATTGACCATTGGACGTCCCAGGAGGTCTTCCTCCTTGGGATTCACGTCCTCTCCTCTCCTCACAGGTTCGGCCATGGTTCTTATGTCAATGGCCTTGCACTCTCCTTTTGGATTCTCTTCTGTATTGCTTGGGAGAGTACTTGGAGGGATTTCAGTGATCCTTTTACTCAGCTGGCCCACTTGTGCTTCCAAATTTCTAATGGAAGACCTGGTTTCATTCATGAAACTCACAGTGGCCTTAGATAGATCAGAGACTAGATTTGCTAAATTAGAAACATTTTGTTTAGAGTTCTCTGTCTGTTGCTGAGTGGATGATGAAAAAGGTTTATTATTGTTAAACCTGTTTCTTCCACCATTATTAAAGCCTTGTTGAGGCTTTTGATCCTTCCATGAGAAATTGGGGTAATTTCTCCATGATGAGTTATAGGTGTTTCCATAAGGTTCACCTAAGTAATTTACCTCTGCTATTGCAGGGTTCTCAGGATCATAAGCTTCTTCTGCATAAGAAGCTTCTTGAGTACTGTTGGATGCAGCTTGCATTCCATGCAGACTCTGAGAGATCATATTGACTTGATGAGTCAATATTTTATTCTGAGCCAATATGGCATTCAGAGTATCAACTTCAAGAACTCCCTTCTTCATAGGCGTCCCATTATTCACAGGATTCCTTTCAGAAGTGTACATGAACTGGTTATTAGCAACCATGTCAATGAGTTCTTGAGCTTCTGCAGGCGTTTTCTTTAGGTGAATGGATCCACCTGCAGAAGTGTCCAGTGACATCTTTGATAGCTCAGATAAACCATCATAGAATATATCCAGGATGGTCCATTCTGAAAGCATGTCAGAAGGACACTTTTTGGTCAACTGTTTGTATCTTTCCCAAGCTTCATAGAGGGATTCACCTTCTTTCTGTCTGAAGGTTTGAACATCAGCTCTAAGCTTGCTCAGCTTTTGAGGAGGAAAGTACTTGGCTAAGAAAGCCGTGACCAGCTTATCCCAAGAGTTCAGGCTGTCTTTGGGTTTGAGAATCCAACCATAATCTAGCTCTGTCTCTTACAACAAGAGGGAAAAGCATGAGCCTGTAGACTTCAGGATCTACTCCATTAGTCTTAACAGTATCACATATCTGCAAGAATTCAGTTAAGAACTGAAAAGGATCTTCAGATGGAAGTCCATGAAACTTGCAGTTCTGCTGCATCAGAGAAACTAATTGAGGTTTCAGCTCAAAGTTGTTTGCTCCAATGGCAGGAATGGAGATGCTTCTTCCATGTAAATTGGAATTAGGTGCAGTAAATTCACCAAGCATCTTCCTTACATTATTATTATTTTCGGCTGCCATCTCCTCTTCCTGTTCGAAAATTTCTGAAAGGTTATCTCTGGATTGTTGTATTTTAGCTTCTCTTAATTTTTTCTTCAGAGTCCTTTCAGGTTCTGGATCTACTTCCACAAGAATGTTCTTATCCTTGCTCCTGCTCATATGACAAAAAAGAGGGCACAGAAAAATAATAATAATAATAGAGATCCTTTATACCACAGTATAGGGATCCCTGTGTGAGTAGAAGAAGAGGGGGAGACAAAGAATGTAATATAATGGAAGAAACACAACTGAGAGGATGGTAGAGATGTGAGATGAGATGTTAGGATATGAATGAATAAATAGAATAAGATGGGGGAGGGATAATTTTCGAAAATTATTTTGAAAAAGAGTTAGTGATTTTCGAAAATGGTTTTTGAAAATTGTTAGTATTTTTTCGAAAAATTTTTTTAAAATTAAAAATAAAAATAAGAATAATTACTTAATTAAAAATAAATTTTTGAAAAAAAGGGAAGATATTTTCGAAAATTAGAGAGAGAGAGTTAGTTAGGTAGTTTTGAAAAAGTTAAGAAACAAACAAAAAGTTAGTTAGTTAGTTGAAACAAATTTTGAAAAGATAAGAAGTTAGGAAGTTAGAAAAGATATTTTGAAAAGATATTTTTGAAAAAGATAAGATAAGAAGATATTTTTGAAAAGATATGATTGAAATTAGTTTTGAAAAAGATTTGATTTTTAAAATCACAATTAATGACTTGATTCATAAGAAATCACAAGATATGATTCTAGAACTTAAAGTTTGAATCTTTCTTAACAAGCAAGTAACAAACTTCAAATTTTTGAATCAAAACATTAATTGATTATGTTATTTTCGAAAATTTGATATAAAAATAAGAAAAAGATTTTTGAAAAATATTTTTAGAATTTTCGAAAATAACTAAGAAATTTGAAAAAGATTTGATTTTTGAAAAAGATTTTGAAAAAGATAAGATTTTCAAATTGAAAATTTGATTTGACTCATAAGAAACAACTTGATTTTAAAAATTTTTGAAAAAGTCAACTCAAATTTTCGAATTTACAATGCATGAAATTTTTAGATCAAAACAATGAATGCATGCATGAATGATATGAGTGTCAAGATGAACACCAAGAACACTTTGAATGTCAAGATGAACATCAAGAACATATTTTTGAAAAATTTTTTATGCAAAGAAAACATGTAAGACACCAAACTTAGAATTCTTTAATGCTTAGGCACTAAGAATTCAAGAATGCATATGATAAACATGAAAAGACACAAAACAAAAAATCATCAAGATCAAACAAGAAGACTTACCAAGAACAACTTGAAGATCATGAAGAACACTATGAATGCATGAAATTTTCGAAAAATGCAAGATGCATATGCAAGTGACACCAAACTTATGATATGACTCAAGACTCAAACAAGAAACACAAAAATATTTTTGATTTTTATGATTTTCTAATTTTTTTGGATTTTTATTTTATATTTTTCAAAAAATTCTTTTGAAAAAGAAAATAAGGATTCCAAAATTTTTAATATGAATTCCAGGAATCTTATGCTCTAAAGCTCCAATCAAAGGGTCAGGCATGGCTTAATAGCCAGCCAAGCTTTAGTATGTAACTCAGACATGACACGCCTGACATACTCATTCCCAAAGCAATTAGACATGGCTTTACAGCCAGCCAGGCTTCACATGCTTCATGAAACACTAGAATTCATTCTTAAAAATTTTGAATAAAAATATATTTTTTCGAAAACAGGTGAGAAAATTTTGAAATATTTTTGAAAAACTTTTGAAAAGAAAACAAAAAGAAAATTACCTAATCTGAGCAATAGGATGAACCGTCAGTTGTCCAAACTCGAACAATCCCCGGCAACGGCGCCAAAAACTTGGTGCACGAAATTGTGATGTCCAGGCTCAAACAATCCCCGGCAACGGTGCCAAAAACTTGGTACGCGTAATTGTGATTACACTTTAATTATGTAAAATTCATTGCTCTTTCTTTCCCTGGAAATGGCGCCAAAAACATGATGCCAAGACCATGGTTCACAACTCCGTGTAACTGACCAGCAAGTGCACTGGGTCGTCCAAGTAATACCTTACGTGAGTAAGGGTCGAATCCCACGGAGATTGTTGGTATGAAGCAAGCTATGGTCACCTTGTAAATCTCAGTCAGGCAGATATAAAGTGATAATGGTGTTTTCGAATAATAATTAATAAAACAGGGATAGAAATACTTATGTAAATCATTGGTGAGAATTTTAGATAAGCGTATGGAGATGCATTTGTTCCTCTGAATCTCTGCTTTCCTGCTATCTTCATCCAATCAGTCTTACTCCTTTCCATGGCTGGCTTTATGCAAGGGCATCACCGTTGTCAGTGGCTACATCCCCTCCTCTCAGTGAATAATATGCTCACGCACCCTGTCACGGCACGGCTATTCATCTGTCGGTTCCCGATCATGCTGGAATAGGATTCACCCTCCTTTTGCGTCTGTCACTAACGCCCAGCACTCGCGAGTTTGAAACTCGTCACAGTCATTCAATCATTAAATCCTACTCGGAATACCACAGACAAGGTTTAGACTTTCTGGATTCTCTTGAATGCCGCCATCATTCTAGCTTACGCCACGAAGATTCTAGCTTATTTCATGTAGAACGGAAGTGTTTGTCAGGCACGTGTTCATAGGGGAGAATGGTGATGAGCGTCACACATAATCATCACATTCATCACGTTCTTGGGTGTGAATGGATATCTTAGAAGCGAAATAAGATGAATTGAATAGAAAACAGTAGTACTTTGCATTAATCTTTGAGGAACAACAGAGCTCCACACCTTAATCTCTGGAGTGTAGAAACTCTACCGTTAAAAATACATAAGTGAAAGTCCAGGCATGGCCGAGAGGCCAGCCCTCTGATCTAAGAACCAGACGTCCGAAGATGGTTTACACTGATCAAAGATGCCTAATACAATAGTAAAAGGTCCTATTTATAATAAACTAGCTACTAGGGTTTACATGAGTAAGTAATTGATGCATAAATCCACTTCCTGGGCCCACTTGGTGTGTGTTTGGGCTGAGCTTGAGTGTTGTACGTGTAGAGGTCCTTCTTGGAGTTGAACACCAGCTTTTGTGCCAGTTTGGGCGTTCAACTATGGTTTTGGCTCCTTTTCTGGCGCTGGACGCCAGGTTTGGGTAGAAAGCTGGCGTTGAACGCCAGTTTACGTCATCTATTCTTGGCCAAAGTATGGACAATTATATATTGCTGGAAAGCCCTGGATGTCTACTTTCCAACACAATTGGAAGCGCACCATTTCGAGTTCTGTAGCTCCAGAAAATCCACTTTGAGTGCAGGGAGGTCAGAATCCAACAGCATCAGCAGTCCTTCTTCAACCTCTGAATCTGATTTCTGCTCAAGTCCCTCAATTTCAGCCAGAAAATACCTGAAATCATAGAAAAACACACAAACTCATAGTAAAGTCCAGAAATGTGAATTTAACATAAAAACTAATGAAAACATCCCTAAAAGTAACTAGATCCTACTAAAAACATACTAAAAACAATGCCAAAAAGCGTATAAATTATCCGCTCATCAGCTGGGCGTAGTGACAGACGCAAAAGGAGGGTGAATCCTATTCCAGTATGATCGAGAACCTCAGATGATTAGCCGTGCT
Source organism: Arachis ipaensis (assembly GCF_059453495.1). NCBI lineage: Eukaryota > Viridiplantae > Streptophyta > Magnoliopsida > Fabales > Fabaceae > Arachis > Arachis ipaensis. The sequence continues at coordinate 58,631,326 of NC_142438.1, forward strand.
GTGACAAAGCATTTGGACCATTTTCACAAGAGGATGGGATGCAGCCATTGACAAGGGTGATGCCTCTAGACGATTAGCCATGCAGTGACAGCGAATCGGACCATTTTCCAGAGAGGATAAAAAGTAGCCATTGACAACGGTGATGTCCTTACATAAAGCCAGCCATGGAAAGGAGTAAGACTGATTGGATGAAGACAGCAGGAAAGCAGAGGTTCAGAGGAACGAATGCATCTCTATACACTTTTCTGAAATTCTAACCAATGAATTACATAAGTATTTCTATCCTTATTTTCTATTTATTATTAATATTCAAAAACTCCATAACTATTTGATATCCGCCTGACTGAGATTTACAAGGTGACCATAGCTTGCTTCATACCAACAATCTCCGTGGGATCGACCCTTACTCACGTAAGGTTTATTACTTGGACGACCCAGTGCACTTGCTGGTTAGTTGTATCGAAGTTGTGAATGAAAAACGATTTATTAAGATGTGCGTACAGAGTTTCTGGCGCCGTTGCCTGAGATCACAATTTCGTGCACCAAGTTTTTGGCGCCGTTGCCGGGGATTGTTCGAGTTTGAGCAACTGATGGTTCATCTTGTTGCTCTGATTAGGTAATTTTCTTTTTGTTTTATTTTCAAAAATTTTTCAAAAACCTTTCAAAAATTTCTCATCTGTTTTCGAAAAAAAAAATAAATCTTTTCAAAAATATATTTTTCTTCAGATTTTTTAAGAATGAATTCTAGAGTTTCATGAAGCATGTTGAAGCCTAGCTGGCTGTAAAGCCATGTCTAATTCTTTTGGATAGGGGCTTCCAACCATCAGCATAGAGGCAAGTTAATTGGAATGTCAGCCATGGCATGTCTGAGTTACATACTAAAGCTTGGCTGGCTATTAAGCCATGCCTAACCCTCGGATTGGAGCTTTAGACTAAGAATACAAGATTCCTGGAATTCATATTAAAAAATTTTGAAATCCTTATTTTCTTTTTCCTATATGTTTTTTCGAAAAAAAAATATACAAAAATCCAAAAAAAAAATAAAAAAATCATAAAAATAAAAAATATTTCATGTTTCTTGTTTGAGTCTTGAGTCAAGTTGAAAGTTTGGTGTCAATTGCATATTCATCTTGCATTTTTCGAAAAATTCATGCATTCATAGTGTTCTTCATGATCTTCAAGTTGTTCTTGGTAAGTCTTCTTGTTTGATCTTGATGTTTTCATGTTTTGTGTCTTTTCTTGTTTTTCATATGCATTCTTGCATTCATAGTGTCTATACATGAAAAATTTTTAAGTTTGGTGTCTTGCATGTTTTCTTTGCTTTAAAAATTTTTCAAAAATAAGTTCTTGATGTTCATCTTGACATTCAAAGTGTTCTTGGTGTTCATCTTAACATTCATAGCATTCTTGCATGCATTCATTGTTTTGATCCAAAATTTTCATGCATTGAGTCTTTTTCATGTTTTTCCCTCTCATCATTAAAAATTCAAAAAAAAAAAAAATATCTTTCCCTTTTTCACTCATAAATTTCAAAAATTTGAGTTGACTTTTTCAAAACTTTTTAAAATCTAGTTGTTTTTATGAGTCAAATCAAATTTTCAATTTAAAAATCTTATTTTTTTCAAAATCTTTTTCAAAAATCAAATCTTTTTCATTTTTCTTATCTATTTTCGAAAATTTCAAAAAAATATTTTTCAAAAATCTTTTTCTTAATTTTACATCATCAATTAATGTTTTGATTCAAAAATTTCAAGTTTGTTACTTGCTTGTTAAGAAAGATTCAAACTTTGAGTTCTAGAATCATATTTTGTGATTTCTTGTGAATCAAGTCATTAATTGTGATTTTAAAAATCAAATCTTTTTCAAAACTAATTTCAATCATATCTTTTCAAAAATATCTCTTTATCTTATCTTTTTCAAAATTTGATTTTAAAATATCCTTTCTAACTTCTTATCTTCTTATCTTTTCAAAATTGATTTTCAAATTTGTTTCAATTAACTAACAAACTTTTTGTTTGTTTTTTATCTTTTTCAAAACTACCTAACTAACTCTCTCTCTCTAATTTTCGAAAATATCTTCCCTCTTTTTCAAAATTTCTTTTTAATTAACTAATTATTTTAATTTTTTATTTTAATTCTCGAAAATTACTAACCTTTTTCAAAAACTATTTTCAAAAATCACTAACTCTTTTTCAAAAATTATTTTCAAAAATTCTCTCTCTCTCTTATCTCCTTCTATTTATTTATTCATCTATTAACACTTCATCTCACCCAAATTCGAACCCCCTCTTCCATCTGTGTTCGAATTTTTTCTTCTTCTTTTCTTCTACTCACACATGGACCTCTATACTGTGGTAAAAAGGACCCCTATTATTATTATTTTTCTGTCCCTCTTTTTCATATGAGCAGGAGCAAGGACAAGAACATTCTTGTTGAAGCAGATCCAGAACCTGAAAGGACTCTGAAGAGGAAACTAAGAGAAGCTAAATTACAACAATCCAGCAAGCACCTTTCAGAAATTTTTGAACAAGAAGAGGAGATGGCAGCCGAAAATAATAATAATGCAAGGAGGATGCTTGGTGACTTTACTGCACCTAATTCCAATTTACATGGAAGAAGCATCTCCATTCCTGCCATTGGAGCAAACAATTTTGAGCTGAAACCTCAATTAGTTTCTCTGATGCAGCAGAACTGCAAGTTTCATGGACTTCCATTTGAAAATCCTTTTCAGTTCTTAACTGAATTCTTGCAGATATGTGATACTGTTAAGACTAATGGAGTAGATCCTGAAGTCTACAGGCTCATGCTTTTCCCTTTTGCTGTGAGAGACAGAGCTAGAATATGGTTGGACTCTCAACCCAAAGATAGCCTAAACTCTTGGTTGGACTCTCAACCCAAAGATTGATGGCGGCATTCATGAGAGTCCGGAAAGTCTAAACCTTGTCTGTGGTGTTTCCGAGTAGGACTCTGGGATTGAATGACTGTGACGAACTTCAAACTCGCGAGTGCTGGGTGTAGTGACAGACGCAAAAGGAGGGTGAATCCTATTCCAGTATGTTTGAAAACCTCAGATGATTAGCCGTGCTGTGACAAAGCATTTGGACCATTTTCACAAGAGGATGGGATGCAGCCATTGACAAGGGTGATGCCTCCAGACGATTAGCCATGCATTGACAGCGCATCGGACCATTTTCTAGAGAGGATAAAAAGTAGCCATTGACAACGGTGATGTCCTTACATAGAGCCAGCCATGGAAAGGAGTAAGACTGATTGGATGAAGACAGCAGGAAAGCAGAGGTTCAGAGGAATGAATGCATCTCTATACGCTTATCTGAAATTCTAACCAATGAATTACATAAGTATTTCTATCCTTATTTTCTATTTATTATTAATATTCGAAAACACCATAACTATTTGATATCCGCCTGACTGAGATTTACAAGGTGACCATAGCTTGCTTCATACCAACAATCTCCGTGGGATCGACCCTTACTCACGTAAGGTTTATTACTTGGATGACCCAGTGCACTTGCTGGTTAGTTGTATCGAAGTTGTGAATGAAAAACGATTTATTAAGACGTGCGTACAGAGTTTCTGGCGCCATTGCCTGAGATCACAATTTCGTGCACCACTATCCATTCCAGGATCCGTTTTAGTACTCTATTTGAGACTTCAGCCTGCCCATTTGTCTGTGGATGATATGGAGTTGCCACTTTATAGTTAATTCCATATCAGACCAGAGCAGAGTCAAGCTGTTTATTGCAGAAATGAATGCCTCCATCACTGATCAGTATCCTAGGGACACCGAACCTGCTGAAGATATGCTTCTGGAGGAACTTCATTACTGTCTTAGTATCATTAGTGGGTGTTGCAATTGCCTCTACCCATTTAGATACATAGTCTACTACTACCAGAATATAAGTGTTTGAGTATGATGGTGGAAAAGGCCCCATGAAGTCAATACCCATACGTCAAACAACTCAATCTCTAAGATTCCTTGCTGAGGCATGGCATAACCGTGAGGCAGATTACCAGCTCTCTGGCAACTGTCACAGTTACGTACAAACTCTCGGGAGTCTCTATAAAGGGTAGGTCAGTAGAAGCCGCATTGGAGAACCTTTGTGGCTGTTCGATCACCTCCGAAATGTCCTCCATATTGTGATCCATGGCAATGCCATAGGATCTTCTGTACCTCTTCTCTAGGCACACATCTATGAATTACTCCATCTGCACACCTCTTAAAGAGATATGGTTCATCCCACAAGTAGTACTTTGCATCAAAAATCAATTTTTTCATTTACTGCTTGTTGTACTCTTTGGGTATAAATCTCATAGCTTTATAGTTTGCTATGTCTACAAACCACGATACTTTCTGAATGGCAAAGAGTTGCTCATCCGAAAAGGTTTCAGAGATCTCAGTAGGAGGAAGGGATGCTCCTGCTACTGGTTCTATCTGGGACAGGTGATCAGCTACTTGGTTCTCTGTCCCTTTTTCTGTCTCTTATTTCTATATCAAACTCTTGCAGAAACAACACCCATCTTATAAGTCTGGGTTTTAGAACAAGTGCTAGATGGTCAAGATAGGAGCTGAATGAGTCTCCAAATACCGAGAAGTCATCCATGAAGACTTCCAGAAATTTCTCTACCATATCAGAGAAAATAGAGAGCATGCACCTCTGAAAGGTTGCAAGTGCATTGCACAGACCAAATGGCATCCTTCTGTAGGCAAATACTCCAGATGGACATGTGAATGCTGTTTTCTCTTGGTCCTGAGGATCTACTACAATTTGGTTGTAACCTAAATAGCCATCCAAAAAGCAGTAGTATTCATGGCCTGCTAGTCTTTCTAGCATCTAGTCTATGAATGGTAAAGGAAAATGATCCTTTTTGGTGGCTGTATTGAGCCTTCTGTAGTCAATACACATACGCCACCCTGTAATTGTTCTTGTAGGATCCAGTTCATTATTTTCATTATGAACCACTGTCATGCCTCCCTTCTTGGGGACAACTTGGACAAGGCTCACCCAGGGGCTGTCAAAAATAGGATAAATAATCCCAGCCTCTAGCAACTTAGTGACCTCTTTCTGCACCACCTCCTTCATGGCTGGATATAGCCGCCTCTGTGGTTGAACCACTGGCTTAGCATCATCCTCCAATAGGATCTTGTGTATGCATCTGGCTGGACTAATGCCCTTAAGATCACTTACAGACCACCCAAGAGCTATCATGTGTCTTCTTAGCACCTGAATTAGTGCTTCCTCTTCCTGTGGCTTTAAAGCAGAGCTTATGATCACGAGAAAAGTGTCATCTTCTCCCAGAAATGCATATTTCAGGGATGGTGGTAGTGGTTTGAGCTCGGGTTTAGGAGGCTTCTCCTCTTCCTGAGGAGTTTTTAGAGGTTCTTCTATTTTCTCTGGTTCCTCCAGATCAGGCTGAACATCTTTAAAAATGTCCTCTAGCTATGATTCGAGACTCTCAGTCATTGACGAACGAAATTCTCGCGTGATCTAGAATTTTTGCAAATAAATTCCCGTAAGTATAGCTTCTAGACCGACACGAAATCCTTTCGTACAAATACTTTGGTTGTCACAAGTAACAAAACCCAATAAAATTTATAACCGAAGTATTTAAACCTCAGGTCATCTTCTCAAGGAATTGAAGGGAGGTATGATTTATTATTGGTTATGGAAAAAGGTATTTTTGGGTTTTTAAAAGGGTAGAATAAGTAATTTAAATAACAAGAAAAATAAATTAATAATAATAAATCTATTGGCAAGGTATGAGAAGTTGAAGTCCTATCCTAGTTATCCTTATCAGGTGTGATGAGAATTGGATTTTACTCCCACTTTAATTAACCTTTGCTAAACAAAGGAAAGTCAAGTGGACTAATTAATTTGATCCTCAAGTCCTAGTCAATTCCTATGAAAGGACTAGAGTTATTGGAGTACAAATTAACCAGCAAGGAATTCCAATTTCAATCAACAGCTGAGTTTGACAACTCATGTGTTATTAATTACTTAGCCAAAGCCAAAAAGGGAAAATATCTTAAATTAAATTAAAAGCATTCATAAATAAAAATAAAGCAAAATTAAATCTGAAATACCTCAAATTGTATTAAATAGAAAATCAATATAAACATAAAGAGTTCATAAACTAAATTGAGAAAATAGATAAAAGGAACATTGAACCTAAAAATTGAGAAGAAGAAATCCTAAATCCTTTAAGAGGAATCCTAATCCTAAATCCTAAGAGAGAGGAGAGAGCCTCTCTCTCTTCAGAAAACTACATCTAAACCTAAAATTATGAATAATAAAAAATGTGTTGAGTCTCTGCATGTTCCCTGACTTTAATCTGTGTTTCTGGGCCGAAAACTGGGTCAAAATGCGGCCCGAAATTGCCCCCAGCGTTTTCTGAATTTTCTACAGATCGCGCATGTCACGCGTACGCGTCGGTCACGTGTATGCGTCACTGGCCGAATTCCCTTTCCACGCGTACGCGTCAAGCGCGCTCGCGTCGTTGTGCTGATCTGCTTCCAAGCGTACGCGTCACTATGATTTTCCCCGTTTTACGCGAACGCGTGAGCCATGCGTGCGCGTCACTTCTCGCTGGTTGTCTCCTTTATTTCTTGTGCTCCTTCCATTTTTGCAAGTTTCCTCTCCATTCTCTAAGCCATTCCTGCCTTATAAAGCCTGAAACACTTAACGCACAGATCACGGCATCGAATGGTATAAAGGAGAAATTAAAATACACAATTTAAAGCTTTGGGAAGCAAGTTTTCAATCATAGAATAAATCCAGGAAGGAATTGTAAAACCATGCAAATCATATGAATATGTGGATAAAAAGCTGATAAAAACCACTCAAATTAGCACAAGATAAACCATAAAATAGTGGTTTATCAACCTCCCCACACTTAAACATTAGCATGTCCTCATGCTAAGCTCAAGGAGACAAAGAGAATTATTAAGGGACAGTAAGACTCATGAAATGCAACCTAAATATAAATGCAACTATATGCTAAAGTGATTCTACCTACTTGGTTTAAAGCAAACAAGTTCTCCAAGACAAATGCAAACCAATTTCCACTAATTCAAATCGTAAAATAAAAAGCAAGTAAACTTGTAAGAAGAGAGCTCATGAAAGCCGGGAACATAGAATCAAGCATTGAACCCTCACTGGTAATGTATATCACTCTAGTTCTCAAATGTCTAGGGTCAATCACTCTACTCTTCCCTATTCATGCTTTCTAGACTTTGTTCTTCATCTAACCAATCAACAAATATCTAGTATATCAATGCAAACATCATGAGGTCTTTTCAAGGTTGTACTGGGGCTAAGGTAAGGGTGAGGATATATGTATGGCCAAGTGAGCTATAATATGAATCTTTGACTAACCTAAGCTTTCACCATACATACACACACTCTATGTAACTCTAAATTCATGCCTAGCTACCCATAATTCCCACTTTTGTATCACATACTCATGTATCAATCTTTTCTTTAATTTTATCACATGTGCATTGATCTTTTTATTAACTTAACCTTGCATTGGGGTAATTTTGTCCCCTTATTTATTTACTTATTTATTGAATATTTTTGGATTTTTTTTCTCTCTTTTTTTTAAATATAAAAGTAAACATAACATATCAATGCACATGGATTTTTAATTTTTCTAGTCTCACATGAGTAGGTACCTAAATTCCCAATATTTTATCAAAGTAAAAACATAGCACATTCCCTTATTAACCCATGTTTCTATAGTTTCCCCACACTTAGTTGATACACAATCTCTATCTTAAGCTAACCAAAGATTCAATTGGGGTATTTAATTATTTTTCTACTTAAGGCTAGTGATGTGATAAAATATAGAATAAATGGGATTAAAAAGGCTCAAAGTGGTTAACAAAGGTAAATGGAAGGGTAGGTTTATTTGGGATAAGTGAGCTAAACAAGTAATGGCCTCAATTATATGCAAGCATGTAAATACACTAAATAATGGACATATAGAATGGAACAAAATAAAGATTACAATCATAGAGAAGTGAACACACAAGAATAAAACTTTATGGTTAAATAATGTAACCATATAAATAAGCTTAAAATCTCACAGGTTGTGTGTTCTTTAACTCAAAAACCATGTTCCAATTACAACTTCAAACAAATTTAACACAAAAGTTTTGATTTAAATTAGTGAAAATTTTCAAAAATAGAGTCCAAAAAAGAAATTTATTACTTTAACCAAGTAGTAACTAAATGCATAAAATCAAACAAACATGTAATTAAACATGCAAATGCAACAATGAACTAACAAATAAAGTAATATATTGGTGTTGAGAAGAAAATAACTAACCCATGGAGATCGGTATCGACCTCCCCACACTTAAAGATTGCACCGTCCTCGGTGCATGCTGAGATGTACAGGTGGACGGGTTGCTCTAACTGACGCTTTTCTCTAGAGATTGTGCAGATGGACTTGTCTGTTGCCCCATGTAAAGGCTTTCTGTTTCCCTTCCTCGGTAGCCATCCTGAAAGAAGAGGAAAAAGAAGAAAAGTAACCCAAAAACAAAGATAGGAAACAATTTAAAATATGGTTGGGTTAATGCCAAATAATAAGGGTTTCAATTACATGGTAGCTACAACATACAAGTGAGAAAACAATAGAAGCATGTGGCATATCAATAGTGCAAAAATTGCAACAAAGGGAAAAAGAGTGTAGGTAATGCAAGATAGTATAAGCTCAAGTCAATGCAAAAGTAATACAAGTATCATAAAAGATGAGCATTGACTTAAATATTACCCAACAGTGGAAAATAAGTCACTAAGCACCAAAATAATACCAGAAAAGATATAACAGCTGAATATGAACAAGTAACACCAATGTAAAAAGAATAACTTTAGAAAAGAAAATAAAAATATGCACAAAATTAAAATATAATGAATGAAAGTATGCAATTAATTAAATAAAATAGAATGGAAGTTAAGAGGGATGAGAGGTTAAAAAAGATTTGCTTAAAAAGGAAGTAAGAAAGGAGGAAGAAAGAATAAGAAAAGATAGAAGAAAGAAGAAAGGATGATAATAGAAAGATAAATAGGATTGGAGAAGAAAAGATAGGAATTTTGGTGCTGATCTGGATAAACTGTGTGTCGCATGCGACGCGGACGCGTGGATCACGCGATCGCGTGGTGTGTGATTTATGTCAAGTGACGCAAACGCGTGGGTCACGCGGTCGCGTGACTTGATTTGTGCGAATGGCGCGAGGGCAGCTACGCGTTCGCGCAACTCTCTGTCACAAACCCATTTTGCCAAAAATTTGGGGTGACGCAATTGCGTGGGTGACGCGATCGCGTGGATGGCTATATTTTTAAGACAACGCGGCCACGTGGGGCACGCGGTCGCATGATGGGGCTGGTGCTTCCAGCATCATTCCAGCCCAGCTCCATCATAACTTACTACCATACACCCATTTACGTCGATTTCACAGGGCCACGCGTTCGCGTGGGTGATGCGGACGCGTGGGGAGGCTATTTCGCAAACGACGCGAACGCGTTAGCGACATGGTCGCGTGGTCATATTTGTGCCTAAGGCATGCCTCCAGCCACGCTTTCGCATGACTTTCTATGTACTTTTCTTTTCTTCACAACGCACCCATGACACGGACGCGTCGCGTGCATTTTTTTTATGTAATATACAGATGCAAATGCAGAATGTAGGTGAATATACAGAAATTATGAATGAACACTAGTAAAATTAAAATAAAATAAACTAGGAATAAAAGGAAGGATTATACCATGATGGGTTGTCTCCCACCTAGCACTTTTAGTTAAAGTCCTTAAGTTGGACATTTGGGGAGTCCTTTGTTATGGTGGCTTGTGTTTGAACTCATCCAGGAATCTCCACCAATATTTGTAATTCCAATGGCCTCCGGGATCCCAAACTAGGCGCAGAAAGCCTTCAAGCAAGTAGAAGCAAGTGACAAGGCCCCAAGAGTGTTGATTGGTAAAATGAATTCCGAGGTCCTAAACCTTGCTTTTGCAGCCGTCTTCTTGTTGACCATCTTTGTTCCAACCGGGTGGTAAGCAATCTGAATTCTCTATGGAGTAGCAAACTTTTCTTTTAGATCTAACCAAATTATCACCAGTTGAGCCCTTACATCTAGCCCTTGAAATATCAACTTTGATGAGCCTTGATTTGCAACTCCAACCACTAAATAGTCTCCTCTTACGCTTTATGCCACAAAGCTTCCTGAGTTGGCCGTCCGTTTCAAGAATACCGTACTCAAGTGAGATAGAAAGACGAACAGAGATATGTTTTATCCACTCAGGTGAAGGAGTAGACGACAACCTACGTAGAGAAGTCTCCAACGTTCTTGACAAAGCGTACTCAACTCCCGTCCGCCCTTTTCTAAGGATTTTCGCTTCCACATTATTCTCAGACTCAATTAAAGAAGAGTCTTCATATTCAAGGTGTAACGACCCAATTTCTGGTACGTCATGATCATACTAGAAACTGAGCGCTACCAACTTGTCTTCCTAATTATTATCTATTATTTATTATATGAGCCTGATTCGTTGTTAAAAGCGTAAGGTACCTTTTTTTTTAAACGTTTGGATTAATAAACAGAATCATTCATAAGCAATTCACAAATAATAATAGATAAAACGGTTATAAACAACCACACATAAATACATCTCAAGAAGTTGATAACATTCCGTGATCCAGCTTTATTAGAGTATAGACTGTTAGTTAGAACACCCCTAGATATAGCTAAATAATAGCTATGTACATATATATACATACAATATCCCAGGTCCTGACCTGTTCAAGAAGTTCCTAAGCTGGTATCCAGGCTAGCCTAGACTCTATACTCACCTAGTCCCTCTAAACTACTAAAGCGAGGGAAGGTATGTTCTAAGTCTTCAAAACTCAAGTCAGGTGGAACGTCATCAAAAGGTGGAACATCATCTTCTACTCCTCTGCACGATCAAACATTGCCATATGACATCACTCTAGTACCTCATCAAGTAGCCACATAACAAGAGTCTCGTACATAGGATTTAGGTTAAAGTTTGCGTACAAACGGGGTGCAGACGTTGGCTGGTCTCACCGTATATACATATGAACAGAGAACGGGAATCACCTTAGACTCAGAAGACTACCTAGAGCGGAATCCTCTTTATGAATGGTCATCAGTGAACTACGGAAGGGTACCCAAGCTTCCATCTGAAGGGGGAAGGGAGAGAGAAGGGGTAAGAACTTGGGAGTTCTTAGTAGGGTCAGGGTTATTAGTTAAGTTCATTAATTCCGTGTTGTTTAGTAGACAAATAGCAGAATACAAGAAGTAGTAAATAGAAGATACATATAAATAGAAAAAATAAAGAAAATAGAAAACAGAACACAAACAGAAATATACAAGAAAATACAACACAGACACAGAAAATAGAATACAAACAAGGAAAGCATACATTCATACAACAATCATAACAGGGGAAAATGCACAGCCAAGTATGATGCATGTCTAGCCCTAGCGCAGGTAATGAGCTCATTTGTCGGTTACATACCCGCTCCCGACGTTATCCAGCAACCTCTGTCTGGGTAAGGCTTTCCTGTTGGCAACACCCACTGCAAGCAACCTTTGTCTTGCAGGGTATCCACTGCAAGCAACCTTTGTCTTGCAGGGCAGAACTTATTAGCCGATAAATGCCCAACACACTCACTGTAAGCAACCTCTGTCTTACAAGAGCAACAACACACTTACTGTAAGCAACCTCTGTCTTACAGGAACAACAACACACTCACTGTAAGCAACCTCTATCTTACAGGAGCACAATGATCTCGATACCTCTGTAAGCAACCTCTGTCTTATAGCAAAGCATTATAGCAAGGTATCCCAGGAAAGCGTTCTCAGTGGCCGTACCCCCGTCTATCTGACTGCCTCTCTATAGCAGATTCTTACATAATCATTCTCATTATCATCATTCATTAACATTCTCATTATTCATCATCACTTTCATATTCTTATGCAGTACTTCTTTATTTCTCTGTTCAATCATGCTATACAAACTCTACAGCTTTTACTTTTACAACATCTTAATTTAAACCATTTCTCTTTATTACATTACTCATTTCTCTTTGTCTTTTTTACTTTGCTCTGATTACTCTTTTCTCTATATCCCTTTATTCTTCTCTGGTTACTCTATTCTCTGTGTTTCTTTACTCTGCTTTGATTTCTCTGTTTAACGCATGTATTTAAAGCTTATGTAAATTTCGGTATGAATAGTTAGTCTGTCCCAAGTATAGGTTCATTAAGTCTATACTGAAACAGTTTAACTTTTCGTATAATACCTACCCTAGTCGCAACTCAAGGACTAACTATGTTGCCCTAGTTCGTTCACTAATCTCTATCTGTTTCTGTCATTAAAACTTTACAGACTTTTCTTTGGTTTTTATCTTTTCTTTAGCATTTATCTTTCTTTTATCTTTACCTCACTAATATGTTCTTACCAGTCCTTAAATGTTTTATGAAGGTAATTATGAGATTCTGCGCTTAAAGTTGTCTTTCTAAAGCTTTTACAGAAAACTGCCTTTTCCGCATTATTTTATTATTTTTATTAAAATATTATTTTTAATTAAATATTATTATTTAATATTTTATTATTATTTATTATTTTATCATTAATTTTCGAAAATTACCCCACTTTAACTTTTAACCTTTAAAATTCACTTTTTACCACCCGTAACTTTTAATATTTCTACTTTAACCACCCTAAGTTTCAGAAATTACAAAATAACCCCCCAAACACCAAATTAATTACTTCCTTGCCCTTTTATGAATAAAAAAGGTGTTCTTCATTGTTCTTCACCACATTCAAAGTGTTCTTCGTGTTCTTCGTAAATTCTTCAGATTCTTTCTCTGTTTTTACCCGTTTTTCAGTCTTTTCAGCAACCGATTTTTACCATAATTCAAAATAAATTAGCAGCCAATAAAACCCCATCTTTTCTACATGATTTTAAAACAAATTGAACCCCAATTTAAGGATTAGGGTTCGTTTTTCCAGCTGCACTCAAGGACATGTTTCATAGCTTGAATATCATCAAATTTCATCAAAATTTCACCAAATTTTCACCAAGAATCAATCATATATGCAACCAATTTTTATCACAGCCAAATCATACAACATTCACACAACTCAAACACAAATAATCAAGATTAATTTCGTGACACCCTACCTGGTTTTGCTGCTCCTAATTCAGTTAGACTTTCAGGTGGTCCTTTAGCACTTTTTCCTCCTAAATCACATCAAGAACAACTTTAAATCCAAAAACCCTCAACTAACCAAATCTCCCTCATCACGTTAGAAAGTGATTTCTAACCTTAGACTTGCTAGAAAGTCACATTTCTTGGCCCTCAAGTCAAGTTAAGCATGATTCCTAAGGAAGAACATCAAGAAAATACATATTTAAGCATGTTTCCTTGAAACTAAATTAAAAGGGAGATGGTGCAGCCATCTCACCTTGATTCCAGCCTTGATAAGTCATATGATCATGTAGAGAAAGAAGAGAGGATCATTTTGGTCGGATTGGAATTTTGATTTGGGTTTTAGTTCAGTAGAAATCAAGCTTTGAAGATTTGGAACTAAGAACTTTTCTCTCTTTTTCTCTCTTGGAAATTTCGGCCACAAAATGAAAATGAACCAGCCTTGGGGGTTTTGGGAGTGTAGGCTGAGTTGTGATTGGTTGGCTTGAAGGTGGATTAAAATAATATTAAAATATCTTAGGTGTATAACTACTAAAACTAGGTGTATCGGAACACACGTAAAAACACCTCTAAAATTCTTTTCTGAGCAACTAGCATAAAAGACACTAGTAACATATTTAATATGAGAATAAAACATGTATAATGAGGCCTTAGCATTGCTAAAGTCATCAGAGAGTGCCAGTGCTAAGCTACACCAGTAAACCGTGAACCCGGTTAAACCGATTTCCTGTTTTTAACTAAAACATACCAGGTAACCTTATAATATCATTCAATAAGCTTATAATACTAATATAATGATAATATTATCCTATTATCTCTCTTCTCTCATGAATCGAGTCCGGTTCCTCAAACTGAGACTATTTACGAAAAATAGAATCAAAACTCTTAACCGATACGGTTCAAAAACTAGGTTCTTCGTGACTGCGTTATCGAACTTGCCTCAGAAAAGGTTCTAACTTAAAGATGATATAATGACAATAAGGATTGAGATACTTGATGTTATAGCAGAGGTTCTCGCCTTACTGATCTTCCAGAGAAATCTGTATTTTCAGAAAAGATCTCACGTACTCGAAAATCGGGGTTGTTACATTCTACCCTCCTTAAAGAAAATTTTGCCCTCAAAATTTCAGCCACGTGCAGAATCCATCTTCAAATGATCTACTTTCTTCAAGCCATCCTGACGAAGAGCTAGGTCCGTTCCTTACAGCATCCAAATCTAACATAGTCATTGCCATGTATATCATAACAGCTATTAGGATAGCTGGTCTCACATCGATTCGTCGATCGGATCTCGATTAAACCATGCCTATTCACAGTCATTGAGGTCTTATCTGCACCAAACAATCAACATTAAGGTGATCAGTCTTAATATCTCAAGTTTAGTACGAACATTCCCAAAATGAGCACTCATAGAAATTCATGCCAAATGTATCTTAAAGATACCCTAACAGCATGAGACACACAAGCAGAGTATGCAATGAAGCATAGTCAGTCCACTCCCCAGGCTCTACTGGGAAAGAACTACTCTGATACCAAATTGTAACGACCCAATTTCTGGTACGTCATGATCATACTAGAAACTGAGCGCTACCAACTTATCTTCCTAATTATTATCTATTATTTATTATATGAGCCTGATTCGTTGTTAAAAGTGTAATTAGTTTGCGAGGTACCTTTTTTTTAAACGTTTGGATTAATAAACAGAATCATTCATAAGCAATTCACAAATAATAATAGATAAAACGGTTATAAACAACCACACATAAATACATCTCAAGAAGTTGGTAACATTTCGTGATCCAGCTTTATTAGAGTATAGACTGTTAGTTAGAACACCCTTAGATATAGCTAAATAATAGCTATGTACAAATATATACATACAATATCCCAGGTCCTGACCTGTTCAAGAAGTCCCTAAGCTGGCACCCAGGCTAGCCTAGACTATATACTCACCTAGTCCCTCTAAACTACTAAAGCGAGGGAAGGTATGTTCTAAGTCTTCAAAACTCAAGTCAGGTGGAACGTCATCAAAAGGTGGAATATCATCTTCTACTCCTCTGTACGATCAGACATTGCCATATGACATCACTCCAGTACCTCATCAAGTAGCCACATAACAAGAGTCTCGTACATAGGATTTAGGTTAAAGTTCGCGTACAAACGGGGTGCAGACGTTGGCTGGTCTCACCGTATATACATATGAACAGAGAACGGGATTCATCTAGACTCAGAAGACTACCTAGAGCGAAATCCTCTTTATGAACGGTCATCAGCGAACTACGGAAGGCTACCCAAGCTTCCATCTGAAGGGGGAAGGGAGAGAGAAGGGGTAAGAACTTGGGAGTTCTTAGTAGGGTCGGGGTTATTAGTTAAGTTCATTAATTCCGTGTTGTTTAGTAGACAAATAGCAGAATACAAGAAGCAGTAAATAGAAGATACATATAAATAGAGGAAATAAAGAAAATAGAAAACAGAACATAAACAGAAAAATACAAGAAAATACAACACAGACACAGAGAATAGAATACAAACAAGGAAAGCATACATTCATACAACAATCATAACAGGGGAAAATGCACAGCCAAGTATGATGCATGTCTAGCCCTAGCACAGGTAATGAGATTATTTGTCGGTTACATACCCGCTCCCGATGTTACCCAGCAACCTCTGTCTGGGTAAGGCTTTCCTGTTGGCAACACCCACTGCAAGCAACCTTTGTCTTGCAGGGTATCCACTGCAAGCAACCTTTGTCTTGCAGGGCGGAACTTATTAGCCGATAAACGCCCAACATACTCACTGTGAGCAACCTCTGTCTTACAAGAACAACAACACACTTACTGTAAGCAACCTCTGTCTTACAGGAACAACAACACACTCACTGTAAGCAACCTCTATCTTACAGGAGCACACTGATCTCGATACCTCTGTAAGCAACCTCTGTCTTATAGCAAAGCATTATAGCAAGGTATCACAGGAAAGCGTTCTCAGTGGTCGTACCACCGTCTATCTGACTGCCTCTCTACAGCAGATTCTTACATAATCATTCTCATTATCATCATTCATTAACATTCTCATTATTCATCATCACTTTCATATTCGTATGCAGTACTTCTTTCTTTCTCTGTTCAATCATGCTATACAAACTCTACAGCTTTTACTTTTACAACATCTTAATTTAAACCATTTCTCTTTATTAGATTACTCTTTTCTCTTTGTCTTTTTTACTTTGCTCTGATTACTCTTTTCTCTGTATCCCTTTATTCTTCTCTGGTTACTCTGTTCTCTGTGTTTCTTTACTCAGCTTTGATTTCTCTGTTTAATGCATGTATTTAAAGCCTATGTAAATTTCGGCATGAATAGTTAGTCTGTCCCAAGTATAGGTTCATTAAGTCTATACTGAAACAGTTTAACTTTTCATATAATACCTAACCCTAGTCGCAACTCAAGGACTAACTATGTTGCCCTAGTTCGTTCACTAATCTTTGTCTGTTTCTGTCATTAAAACTTTACAAACTTTTCTTTGGTTTTTATCTTTTCTTTAGCTTTTATCTTTCTTTTATCTTTCCCTCACTAATATGTTCTTACCACTTCCTAAATGTTTTATGAAGGTAATTATGAGATTCTGCGCTTAAAGTTGTCTTTCTAAAGCTTTTACAGAAAACTGCCTTTTTCTTATTATTTTATTATTTTTATTAAAATATTATTTTTAATCAAATATTATTTTTTTATATTTTATTATTATTTATTATTTTATCATTAATTTTCGAAAATTACCCCACTTTAACTTTTAACCTTTAAAATTCACTTTTTACCACCCGTAACTTTTAATATTTCTACTTTAACCACCCTAACTTTCAGAAATTATAAAATAACCCCCCAAACACCAAATTAATTACTTCCTTGCCCTTTTATGAATCAAAATGGTGTTCTTCATTTTTCTTCACCACATTCAAAGTGTTCTTCGTGTTCTTCGTAAATTCTTCAGATTCTTTCTCTGTTTTTACCCGTTTTTCAGTCTTTTCAGCAACCAATTTTTACCATAATTCAAAATAAATTAGCAGCCATTAAAACCCCATCTTTTCTACATGATTTTAAAACAAATTGAACCCCAATTTAAGGATTAGGGTTCGTTTTTCTAGCTGCACTCAAGGACATGTTTCATAGCTTGAATATCATCAAATTTCATCAAAATTTCACCAAATTTTCACCAAGAATCAGTCATATATGCAACCAATTTTTATCACAGCCAAATCATACAACATTCACAGAACTCGAACACAAATAATCAAGATTAATTTCGTGACACCCTACCTGGTTTTGCTGCTCCTAATTCAGTTAGACTTTCAGGTGGTCCTATAGCACTTTTTCCTCCTAAATCACATCAAGAACAACTTTAAATTCAAATCCCTCAACTAACCAAATCTCCCTCAGCACGTTAGGAAGTGATTTCTAACCTTAGACTTGCTGGAAAGTCTCGTTTCTTGGCCCTCAAGTCAAGTTAAGCATGATTCTTAAGGAAGAACATCAAGAAAACACATATTTAAGCATGTTTCCTTGAAACTGAATTAAAAGGGAGATGGTGCAGCCAACTCGCCTTGATTCCAGCCTTGATAAGTCATATGATCATATAGAGAAAGAAGAGAGGATCATTTTGGTCAGATTGGAATTTTGATTTGGGTTTTAGTTCAGCAGAAGTCAAGCTTTGAAGATTTGTAACTAAGAACTTTTCTCTCTTTTTCTCTCTTGGAAATTTCGGCCTCAAAATGAAAATGAACTAGCCTTGGGGGTTTTGGGGGTGTAGGCTGAGTTGTGATTGGTTGGCTTGAAGGTGGATTAAAATAATATTAAAATATCTCAGGTGTATAACTACTAAAACTAGGTGTATCGGAACACACGTAAAAACACCTCTAAAAATTATTTTCTGAGCAACTAGCATAAAAGACACTAGTAAAATTTTTAATATGAGAATAAAACATGTATAATGAGGCCTTAGCATTGCTAAAGTCATCAGAGAGTGCCGGTGCTAAGCTGCACCAGTAAACTGTGAACTCGGTTAAACCGATTTCCTGTTTTTAACTAAAACAGACCAGGTAACCTTATAATATCATTCAAGAAGCTTCTAATACTAATATAATGATAATATTATCCTATTATCTCTCTCCTCTCATGAATCGAGTCCGGTTCGTCAAACTGAGACTATTTACAAAAAACAGAATCAAAACTCTTAACCGATACGGTTCAAAAACTAGGTTCTTCGTGACTGCATTATCGAGCTTGCCTCAGAAAAGGTTCTAACTTAAAGATGACATAATGACAATAAGGATTGAGATACTTTATGTTATAGCAGAGGTTCTCGCCTTACTGATCTTCCGGAGAAATCTGTATTTTTAGAAAAGATCTCACATACTCGAAAATCGGGGTTGTTACACAAGGAGTTCATTTGCGGATGTAGATTTATCACTAGGAGGACTTGATGCATGATCCTTATCACCAAGGGAACTTACTTCTTGATCTATCCCATACAAGTTTTCATAAGGAATATGCCTTGGAGGTTGTGCACTGGCCTTCTTGACATCAATTTCAATCTTATTGGAAGAGTACTCTACAATTCTAGATTCCCATGGCGGTTCAGCATCTCCTAAATCTTCAACCACTTCTTCCTCTGCAACTGTTATGGCTTCCTCCGCATGTTCCAATTCAAAGCCATGTTCCTCGTTGTCCACCAGAGTTTCTAGTGTCTCTTTCATGCTACGCTTTTCTTTTGATTCTCCACATGTAGCCATGGGAGTACTTTGAGTGCTCAGATGTTGGGAAGCTAATCGATTTATTACCTCTGTAAAGGCAGTCATAAATTCTAGTACACCCTGTTTCATCTCTCTTTGCCCTTGAAGAAGAACACCAAGAGTGTCATGCATTGAAGGTTGAGGTGGATATGAGGGCTCATTACTTGGGAGGAAAGGTTCATGATAAGAGGGTGGTTCATTACTCTCCATCTTTTCCACTTGTTGCACAGCACACTTTAATTCCTTGTTCTCAAGTTGAGATTCTTTAGCCATGAAAGCTTCGGGTGCCATTCGGTTTACCGCTCGGTCCAATTGACGCAGGGTTGCTTGAAATTGATCCATTGTTTCCTTGAGACGATCCCTTTACTCTTGTTCTGCTCGGATATCATAAGTAGGATCATAAGGCTCTTGGATTGATGGATATGGATGTGGTGTATATGGAGGTGGTGGTCCTTGGGAGTAACTGGGTTGGAATTGGGGTGGATCTATGTATGGCTCATATGGCTCATAGGGTGGTTGATATGGTGAATAAGGGTTAGAATCATGTGATGGTGTTTGGTAGTAGGGGGCTTGTGAGTATGGTGGTTTAGAGTTGTGTTGAGGAGGTGGTTCATAAGCATATGGTGGGACTTGTTGGTAAGGGGGTCCACCATATTCATCTTCTTGGTACGCTCCATGGAATGGCTCTTGACCATAGTAATTTGGTGGAGGTTGGTTGTCACGAAGAGGTCCACCATAACTATTGTCTCGACATGCATTATTGAATTGTCGTCGTCCATGGTATCTTGGAAAGTGTTGTTGCCGAAAGGGTTGATCAGATCCTCGTGGCTCCTTCCATCTGTGATTATTTCGACCTTGATGCATGTTCCTGTTATAGCTTCCATTCCTTTCAATAACATTAGAACCAAACTCAAAGTGACGGGGGTGAGAACTCATAGTAGCTAATAAAAATTAAAAACAAAAAAATAACAGCAAATAAACAAGCAAAATAAAATATTTACAATAACCAATAATAAGGTACACGTTTGCAATTTCCCGACAACGGCGCCATTTTGACGAACGAAATTCTCGCGCGATCTAGAATTTTCGCAAACAAATTCCCGTTGTAAGTATAACTTCTAGACCGACAAGAAATCCTTTTGTACAAAAACTTTAGTTGTCACAAGTAACAAAACCCAATAAAATTTATAACCGAAGTATTTAAACCTCGGGTCGTCTTCTCAAGGAATTGCAGGGAGGTATGATTTATTATTGATTATGGAAAAAGGTATTTTTGGGTTTTTGAAAGGGTTGAATAAGTAATTTAAATAACAAGAATAATAAATTAATAATAAAATCTCTTGGCAAGGTATGAGAAATTGAAGTCCTATCCTTGTTATCTTTATCAGGTGTGATGAGAATTGGATTCTGCTTGATAAACCACTATTTTATGGTTTATCTTGTACTCAATTGAGTGGTTTTTATTAACTCTTTACCCACTTATTCATACTATTTGCATGGTTTTATATTTCCTTCCTAATTATGTGTTTTGATTGAAAACATGCTTCTTTGATCTTATATTTGCTTATTATTTATCCTCTCTTATTACCATTAGATGCCTTGATATGTGTGTTAAGTGTTTTTAGAGATTACAGGGCAGGAATGGTTTGGAGGATGGAAAGGAAGCATGCAAAAGTGGAAGGAATACAAGAAGTTGGAGAAATTGCTAAGCTGTCCAGCCTGACCTCTTTGCACTCAAACGGCTATAACTTTAGCTATAGAGGTCCAAACAATGCGGTTCCAGTTGCGTTGGAAAGCTAACGTCCGGAGCTTCGATTTGATATATAATATGCTATAGTTCCCCTAAAGCTAGATGATGCGACCGCGTGATCCATGCGGCCGCGTCGCAGTGACGGAAATCAGCGTGTTTGAATTCTTCTCCAGCGATTTCTGGGCTGTTTTCGACCCAGTTCACGGCCCAGAAAACACAGATTAGAGGCTATAAAGTGGGGGAATGCATCCATTCAAGGGAGGCTCTCATAATTCATAATTTTAGGAGTAGATGTAGTTTTTAGAGAGAGAGGTTCTCTCCTCTCTCTTAGGATTAGGATTTAGGATTTCTCTTAGTTTTAGGAGTGACTCTCAATCCCAGGTTTAATATTCCTTTTACTTTATATTCCTCTTTTTACTTTCAGATGCTTCAATGCTTGTATTAGATATGTTGCCCAATTGGCTTATGAACTTTTCATGTTAAGATCTGCATATTTTATTTAATATTATTTGAGGTATTTCAGATTTAAGATTGCTTTGCTTTATTTATATTAATGCTTTTAATTTAATTTAGATATTTTTCTCCCTTTTGGCTTTGGTCAAGTGATTAGTAGTACTTGAGTTATCAAACTCAGCAAGTGGTTGAAATTGACAGTTTTTGCTTTAGCTAGGATTGCTCTAACACTAGTCTCTCCACAGTAGTTGACTAGGACTTGAGAATCAAGCTAATCAGTCCACTTAACCTTCCTTTGTTTAATAAAGGCTGACCAAGTGGGATTAAAACCCAATTCTCTTCACACTTGATAAGGATAACTAGGATAGGAATTCTAATTCTTATACCTTGCAAAGAGATTTTATTATTATTATTTTATTTTACTTGTCATATAACATATTCCCTCCTTACTTCCAAAACCCCAATTTACAAACTCATAACCAATAATAAGAACATACCTCCCTGCAATTCTTTGAGAAGACGACCCGAGGTTTGAATACTCGGTTATCAATTTCAAAGGGGTTTGTTACTTGTGACAACCACAACTTTTGTAAGAAAGGTTGATTGCTTGGTTTAGTAACTATACTTACGACGAGAGTTTCTATAACCTCTAAACCATCAATCTTAAGTTCTTCAAAATGGCGCCATTGCCGGAGAGTTACAATAGAGTGCTAATTTTATTGATTAGAATTTATTTATTTGCATTTTATTTTATTTTGTTACTATGAGCTGCATGTTTCTTCCGTCAAATGATGCATTCACTTCCTGATCCACGCTTGCTAATATTCGATCCTGAAATTGAAAGGACAATTTCACGAATAAGGCGAGAACAGTGTCGGTTAGTCCGCTCTGAGGGCGGATCTGAAAGTGAATCTGAGGAAGAAACCAGCCCCCGTTCTACTGATTCGGTTGTTTTACGTGCAGAAAATATGGCAGCTAGGAGAGTTACCATCCAGGAGGAAGGAGCCCCTGATTTTACAATGAAACCGTTTCAAGCGCATCATCCAGCGATAGCTACTGATTTTGAAATAAAGACCGCGCTGCTAAATTTGATGCCCAAGTTTCATGGCCTACCTGCTCAAGAGCCTATCAAGCACTTGAGAGATTTCCAGGCAGCCTGTTCTACTGTCAGGCGTGATGGCACTGATGAAACTTCAATTCTGCTGAAAGCTTTTCCATTTTCTCTTGAGGGAAAAGCAAGAGAGTGGTACTACACTCAACCTCTAGCAAATGTATCCAACTGGGATACACTCAGAAAGGAGTTTCTGGAGAAATTCTTTCCATCTGAAGTTACTGATAAACGGAGGAAGGATATCTCCACAATTGTTCAGGATGACAATGAGACTCTCTTTGAATACTGGGAGCGCTTCAATAATCTTCTGGAAGCATGCCCCCATCACATGATTGACAAAATCGTGCTACTCAGCTATATTACACAGGGTATGAGGCCCCAAGATAAGAACACACTGGAAAGTGCCAGCAATGGGTCTATGAAGAAGTACAAGACCACTGATGAAGCTTGGCAATTGATCAGTGGTTTAGCAGAATCCACTAGGAACCACAGACAGAAGCAAGGCCGTTCAAAAGCTGTTGCAGAAGTATCTTCTAGAAGAGAGACTGCTGCTCTGACTCAAAGCATCTGTGAAATGACTAACTTGCTGAAGCAAATGCAGTTGAATCAACAAGCTCAGCAAGCTCAACCTCCTCCACCACAGCAAAACCAACAACTAGTCCCACAAAGAATTTGCGGAATCTGTGCTGATGATAGCCATTACACTGATGAATGCCTGCAGCTCCAACAAGAAGACAACATGGTGGCATCCACTCACAACTTCTATGACCGCCCCAACCAAGGGTACAATCAAAGTGGAAATAATAACCAAGGATGGCAGGACAATTCAAACCAGAATTGGAGGGACAACAATAACAGAGGAGACAGAGATAATCAGGGAAATCAGAAGTGGAACAATAACAACAACAGGCAGCAAAATCAACCTTACAGAGCACCTCACCTGAGGCAGAACCAAGGACCACAGAACAATCAGCAGCAGACCTCTCAATTTACTCATTCTTCGTTATCTTCTAATGAAGATCTACTACAATCTTTTGAGAAAAGACAACAGACCATGGAAAACAACATCATGAATAGTATTAATGCCAGTCTGAATGGTCTCACCTCTACTCTGCAAGCTTTTATGACACAGTTTGGATCAGCACAAAATTCCAGTAACCAACCTTCAAGCACCACTGGAATCCCCTCTCAACCATTACCCAATCCAAAGGGAGGCATTAATGCCATCACCCTGAGGTCCGGAACCACACTGCAGGAGAGGAATCAGGAGGAACCAAGCTCACCAGAATACGCCTCAGCTAAAGAGGTGGTAGAAATCGAAGATGTTGAAGAGGAAGAGGATATACAGAACACAGCTGAAGAAGAAACAGCTCAACCACAGGAGGAAGCACCAAAAGGCGCAGGCACCATAGAAAACACTACTCCTATTCTATTTCCACAACTTGCAAGAAAGCCCAGGAAGCAGCTGGAACCCGATCCTAAAATGGTAGAGATATTCAAAAAGGTTGAGGTAACTGTTCCCCTTTTTGATGTTATTCAGCAGGTACCTAAATATGCAAAGTTTCTAAAAGACTTATGTATCCATAAAGACAAAATTAATGAATTAGAAACTATTCCTTTAGGTAGTTCTATATCTGCTTTAATGGGAGGATTACCTGAAAAATGTAGTGATCCAGGTCCTTGCATGGTTAGTTGTACTATTGGTGGTGTAGTAATTTATGATTGCATGTGTGATTTAGGAGCATGTGTCAGTATAATGCCTTTGTCTATATATGATGTTTTGAGGCTCCCTCCCTTAAAAAGGTCGGCAGCTCGTTTTGTGTTAGCAGATAAAAGCATTATTACAGTGGCTGGAGTTGCTGAAGATGTTTTGGTGAACATTAAAGGGTTCACATTTCCCACTGATTTTTATATTTTGGAGATGCCCCACAATGATTCAGATAAGCCATCATCAATCCTACTTGGAAGACCATTCCTGAAGACATCAAAATTCAAATTGGATGCTTTTTCAGGAACATACTCCTTTGAAATAGATGGCCGCATAGTAATCTTCAATCTGAATGGAGTCATTGACAACCCCCCAGAAGATCGTTCTATCTTCCAGTGTGATGTCATAGACGAAAGTGTGGCTGAAGTTCAAAAGGAAGAGTTTGAAGAGAGGCACACTGGACAAGGTCCAAGTGTAGGGACCCTCTTAACTGACAATGGGGGCACTTCGCCATTTTCACAAGTCCCAGATAATCCAGAGCCCGCCCATGATCAAAAGTTAGAATTGAAACCTCTCCCTCCACATCTCAAATATGCTTATCTTGAGGATGAGCAAAAGCTTCCGGTTATTATTGCAAGGGAACTGACTTCACAACAAGAAGAACAATTACTTGATGTATTGAGGAAGCATAAGAAGGCAATTGGGTGGAGTTTAGCAGACATAGTGGGAATCAACCCTCAAGTATGCGAGCACAGAATATTTTTAGAAGAGGGAGCAAGACCTGTCTATCAACCACAAAGAAGATTGAATCCCACCATCTTGGAAGTTGTCAAAAAGGAAGTGACCAGACTATTGGAAGCAGGTATCATATATCCCATTTCAGACAGTGAATGGGTAAGCCCAGTACAAGTGGTGCCCAAGAAATCTGGAGTCACTACAGTGAAGAGTGAGCATGGAGAGCTCATAGCAACTAAAGTTTAGAATGCTTGGAGAGTCTGCATTGATTACAGGCGTCTCAACCAAGCTACCCGTAAGGATCACAACCCACTTCCATTCATTGATCAAATGCTGGATCGCCTATCAGGTAAATCACATTATTGCTTTTTAGATGGTTATACAGGTTATCTCTATATTCATATAGCTCCTGAGGATCAGTAAAAGACTACTTTTACATGTCCTTTTGGGACTTATGCTTATAAGAGAATGCCCTTTGGCTTGTGCAATGCACCAGCTACCTTCCAAAGGTGCATGATGAGTCTTTTCTCTGATCTTATTGAGGATTGTATGGAAGTTTTTATGGAGGATTTTAGCGTTTATGGTGATTCTTTTAACATTTGCTTAGAGGGATTATCTAGAGTATTAGATAGATGTGTTAATACAAACCTTGTATTGAATTTCGAAAAATGCCACTTTATGGTAAAACAAGGGATTGTATTAGGACATGTGGTATCTAATAATGGCATTTCTGTAGACCCAGCAAAGGTGAATGTTATTTCTAGTTTACCTTACCCTCTTCTGTGAGGGAAGTCCGTTCGTTCCTTGGCCACGCAGGTTTCTACATGAGATTTATTAAGGACTTTAGCAAGGTGGCACTTCCCTTATCCAGATTACTACAGAAGGATATTGTGTTCGAGTTCAGTGAGGATTGCAAACAAGCGTTTGATAAGCTGAAGACTGCTCTAACTCAAGCCCCAATTGTAAGAGGACCAGACTCGAGCCAGCCGTTTGAAATCATGTGCGATGCTTCCAACCATGCAGTAGGAGCAGCGCTGGCTCAGCGTGAAGGTAAGGATCCTTTTGTTATTGCCTATGCGTCTAAGACTTTAGACACTGCCCAGTCCAATTATACTACTACTGAGAAAGAGCTTCTTGCTATTGTTTTTGCTCTGGATAAATTCCGAGCTTATTTACTTGGTACTAGAGTAGTAGTGTATTCGGACCATGCAGCTCTAAAGTATCTATTAGCTAAAAAGGAATCCAAACCAAGACTTATACGTTGGATACTGCTATTACAAGAATTTGATTTACAAATAAAGGATAGGAGTGGTAATAAGAATTTAGTAGCAGACCACTTAAGTCGCCTTGAACATATTAAGGATGATTCTACTCCTATAGATGATAATTTTCCTTTTGACAACCTGCAAGCAGTATCCGAGGTAGTCCCTTGGTATGCACCTGTCGCTAATTATTTAGTTAGCCGCACATTTCCTCCACATTTTTCTAAACATCAAAGATACAAGCTGAAAAGCGAGTCTAAATATTATATATGGGATGACCCATATTTATGGAGATGTGGCGCTGACCAGATAATTAGACGTTGTGTGTCTCAATCAGAATTCCAGTCCATTTTAGAGGCCTGTCACTCATCTGAGAGTGGAGGATATTTTGGCCCTTAAAGAACAGCTAGAAAGATCTTAGACTGAGGATTCTGGTGGCCTACTCTTTTTAGAGACGCTGCTGAGTTTTGTAAATCTTGCCCCCCATGCCAGAAATTTGGTAATATATCCAGGAGGGATGAGATGCCTCAACAATATATGCTCTTCTGTGAAATTTTTTATGTTTGGGGCATTGACTTCATGGGTCCATTTCCAAATTCTAATGGATATTTTTATATATTGTTAGCTGTGGATTATGTTTCCAAATGGGTGGAAGCAATTCCTACCCGCACTGATGATGCTAACACTGTTGTTTCCTTTGTGAGAAACCATATTATATGTCGCTTTAGATCACCACGAGCGATCGTGAGCGATCAAGGCACCCATTTTTGTAACAGGAGACTAACAGGATTGATGAAGAAGCATGGGATAATCCATAAAGTTGCAACAGCTTACCATCCTTAAACTAATGGGCAAGCCGAGGTGTCAAACAGAGAAATTAAGCGCATCTTGCAAAAGATAGTCAAGCCTCATAGAAAAGACTGGAGCACCAGGCTACAAGATGCACTGTGGGCATACAGAACAGCATACAAGACACCCATTGGGATGAGCCCCTTCCGCTTAGTTTATGGAAAAGCTTGTCATCTCCCAGTTGAAATAGAACACAGAGCCTTCTGGGCAGTTAAGGAGTGCAACATGGGAATTGAGAATGCTGGAGTTGAAAGAAAGTTGCAACTGCAGGAACTGGAGAACCTTCGCCTAGAAGCTTATGAGAATTCCAGAATTTACAAGGAAAAGATGAAAGCTGTGCATGATTAAAACATCAAGAAGAAAGGGTTCCAACCTGGAGATTTTGTCTTCCTTTACAAATCTCGACTAAGGCTAATGCCCGGTAAGTTGAGATCAAAATGGGAAGGTCCATACAGAGTATAGAAGGCTGAACCGTACGGAGTTTATCACCTAAGCCATCATTCAAGCTCTGAACTTATTAAGGTTAATGGACAACGCCTGAAGCTATACCATGGTGAGAAGGTGCAGAAAAATAAGGAGCTTGAGATCTTCCGCTTGGAAGATTCCCACATCGCAGCAGATTGAGCTAGTGGAGCGTCCAACTTACGGACGTTAAAGCAAAGTGCTTGGTGGGAGACAACCCACCGCGGTATGATCGTTCTTTTCTTCACTTTTAGTTTTTCTTCTGTAATAACTCTTCTCTTTATTAGTGCTTTTGTGCTCTTTCATTTACATGTCTTTATATTTCCAAAAAAAAAAAATTTCAGATTTTTATTTTTAAAATTTTTATCTTATCTTATCTTATTTCAAAAATCAAATTTCAAAATTCAAATTTAAAAATTTTCAAAATTTAAATAACCTTTTAATTTAAATTTATTTTTATTTTTATTTTTAATTTTTATTTACTACTATGAACTCTCACCCCTTTGGCTATGAGTCTGGTTACAATAATGTTGCAGGAAGAAGAAATTACAATGAGAACAGGCATCAAGGTTGGAACAATCAAAGATGGGAGGAGCCACAAGGATTTGATCAACCCTCATGGCAACAACCACCTCCAGTGGACTATCAACAACCAGCATCAGATGCCTATGAACCCTTTCCTCAACATGACTTTAGACCACCATACTCACAAGCCCCTTTCCACCATTCACCTCCATATGACCCTAACCCACATCCACCATACCAACCACCTTATGAACCAAATGAACCATACATAGATCCACCCCAAACCTCCATGGAGAAAGTACTTGCCGATCTAAACTCTACTATACAAGCTCTCTTAACCCAAATCAGACCACCAAATACCTTCAACAATCAACCCTTAAGCTCTAGTGCACTTTCTTGTCAACCACAGAATAATCTCTCCATCCCATCACCACCATCCATGGAAGAGCACCCACATCCATCAATCCAAGAGCAAGATGATCCCAATTATGCTATTGATATGGAACAGGAAAGAAGGAATCATCTTCGCGAATCCATACTTCATAAAGAGCTAGAGGAGGCCCTACGGGTAAGGGTAGGAGAGACCCTTGAAGATGAAAGAATAGTTGAAAGGAGTTGTCATAGAAAGAAAAACATCGAGGATGAGTACGATTTTATACTTAAACAACTGGACAAAGCAGCAATTATTAAAAAGGAAGAAGTGGTTGCAGACTTAAGAGATGCTGTACTTCCATTGGAAAGTCCAGTCACAGAGCCTCCTTCCACGGTGTTTGATGTTGATGTTGAGAAGAGCATACAACCTCCAAGGTAGATCATGGTTGAAGATTTTGTAGAGGTTGATCAAGAGGTAGAAGATGTCAAAGAAGAGCACAAGGGAGTGGAGCTTGAAATTACCTTGCCAAAGTTGTTGGAAACCCCTCCCCCTAGGTTGCCATCATCCTTCACAACATTCAAGTGGGTAAAATTCATAGCCCATAGCTTTCTAATCCCACTTGAATATGGGCTACTGGAGACGGATGGTCGACTTAGAGCTCTTTGTGACATTAAGAGTAAGAGCAAGATGGCCAGTAATAAGAATTGTCAAGCAAGGTTCCACATGGTTGTGTGCTCAAAGTTTAAATGCAAAGGTTGGTGTAAAGCTCAACTGAATGGGTCTAGGAAGTTGTTTGGCCGCTTACGTGAGAATTCAGACAGCTTGCCACCCGGAGGGAACAATATTGCTCAACCAAAAGACGGGTGCAAAGGCAAGGTCTGGGACCCCGGAATTCATCCCTGAAATCAACACTCTTGGGGCCTTGTCACTTGCTTTAACTTGCTTGAAGGCTTTCTGTGCCTAGTTTGGGATCCCGGAGGCCATTGGAATCACAAACATTGGTGGAGATTCCTGGATCAGTACAAGCACAAGCCACCATAACACAGGAAGCTCATCCAATGTCCAACTTAAGGACTTTAACTAAAAGTGCTAGGTGGGAGACAACCCACCATGGTATGATTGTTCCTTTTTTCATTTTTTATTTAGTTTTATTTTTTTTTCTAGTTTTAATTTATTTTATTATATTGAACCTGGAGTTTTGCATCACCTTCATATTGACACTACATTCTTCATTTTTTAGATTAAAAAAAAATGCCACGCGACGCGACCGCATCAGCGACGCGTCCGCGTCGCAATGAGAGGGGAGAAAATAAAAAACGAACAGAGAGTCACGCTGGAGCGTGGCTGGAGGCGTGCCAATGGCATAATTCTACCCACGCGGACGCATGCCCCACGCGTCCGCGTCACCTGGGAATAATGGCCTCCCACGCAACCGCGTCACCCACGCGGCCGCGTGACCTGAAAATCGACGTCAACCGGGTGCATGGCCGAAAGTTGTGCTGGAGTTGGGCTGGACTCGTGCTGGAAGCCCAAGCCCTCCCACGCAAATGCGTGCCCAACGCGTTCGCGTCATTTTCAAAAGATGGCCACCCCCGCGACCGCGTCAACCACGCGAACGCGTCACCCAGAATTTTGGCAAAAAGAGTTTCGAATAGAGTGTTGCGCGACCGCGAGGCTGCACTCGCGCCACCAGCACAAATCGAGTTACGCGATCGCGTGCCCCACGCGTCCGCGTCGCCTAACCTTATTTGCGCACCACGCGACCGCGTCACCCACGCGACCGCGTCGCCAGCATCGCACAACCTATCCAGATTAGTGCCAATTTTCTTATCTTTTCTTCTCCGAATCCTTATTCTCTTATCTTTTCTTATTTCTTTCTTCTTCCTTTCTTATTTTCTCTCACTCCCATTCTAGTTTATTTAATTTATTTGCATACTTTCATTCATTGCATATTTTTATTTTTCTAAAATTATTATTGGTGTTCAAATATTCTTATTCAACTGTTACATCTTTTCTGGTATTTTCTTGATGCTTAGTGACTTGTTTAATTCTGATTGAGTAATATTATTTAAATCAATGCCAATATTTTATATTTGTATTACTTTTGCATTGACATGAATTTATATTATCTCTCATCCCCCACTCTTTTCCCCATTGTTGCAAATTTTGCACCATTGGTATGCCATGGCTTCTATTGTTTTCTCACTTACATGTTGAAGCTTCCATGTAAATAAGACCCTTATCATTTGGCATTAACCCACCCATACTTCTTTTATTTTCTTATCTCTATTTCTGGGTTACTCTTCTTCCCTTTTTCTTTTAGGATGGCCACCCAGAAGGGAACCGAAAGACGTTTACATGGGGAGACAGACAAGTCCATCTACACAATCCTTAGAGAAAAGTAACAGTTGAAATAACCTGTCCACCTGCAAATCTCAGTATGCACCGAGGACGGTGCAATCTTTAAGTGTGGGGAGGTCGATACCAATCTCCATGGGTTAGTACTTTCCTATCTCAAACACCAATATTTTATTTTCTTTGTTAATTGTTACATTTGCATATTTAATTACATGTTTATTTGATTTTATGCATTTAGTTACTACTTGGTTGAAGTAATATTTTCTTTTTCAAGAAATTTTTATAATATTTCACTAATTTAAATTGAAAAATTTTTTTGTGTTAAACTTGTTTGGAAGTTGTATTTGGAACATGTTTTTTTGAGCTAAAGAACACACAACCTGTGAGATTTGAGCTTATTTATATGGTTACATTATTTATCCATAAATATTTTATTCCTGTGTGTTCCCTTCTCTATGATTGTAATATTTACTTTGTTCCATTCTATATGTCCAATATTTAGTGTATTTACATGCTTGCATATGATTGAGGCCATTGTTTGATTTTAGCTCACTTATCCCAAAATTAGCCTACCTTTTACATCACCCTTGTTAGCCCCCTTGAAGTTTTAAATCCCTTCTGTTTTATAACCACATTACTAGCCTTAAGTAGAAAAACAAAATAAGAATCCCAAGTTGAATCCTTGGTTAGCTTAAGATAGATATTGTGTAAAATTTAAGTGTGGGAAATTTTATGGGAACATGGGATGATATGAAAAAGTAGGGAATTAAATTGAATAAGTTATTTGAAAATTTGGGAAGTATGCTCATGTGAAATCAAAATAATTAAATTACCATGTGTATTGAAGAAAAATATATTAAGGAATTAAATAAGGGGATACAAAAAAAAAAGAAGAAAAGAAAAATGAAAAAAAAATACCCCAAATGCAAAATAAAAAAAATCAATGCACATGGGACAAAATTCAAAAATAAGTTTGATACATGAGCATGTAATACAAAAGTGGGAAAATTTTGGGTAGCTAGGTAAAGTATTTTTAAATTATATAAAGTATGTATATGTTAGGTGAGATCTTAGACTAATCAAGGATTCACTTTGTTAGCTCACTTAGCCTTATATATATACCCTCACCCTTACCTTAGCCCCATTACAACATTGAAAAGACCTCATGATGTTTGCATTGGTACATTAAATTTTTGTTGATTGGTTAGATGAAGAACAAGATTTAGAAAGCATGACTAGAGAAGAGTAGAGTGAATAACCCTATACACTTGAGAGATTAGAGTGATATACACTTTCAGTGAGGGTTCAACGCTTAAATTCCATGTTCCTTGCTTTCATGAGCTGTCTTCTTACAAGTTCACTTGCTTTTTATTGTCTGAT
The DNA here is from genome assembly GCF_059453495.1 of Arachis ipaensis. Lineage (NCBI taxonomy): Eukaryota > Viridiplantae > Streptophyta > Magnoliopsida > Fabales > Fabaceae > Arachis > Arachis ipaensis. The sequence goes on from NC_142438.1 coordinate 58,663,330, forward strand.
TTGAATTAGTGGAAATTGGTTTGTATTTGTCTTGGAGAACTTATTTACTCTTAACCAAGTAAGTAAAAGTATTTAGCATGTAGTTGCATTTATAGGTTGCATTTCATACCATTCCTCTTCACCTTTATAGCTTCTCTTGAGCTTAGCATGAGGACATGCTAGTGTTTAAGTGTGGGGAGGTTGATAAACCACTATTTTATAGTTTATCTTGTACTTAATTGAGTGGTTTTTATTAACTCTTTACCCACTTATTCATACTATTTGCATGGTTTTATATTTTCTTCCTAATTATGTGTTTTGATTGAAAACATGATTCTTTGATCTTATATTTGCTTATTATTTATCCTCTCTTATTACCATTAGATGCCTTGATATGTGTGTTAAGTGTTTTTAGAGATTACAGGGCAGGAATGGTTTGGAGGATGGAAAGGAAGCATGCAAAAGTGGAAGGAATACAAGAAGTTGGAGAAATTGCTAAGCTGTCCAGCCTGACCTCTTTGCACTCAAACGGCTATAACTTTAGCTACAGAGGTCCAAACAATGCGGTTCCAAATGCGTTGGAAAGCTAACATCCGGGGCTTCGATTTGATATATAATATGTTATAGTTCCCCTAAAGCTAGATGATGCGACCGTGTGATCCATGCGGCCGCGTCGCAGTGACGGAAATCAGTGTGTTTGAATTCTTCTCCAGCGATTTCTGGGTTGTTTTCGACCCAGTTCACGGCCCAGAAAACACAGATTAGAGGCTATAAAGTGGGGGAATGCATCCATTCAAGGGAGGCTCTCATAATTCATAATTTTAGGAGTAGATGTAGTTTTTAGAGAGAGAGGTTCTCTCCTCTCTCTTAGGATTAGGATTTAGGATTTCTCTTAGTTTTAGGAGTGACTCTCAATCCCAGGTTTAATATTCCTTTTACTTTATATTCCTCTTTTTACTTTCAGATGCTTCAATGCTTGTATTAGATATGTTGCCCAATTGGCTTATGAACTTTTCATGTTAAGATCTGCATATTTTATTTAATATTATTTGAGGTATTTCAGATTTAAGATTGCTTTGCTTTATTTATATTAATGCTTTTAATTTAATTTAGATATTTTTCTCCCTTTTGGCTTTGGTCAAGTGATTAGTAGTACTTGAGTTATCAAACTCAGCAAGTGGTTGAAATTGACAGTTTTTGCTTTAGCTAGGATTGCTCTAACACTAGTCTCTCCACAGGAGTTGACTAGGACTTGAGAATCAAGCTAATCAGTCCACTTAACCTTCCTTTGTTCAATAAAGGCTGACCAAGTGGGATTAAAACCCAATTCTCTTCACACTTGATAAGGATAACTAGGATAGGAATTCCAATTCTTATACCTTGCCAAGAGATTTTATTATTATTATTTTATTTTACTTGTCATATAACATATTCCCTCCTTACTTCCAAAACCCCAATTTACAAACTCATAACCAATAATAAGAACATACCTCCCTGCAATTCTTTGAGAAGATGACCCGAGGTTTGAATACTCGGTTATCAATTTCAAAGGGGTTTGTTACTTGTGACAACCACAACTTTTGTAAGAAAGGTTGATTGCTTGGTTTAGTAACTATACTTACGACGAGAGTTTCTATAACCTCTAAACCATCAATCTTCAGTTCTTCACTGCTCCCACTTTAATTAACCCTTGCTAAACAAAGGAAAGTCAAGTGGACTAATTAATTTGATCCTCAAGTCCTAATCAATTCCTATGGAAGGACTAGAGTTATTGGAGTACAAATTAACCAGCAAAGAATTCCAATTTCAATCAACAGCTGAGTTTGACAACTCAAGTGTTATTAATTACTTATCCAAAGTCAAAAGGGGAAAATATCTTAAATTAATCTGTTTCTGGGCCGAAAGCTGGGTCAAAACGCGGCTCGAAATCGCCCCCAACGTTTTTTGAATTTTCTGCAGATCGCACGTGTCACGCGTACGCGTCGGTCACGCGTACGTGTCACTGGCTGAATTCCCTTTCCACGCGTGCGCATCAGGCGTGCGCTCGCGTTGTTGTGCTGATCTGCTTCCACGCGTACGCGTCAAGCATGCGTACGCGTCGCTGTGATTTCCCCGTTTTACGCGAACGCGTGAGCCATGCGTGTGCGTCACTTCTCGCTGGTTGTCTCCTTTATTTCTTGTGCTCCTTCCATTTTTGCAAGTTTCCTCTCCATTCTCTAAGTCATTCCTGCCTTATAAAGCCTGAAACACTTAACGCACAGATCACGGCATCGAATGGTATAAAAGAGAAATTAAAATACACAATTTAAAGCTTTGGGAAGCAAGTTTTCAATCATAGAATAAATCCAAGAAAGAATTGTAAAACCATGCAAATCATATGAATAAGTGGGTGAAAAGCTGATAAAAACCACTCAAATTAGCACAAGATAAACCATAAAATAGTGGTTTATCAACCTCCCCACACTTAAACATTAGCATGTCCTCATGCTAAGCTCAAGGAAACAAAGAGAATTATTAAGGGACAGTAAGACTCATGAAATGCAACCTAAATATAAATGCAACTATATGCTAAAGTGATTCTACCTACTTGGTTTAAAGCAAACAAGTTCTCGAAGACAAATGCAAACCAATTTCCACTAATTCAAATCGTACAATAAAAAGCAAGTAAACTTGTAAGAAGAGAGCTCATGAAAGTCGGGAACATAGAATCAAGCATTGAACCTTCACTGGTAATGTATATCACTCTAGTTCTCAAGTGTCTAGGGTCAATCACTCTACTCTTCCCTATTCATGCTTTCTAGACTTTGTTCTTCATCTAACCAATCAACAAATATCTAGTATATCAATGCAAACATCATGAGGTCTTTTCAAGGTTGTAACGGGGCTAAGGTAAGGGTGAGGATATATGTATGGCCAAGTGAGCTATAATATGAATCTTTGACTAACCTAAGCTTTCACCATACATACACACACTCTATGTAACTCTAAATTCATGCCTAGCTACCCATTATTCCCACTTTTGTATCACATACTCATGTATCAATCTTTTCTTTAATTTTATCACATGTGCATTGATCTTTTTATTAATTTAACCTTGCATTGGGGTAATTTTGTCCCCTTATTTATTTACTTATTTATTGAATAACTCCGCACAACTATATTTACTTATTTACTTATTTATTGAATAACTCTGCACAACTATAATTTTGTCCCCTTATTTACTTATTTATTCACAACTCCGCACAACTAACCAACAAGTGCACTGGGTCGTCTAAGTAATACCTTACGTGAGTAAGGGTCGATCCAACGGAGATTGTCGGCTTGAAGCAAGCTATGGTTATCTTGTAAATCTTAGTCAGGAGATTAATGATAAAAATTATTTTGTTTATGAAAGGTAAATAACATGAAATAAATGATACTTGTGATTCAGTGATGAGGAACAGGTTGAGGTTCCAGAGATGCTCTGTCGTTTGAATCTCTGCTTTCCTACTATCTTCTTCTCCAAACACGAATGGCTTCCTTCAATGGCAAACTGTATGATCCTCTTGGATGAAAAATACCAGGTACGATCTCTGAACGGCTAATCAACTGTCAGATTTCTCGTCTTGGATGAAAAATACCAGGTACAGCTATCGCACGACTAATCATCTGTCAGTTCTCACTAGTGGCGGAATAGGATCTCTCTATCCTTTTGCACACTGTCACTGCGCCCAACATTCGTGAGTTTGAAGCTCGTCATAGTCATTTTTTTTGAGATCCTACTCGGAATGCCACAGACAAGGTTTAGACTTTCTGGATCCCAGGAATGCTGCCAATTGGTTCTAGTCTCTACCACGAAGGTTCTGATCTCACGGACTCGGTCCGTGGATCAGAAACCCAAGAGATACGCACTCAAGCTGTCGCCCAATGACTATGTTGAGCTTAGGTAGAATGGGAGTGGTTATCAGGCACGCGTTCATAAATGTGAGAATGATGATGAGTGTCACGGATCATCATCTTCTCCAAGTTGAAGTACGAGTGAGTATCTTAGAACAGAATCAAGCGTGATTGAATAAAAAATAATAGTAATTGCATTAATCCATTGAGACACAACAGAGCTCCTCACCCCCACCTATGGGGTTTAGAGGCTCATGCTGTAGAAGATACAATATCAAATGTAAAATGTCATGAGTTGAAAAATGAATCTCTAAAAGTAGTTTTTATACTATACTAGTAACTTAGGTTTACAGAAAATGAGTAACTAAGTGCAGATAGTGCAGAAATCCACTTCCAAGGCCCACTTGGTGTGTGCTTAGGCTGAGCATTAAAGTTTTCACGTGCTTAGGCCATTCCTGGAGTTAAACACCAGCTTGGGTGCCAGTTTGGGTGTTTAACTCCAGTTTTGGTACCAGTTCTAGCGTTTTACACCAGAAAAGGGTCTCTGGCTGGCGTTTAACGCCAGTTTGGGCCATCAAATATCGAGTAAAGTATGGACTATTATATATTGCTGGAAAGCCCAAGATGTCAATTTTCCAACGCAATTGAGAGCGTGCCAATTGGGCTTCCCTAGCTCCAGAAAATCCACTTCGAGTGAAGGAGGTTCAGAATCCAACAGCATCTGCAATCCTTTCTCAGCCTCTGAATCAAATTTTTGCTCAGGTCCCTCAGTTTCAGCCAGAAAATACCCGAAATTACAGAAAAATACACAAACTCATAGTAAAGTCCAGAAATTTGATTTTTGCATAAAAACAAGTAAAAATATAATGAAAAGTAACTAAATCATACTAAAAACTATGTAAAATCAATGCCAAAAAGGGTATAAATTATCCGCTTATCAAGGTGCCCAGAGTTCTTAAGCTTACTCTTTTTGCTTTGGACCACGATTTTAACCGCTCAGTCTCAAGCTTTTCACTTGACACCTTCACGCCACAAGCACATGGTTAGGGATAGCTTGATTTAGCCGCTTAGGTCAGGATTTTATTCCTTTGGTCCCTCCTATCCATTAATGCTCAAAGCTTTGCATCCTTTTTACCCTTGCCTTTTAGTTTAAAGGGTTACTGGCTTTTTCTGCTTGCTTTTTCTTTTTCTTTATTTTTAGCTATTTTTTTCGCAAGCTTTGTTTTTCACTGCTTTTTCTTGCTTCAAGAATCAATTTTATAATTTTTTAGATTATCAATAACATTTCTCTTTTTTCATTATTCTTTCAAGAGGCAACAATTTTAACATTCATAAACTTCATTATAAAAAATATGCACTGTTCAAGCATTCATTTAGAAAACAAAAAGTATTGCCACCACATCAAAATAATTAAACTATTTTCAAGATAGAATTCAAAATTCATTTACTTCTTTTTCTTTTTTAGAAAACATTTTTCATTTCAGAAAGGTGAAAGATTCATGGAACATTCATAGCTTTAAGACATAGACACTAAACACTAATGATCATATAATGAAGATACAAACATAGTCAAAACATAAAGTATAAAAATGAAAAACAGAAAAATAAGAACAAGAAAATTAAAGAACAGGTCTACCTTAGTGACGGCGGCTAGTTCTTCCTCTTGAAGATCCTATTGAGTGCTTGAGCTCCTCAATATCTCTTCCTTGCCTTTGTTGCTCTTCCTTCATGGCTCTTTTTGAAGTCCATGAGTGGGATCTCTTGTTTGCTCCATCTTCTTTCTAGTGATGAGCTTTTGAGATGAATCTCTTCATCTCCATGACTCGGAGTTGGAAGCAACTGCCTTCCCTTTTCTCTTCCTAGAGGTTTCTCTGGCCTTAGGTGTCATTAGTGGTTATGGAAAGCAAAAAGCTGAGCTTTTCCACACCAAACTTAAAAGCTTTGCTCGTCCTTGAGCAAAATAAGATAGAAGGGAGTAGAAGAAGAATGATGCAATTAATTATGAAAACTTATTACTGTATACAAGAAAAATTAAAAAAAGTTGAAAAAGAATTTGAAAAGATATGTAAGTTTTGAAAATGTTTTGGAAGAAATTGAAAACAATTGAAAAAGAATTAAAAAGAATTGGAAAGATTATTAATTTTAGAAAATAGAAATTGAAAGATGAATGTTTAACATATGTTTGATGCAAAAAATTATGAATTAAAACTTGAAAAATTGAAAAAAATCGAATTGGAAACAATTACCTCCCTTGTGTTATCCTGGCGTTAAACGCCCAGAATGCTATCCATTCTGGCGTTTAACGCTCACTTGACTGCCTCTTTGGGCGTTTAACGCCCAGCCAGATACCCTGGCTGGCGTTAAACGCCAGAAATCCTTCTTTACTGGGCATTTTTCCGAACGCCTAGAATGCTGCCTGCATGGATGTTAAACGCCAATAAGCCTGTCCTCTAGGGTGTGCTATTTTTGCTGCTGTTTTTGATTCCGCTTTAATTCTGCAGCTATTTTTGTGACTCCCCATGATCATCAACCTAAAAAAAACATAAATTAACAATGAAAAATGAAATGAAAAAGTAATTAACATAGATAAATAAGATTGTGTTACCTCCCAGTAAGCGCTTCTTTACAGTCTTTAGCTGGACTTTCAATGAGCTTTTAATTTAGTCTCAGTTTTGAGCACACTTGCTCAACATTGCATTCAAGAAAATGTTTGACGCTCTGTCCATTAACAATGAATTTTGAAATTTGAAATTTGAAATTTGAAATTTGAATTTTAAATTTTGAATTTTGGATTTTGAAAAAATCAACAATATAAGATATAGATTTGAAAAAAAGTTTTAAATTTTGAAAAGGTTTGATTTTTGAAATTTTAAATTTAAATTTTGAATTTTGGAATTTAATTGAAATTTGAAATTTGAATTTGAAATAAGATAAGATAAGATTTTGAAAAATATATGATTTTTGAAAAAGATATGAATTTTGAAATTTAAAACTAAGATAAGATAAGATGAAAATTTTAAAATAAAAATCTGAATTTTTTTATGTAAATTTTGAAAATTCAATTAAAATAAAGAGAAAAGATATTTTTTTGAATTTAATGAGGAAAGAGAAAAAAAATAAAATGACACCAAACTTAGAATTTTTAGATCAAAACAAAGAAAACAAACAAGAAAACTTTGAATGTAAAGATGAACACCAAGAACACTTTGGAAATCTTTAAGAAAATAAAAACACAAAGGACACCAAACTTAAAATTTTTATACTTTGGACACTAATAATTCGAAAATGCACAAGAAAAATAAGGAAAGACACAAAAAGAGAAAAACTAAAGATCAAACAAGGAAAATTATCAAGAACAATTTGAAGAACAAGAAAGAACTAAGAACATGTAATTCGAAAAATTGAAAAAAAAACATGCAATTGACACCAAACTTAAAACATGAAACTAAACTCAAACAGAAGACTCAATTATTAGTTTATTGCTTTTTATCTATTTATTAAAATATTTTTTTCGACAGAAATCTAAAAAAAAAAGAAAACAAGAAATTTAAAATTTTAACAAAAACAATAATAAAAGACTCAAAATTAGTGACTCTAAACCAAAAAGATAAATTTTCCAAATATAAGCAACAAGATGAACCATCAGTTGTCCAAACTCAAACAATCCCTGGCAACGGCGCCAAAAACTTGGTGCACGAAATTGCAATCACACCTTTGCAACTCCACCCAACTAACCAGCAAGTGCATTGGGTCATCCAAGTAATACCTTACGTGAGTAAGGGTCGATCCCACTGAGATTGTCGGCTTGAAGCAAGCTATGGTTATCTTGTAAATCTTAGTCAGGAGATTAGTGATCAAAATGATTTTTGTTTATGAAAAGTAAATAACATGAATTAAGTGTTACTTGTGATTCAGTAATGAGAAACAGGTTGAGCTTCCGGAGATGCTGTGTCGTCTGAATTTCTGCTTTCCTACTGTCTTCTTCTCCAAACACGCATGGCTTCCTTCAATGGCAAGCTGTATGTTGGTGGATCACCATTGTGAATGGCTACCATCCGTCCTCTCAGATGAAAAATACCAGGCACGGTTTCTGTACGGCTAATCAAATGTCGGATCTCTCGTCTCGGATGAAAAATACAAGGTACAGCTACCGTACGGCTAATCATCTGTCGATTCTCACTTGTGTCGAAATAGGATCTCTCTATCCTTTTGCACACTGTCACTGCACCCAACATTCGTGAGTTTGAAGCTCGTCACAGTCATCCCGTTCCAGATCCTGCTCAGAATACCACAGACAAGGTTTAGACTTTTCGGATCTCAAGAATGCTGCCAATTGGTTCTAGCCTCTACCACGAAGGTTCTCACGGACTCGGTCCGTGGATTAGAGACCCAAGAGATACGCACCAAGCTGTCGCCTAATGACTACGTTGAGCGCAAGTAGAACGGGAGTGGTTGTCAAGCACGTGTTCATAAATTTGAGAATGATAATGAGTGTTACAGATCATTATATTCTCTATATTGAAGTACGAGTGAGTATCTTAGAATAGAATTAAGCGTGATTGAATAAAAAACAATAGTAATTGCATTAATCCATTGAGACACAGCAGAGCTCCTCACCCCCACCTATGGGGTTTAGAGGCTCATGCTGTAGATGATACAATATGAGATGTAAAATGTCATGAGTTTCAAAATGAATCTCTAAAAGTAGTTTTTATACTAAACTAGTAACTTAGGTTTAGAGAAAATGAGTAACTAGGTGTAGATAGTGCAAAATTCCACTTCCGGGGCTCACTTGGTGAGTGTTTGGACTGAGCTTTGAAGCTTTCACGTGCATAGGCCATTTTTGGAGTTAAACGCCAGCTTGGGTGCCAGTTTGGGCATTTAACTCCAGTTTTGGTGCCAGTTCTGGTGTTTTACGCCAGAAAAGGGTCTCTGGCTGGCATTTAACGCCAGTTTGGGCCATCAAATCTCAGGAAAAGTATAGACTCTTTTATATTGCTGGAAAGCCCTGGATGTCTACTTTCCAACGCAATTGAGAGCGCGCTAATTGGGTATCTGTAGCTCCAGAAAATTCACCTCGAGTGCAAGAGGGTCAGAATCCAACAGCATATGCAGTTCTTTCTCAGCCTCTGAATCAAATTTTTGCTCAGGTCACTCAATTTCAGCCAGAAAATACCTGAAATTACAGAAAAACATAAAAACTCATAGTAAAGTCCAGAAATATGATTTTTGTATAAAAACTAATAAAAATATAATGAAAAGTAACTAAATCATACTAAAAACTATGTAAAATTAATGCCAAAAAGGGTATAAATTATCCGCTCATCAAGGTGCCCAGAGTTCTTAAGCATACTCTTTTTGCTATGGACCACGACTTTAACTGCTCAGTCTCAAGCTTTTCACTTGACACCTTCACGCCACAAGCACATGGTTAGGGACAACTTGATGTAGCCGCTTAGGCTAGGATTTTATTCCTTTGGGCCCTCCTATCCATTAATGCTCAAAGCCTTGGATTCTTTTTACCCTTGCCTTTTAGTTTAAAGGGTTACTGGCTTTTTCTGTTTGCTTTTTCTTTTTCTTTCTTTTTCTTTATTTTTCGCTATTTTTTTTCGCAAGCTTTGTTTTTCACTGCTTTTTCTTGCTTCAAGAATCAATTTTATGATTTTTTTTAGATTATCAATAGCATTTCTCTTTTTTCATTATTCTTTCAAGAGCCAACAATTTTAACATTCATAAACTTCACTATCAAAAATATGCACTGTTCAAGTATTCATTCAGAAAACAAAAAGTATTGCCACCACATCAAAATAATTAAACTATTTTCAAGATAGAATTCGAAATTCATGTACTTCTTTTTCTTTTTCAGAAAACATTTTTCATTTAAGAAACGTGAAAGATTCATGGAACATTCATAGCTTTAAGACATAGACACTAAACACTAATGATCATGTAATGAAGACACAAACATAGTCAAAACATAAAGCATAAAAACGAAAATAAAAAAAAATAAGAACAAGGAAATTAAAGAACGGGTCCACCTTAGTGACAGTGGCTAGTTCTTCCTCTTGAAGATCCTATTGAGTGCTTGAGCTCCTCAATATCTCTTCCTTGCCCTTGTTGCTCTTCCTTCATGGCTCTTTTTGAAGTCCATGAGTGGGCTCTCTTGTTTGCTCCATCTTCTTTCTAGTGATGGGCTTTTGAGATGAATCTCTCCATCTTTATGACTCAGAGTTGGAAGCAACTGCCTTCCCTTTCCTCTTCCTAGAGCTTTCTCCAGCCTTAGGTGTCATTAGTTGTTATGGAAAGCAAAAAGATGAGCTTTTCCACACCAAACTTAAAAGCTTTGCTCGTCCTCGAGCAAAATAAGATAGAAGGAAGTAGAAGAAGAATGATGCAATTAATTATGAAGACTTATTACTGTATACAAGAAAAATTAAAAAGAGTTGAAAAAGAATTTGAAAAGATATGTAAGTTTTGAAAATGTTTTGGAAGAAATTGAAAAGAATTGAAAAAGAATTAAAAAGAATTGGAAAGATTATTAATTTTTGAAAATAGAAATTGAAAGGTGAATGTTTAAAATATGTTTGATGCAAAAAATTATGAATTAAAACATGAAAAATTGAAAAAAATCAAATTGGAAACAAAATTACCTCCCTTGTGTTATCCTGGCATTAAACGCCCAGAATGCTATCCATTCTAGCATTTAATGCCCACTTGACTGCCTCTTTGGGGGTTTAACGCCCAGCCAGATACCCTGGTAGGCATTAAACGCCAGAAATCTTTCTTTACTGGGCATTTTTCTGAACGTCCAGAATGCTGCCTGCATGGGCGTTAAACGCCCATTCTGCTATCCTTACTGCGTTTAAACGCCAGTAAGCCTGTCCTCCAGGGTGTGCTATTTTTGCTGCTGTTTTTGATTCTGCTTTAATTCTGCAGCTATTTTTGTGACTCCCCATGATCATCAACTTAAAGAAAATATAAACTAACAATGAAAAATGAAATGAAAAAGTAATTAACATAGATAAATAAGATTGGGTTGCCTCCCAATAAGCGCTTCTTTACTGTCTTTAGCTGGACTTTCACTGAGCTTTTAATTTAGTCTCAGTTTTGAGCACAGTTGCTCAACATTGCCTTCAAGATAATGTTTGACTCTCTGTCCATTAACAATGAATTTTGAAATTTGAAATTTGAAATTCGAAATTTGAATTTTAAATTTTGAATTTTGAATTTTGAAAAAGTCAATAATATAAGATAAAGATTTGAAAAAAAGTTTTAAATTTTGAAAAGGTTTGATTTTTGAAATTTTAAATTTAAATTTTGAAATTTGAATTTTGAATTTTGGAATTTAATTGAAATTTGAAATTTGAATTTGAAATAAGATAAGATAAGATTTTGAAAAAGATATGATTTTTGAAAAAGATTTGAATTTTGAAATTTAAAACTAAGATAAGATAAGGTAAAAATTTTAAAATAAAAATCTGAATTTTTTTATGTAAATTTCGAAAATTCAATTAAAATAAAGAGAAAAGATATTTTTTTGAATTTAATGAGGAAAGAGAAAAAAAAATAAAATGACACCAAACTTAGAATTTTTAGATCAAAACATAGAAACCAAACAAGAAAACTTTGAATGTCAAGATGAACACCAAGAACACTTTGGAAATCTTTAAGAAAATAAAAACACAAAGGACACCAAACTTAAAAATTTTTATACTTTGGACACTAATAATTCGAAAATGCACAAGAAAAATAAGGAAAGACACAAAACGAGAAAAACTAAAGATCAAACAAGGAAAATTATCAAGAACAATTTGAAGATCAAGAAAGAACTAAGAACATGTAATTTGAAAAATTGAAAGAAAAATAAAAACATGCAATTGACACCAAACTTAAAACATAAAACTAAACTCAAACAGAAGACTCAATTATTAGTTTATTGGTTTTTATCTATTTATTAAAATATTTTTTTCGAAAGAAATCTAAAAAAAGAAAACAAGAAATTTAAAATTTTAACAAAAACAATAATAAAAGACTCAAAATTAGTGACTCTAAACCAAAAAGATAAATTTTCCTAATCTAAGCAACAAGATGAACCGTCAGTTGTCCAAACTCGAACAATCCCCAGCAACGGCGCCAAAAACTTGGTGCACGGAATTGCAGTCACACCTTTGCAACTCCGCACAACTAACCAGCAAGTGCACTAGGTCGTCCAAGTAAAACCTTACGTGAGTAAGGGTCGATCCCACAGAGATTGTCGGCTTGAAGCAAGCTATGGTTATCTTGTAAATCTTAGTCAGGAGATTAGTGATCAAAATGATTTTTGTTTATGAAATGTAAATAACATGAATTGAGTGTTACTTGTGATTCAGTAATGAGGAACAAGTTGAGCTTCTGGAGATGCTCTGTCGTCTAAATTTCTGCTTTCCTGCTGTCTTCTTCTCCAAACACGCATGGCTTCCTTCAATGGCAAGCTGTATGTTGCTGGATTACCGTTGTCAATGGCTACCATCCGTCCTCTCAGATGAAAAATACCAGGCACGGTTTCTGTACGGCTAATCAAATATCGGATCTCTCGTCTCGGATGAAAAATACTAGGTACAGCTACCGCATGGCTAATCATCTGTCGGTTCTCACTTGTGTCGAAATAGGATCTCTCTATCCTTTTGCACACTGTCACTGCGCCCAACATTCATGAGTTTGAAGCCCGTCACAGTCATCCCATTCCAGATCCTACTTGAAATACCACAGACAAGGTTTAGACTTTCCGGATCTCAGGAATGCTGCCAACTGGTTCTAGCCTCTACCACGAAGGTTCTAATCTCACGGACTCAGTCCGTGGATTAGAGACCCAAGAGATACGCACTCAAGCTGTCGCCCAATGACTACGTTGAGCTCAGGTAGAACGGGAGTGGTTGTCAAGCACGTGTTTATAAATTTGAGAATGATGATGAGTGTCACGGATCATCATATTCTCTATATTGAAGTACGAGTGAGTATCTTAGAACAGAATCAAGCGTGATTGAATAAAAAACAATAGTAATTGCATTAATCCATTGAGACACAGCAGAGCTCCTCACCCCCCACCTACGGGGTTTAAAGGCTCATGCTGTAGAAGATACAATATGAGATGTAAAAAGTCATGAGTTTCAAAACGAATCTCTAAAAGTAGTTTTTATACTAAACTAGTAACTTAGGTTTAGAGAAAATGAGTAGCTAGGTGTAGATAGTGCAAAATTCCACTTCCGGAGCTCACTTGGTAAGTGTTTAGACTGAGCTTTGAAGCTTTCATGTGCATAGGCCATTCTTGGATTTAAACGCCAGCTTGGGTGCCAGTTTGGGCATTTAACTCCAGTTCTGGCATTTTACGCCAAAAAAGGGTCTCTAGCTGGCGTTTAACGCTAGTTTGGGCCCTCAAATCTCGGGCAAAGTATGAAATATTATATATTGCTGGAAATCCCAAGATGTCTACTTTCCAACGCAATTGAGAGAGTGCCAATTGGGCTTCTCTAGCTCCAGAAAATCCACTTCGAGTGCAAGAGGGTCAGAATCTAACAGCATCTGCAGTCCTTTTTCAGCCTCTGAATCAAATTTTTGCTCAGGTCCCTCAATTTCAGCCAGAAAATACCTGAAATTACAGAAAAACACCCAAACTCATAGTAAAATCTAGAAATGTGATTTTTGCATAAAAGCTGATAAAAATATAATAAAAAATAACTAAAACATACTAAAAACTACCTAAAAACAATGCCAAAAAGCGTATAAATTATCCGCTCATTACTCACACAAGCACCAAGATCACACATGCAGTCAACAAATTGTACCCCATCTATGGTACAAGTGACTAGGCAAGGACCGGGGTCACCAAACTTCTCCGGTATATCACCCATTAAAGCGAAAATTGAGCTTCCCAATGGAATAGTCTCTAAATCATGAATTTTCTCCTTGTTCATGCATAGGTCCTTTAGAAACTTGGCATATTTGGGTACTTGGTGGATAGCATCAAAGAGAGGGATGGTTATCTCAACTTTCTTGAATATTTCCACCATTTTAGGGTCTAGCTCCACTTGTTTCTTGGGCTTCCTTGCCAATGTGGGAAATAGAATTGGGGTATCTTCTTGCAAGACATTTCCATCCTTAGGAATTCCACCCCTTGGTTGTGCAATCACTTCTTCAACTTCCTCTTGTACCTCATCCTCCTCTTCGACTTCTTCTACTTCAACCACATCTTAATCTTGAATGACATCTATTCGGCTTGGCTTATTGGAACTCCTCTTTTGCAATTTGGTGCCGGACCTCAAGGTGATGGCATTAATGCCACCCTTGAGGTTGGATAAGGGTTGAGAAGGTAGTGCACTAGAGCTTGAGGGTTGGGTGGTAGAGGTGGAGGGCAGTTCCATACGGGAAAAAAGGGCTTGGATGGTAGAGGTAAGATCGGTAAAGCTTGAGACAAGTGTGGTTTGAAGCTCCTTTTGTCCTTAAAGAATGGAGCGGAGTGTCTAATCTTGGTTGGAGGAAGAAGAGGGATAAGTGATTTGGGGGGCTTGTAGTTGGTTGAGTTGAGGTGCTTGTCTTTGATGAGGTGCTTGGTAGATTTGGTATGGTTTACCTTGGTTTTGGTGTTGATATGGAGGGTTTTGTTGGTATCGGTTTTGTTGGTGGTTGTTATTCCACCTTTGGTTCCCGCCATTGTCCCTTCCTCCTTGATTATAGTTGTCCCTCCATCCTTGGTTGGAATTATCTTGCCAACCTTGATTATAATTACCCCGTTGATTATAGTTGCCTCCTTGTTGGTGATACCCTTGCTTTGGATGATTGTAGTAGGCATTAGTAGCCGCAAGGTATTATCCTCTTGGAGGTTTGGACATTCATCAGTGTAATGGGAGTAACAAGAGCAAATTCCGCACACTCTTTGGGAGATCAACTGTTGACTTTGTTGTTGTTGAGGAGGTGGAGGTTGTTGTTGATTGAGTTGGAGTTGCTTGAGAATATTTGTCATCTCTCCCAAGGTCTTGGTAAGGGCGGCGGTCTCACCACTAGAAGGAACTTCATTAATAGCTCTTGGATGATTGTTTCTTTGTCTAGCATTAATAAACCATTATTTTATGGTTTATATTGTGTTTAATTATGTGGATTTGTCAAACCTTTACCCACTTATTCATATGATTAGCATGTATTTATAATTCCTTCCTAAAAATTACTCCATGATTGTAAACTTGCTTTCTAGAGACTTTTAATTATGTATTTTAATTCTCCTTTATTCTATTCGATGTCGTGACCCGTTTGTTAAGTGTTTCAGGCTTTATAGGGTATGAATGACTTGGAGATTGGAAAGGAAGCTTGCAAAAATGGAAGGAACACAAGAAATTGAGGAGATGACCAGCGAGAAGTGACGCAGACGCATGGCTCACACGACCGCGTGAAATAGAGGAAATTACAGTGACGTGCTCACGTGCCTGACGTGAACGCATGAATTGAAAGCTGCACAAGTGACGCGAACGCGTGGACGACGTGCACGCGTGGCAACGCAAAACGCTGGATGACGCAAACGCCTGGATGACGCGATCGTGTGACGTGCGCGATCTGCAGAATATACAGAATTTGCTGGGGGTGATTTTGGGCCCTGTTTTGACCCAGTTTTCGGCCCAGAAAAGCATATTAGAGCCAGGGAACATGCAGAGACCAAGAACAACATTCATTCCGCATAATTTTAGTTTTTAGATCTGATTTTACTCCTCCTCTAGATTTTCTCTCTACACATTCATAGTTCTTAGGATTTTGATTTTATTGCTTTCTGGATTGGGATATTGAGAAGAGTTATTACCTCCGTCAAGACTTCATCATTCTAGTTTGTTTCCTTACCTGTCACTTACTCTTCCATGTCCTTAATTTATTAAGAGTTACTATTGGATTATTTTTAGAATTTATTAATACAAGAATTATTTTTATTTTTAATTGGTTTCTTTGATTATTATTATTCATCATGTCTCTCTTTATTTCTCTTCCTTATTTTGTGAAATTTACATTCATAATGAGCGAGTAGTTCCATAACTTGATTGGGAGATGATTGAAAGGAGAACCTTGAGTTGGAATACTCAAGAGAAAAATTGTAATTGGGTTTATTATTGGATCGCCCTCTAGTAACTGACACTAGTCCTTCCCAAGGGAAAGGATTAGGACTTGTGAATAGAAATTGCCTTCCAACTTGCTTGACTTTCTTCTACCTAGTAAAGGATAACTAAGCAGAACAACCTTCAATTATCATTTTGATCTTGGGAGAACTCCATCAAGGATAGAGCTTCCAACTAATCTACTCCCAATCAAGGTTTTTATTTAAATTGCATAAATTCTCTGAATTAATTTCCTGTTTACCAACTCAAACCATTTTAGAAAACATTTGATTAATAAAATAGCACACCTTTCTGCAACTCGTTGGGAGACGACCTGGGATTCATACTCCCAGTATTTTAATTCTAATTTTTGTGACAACCCCTTCTAAATTGATAAGCGGATTTTCGGTTGGTTAAGAACTGTACTTGCAACGTATCTCTTATAATAATTTCTTAACTCGCCAATTTCTACCACGTCAATTTTTGGCGCCGTTGCCGGGGAGTTGCAATAGAGTGCTAAGTTATTGATTGGAATTTATTTATTTGCATTTTATTTTATTTTGCTACTATGAGCTGCAAGTTTCTTTCGTTAAATGACGCGTTCACTTCCTGATCCAAGTTTGCCAGTATTTGATCTTGAGATCGAAAGAACTATTTCACGTATAAGGCAAACTCGGCGTCGGTTAGTCCTCCCCGAGGGCGAATCTGAAACGTCACGTAGGGAAGAAACAAGCCCCCATTCTTCTGATTCGGTTGATTTACATGCAGGTGACATGGCAGCACCCAGGAGAGTCACTATCCAGGAGGCTGGAGCCCCTGATTTCACACTGCAACCGTTTCAAGCGCATCACCCAGCAGTGGCTACAGATTTTGAAATAAAGACTGCACTATTCAACTTGATGCCTAAGTTTCATGGCTTACCTGCTCAAGAGCCTATCAAGCACCTTAGGGATTTCCAAGCAGCCTGTTCTACTATCAGGCGAGATGGTGCAGATGAAACTTCTATTCTGTTGAAAGCCTTTCCATTCTCTCTTGAGGGAAAGGCGAGAGAGTGGTACTACACTCAACCCGCAGCAACAGTTTCTGATTGGGACACGCTTAGAAGAGAATTTTTGGAAAAATTCTTTCTAGCTGAAGTTACTGATAAATTGAGGAAAGACATTTCCATGATTGTTCAGGACGAGTCCGAGACTCTCTACGAGTACTGGGAGCGCTTCAACAACCTTCTGGAAGTACGCCCCCACCATATGATTGACAAGATAGTGTTGCTCGGCTATGTCACACAGGGCATGAGGCCCCAAGATAAGACCACATTGGAAAGTGCTAGCAATGGGTCTATGAAAAAGTATAAGACCACTGATGAGGCATGGCAATTGATCAGCGACTTGGCTGAATCTACTAGGAATCATAGGCAAAAACAAGGCTAGTCAAAAGCTATTGCAGAGGTATCTTCTAGCAAGGAGACTACTGCTCTGACTCAGAGTATATGTGAAATGACCAACTTACTGAAGCAGATGTAGTTGAATCAACAATAAGTGCAACAAAGCCAACAGTTAGTCCCACAGAGAGT
Organism: Arachis ipaensis; assembly: GCF_059453495.1. NCBI lineage: Eukaryota > Viridiplantae > Streptophyta > Magnoliopsida > Fabales > Fabaceae > Arachis > Arachis ipaensis. Next base: position 58,680,862 of record NC_142438.1, read on the forward strand.
GTGCGGGATCTGTGATGATTATAGCCACTATACTGATGAATGTCTGCAGCTCCAGTAGGAAGACAACACTGTGGCAGCCACTCATAACTTTTATGACCGTCCCAATCAAGGATACAATCAAGGTGGCAGCTACAACCATAGATGGCAAGAAAATTCCAACCAAGGTTGGAGAGATAATTCTAACCAGGGCTAGAGGGACAACAATAACAGAGGAGGCAGAGACAATCAGGGAAATCAGAGGTGGAATAATAACAACAACAGGCAGCAGAACCAGAACCAGCCTTACAGAGCACCTCACCTGAGGCAATCTCAAGGACCACAGCACAACCAACAGCAGACCTCTCAGATCACTTATCCCTCTTCATCTTCTAATGATGAGTTACTACAATCTATTGATCGGAGACAGCAGGCCATGGAAAACAACCTTACTTCTATTCTAAATGGTCTGAATTCTACCTTGTAAGCTCTTATCTCACAGATTGGATCACTAAATAACTCCAACAACCAGCCTTTGGGCTCCAGTGAAATCCCCTCTCAACCATTTCCCAATCCAAAGGGTGGCATCAATGCCATCACCCTAAGGTCCAGAACTACACTGCAAGAGAGGAATCAGGAGGAGCCAATCCTATCAGAACACGCCTCAGCTGAAGAGGTGGTGGAAGTAGAGGATGCTGAAGAAGAAGAGGACATACAAGACATGATTGAAGAAGAAGAAGCCCAACCACAGAAGGAAGCACCAAAGGATGCAGACGCTGCAGAAAACGTCCTTCCTATTCCATTTCCACAAATTGCAAGGAAGCCCAGAAAGCAGATGGAACTTGATCCCAAAATAGTAGAGATATTAAAAAAGGTTGAGGTAACTGTTCCCCTTTTTGATGTTATTCAACAAATACCTAAATATGCAAAGTTTCTAAAAGATTTATGCATACATAAAGACAAAATTAATGAATTAGAAACTATTCCTTTAGGTAGTTCTATATCTGCCTTAATGGGAGGTATACCTGAAAAGTGTAGTGATCCAGGTCCATGTATGGTTAATTTTACTATTGGTGGTGTGATATTTTCTGACTGCATGTGTGATTTAGGAGCGTGCGTCAGTATAATGCCTTTGTCTATATATGATACTTTGAGGCTCCCTCCCTTAAAAAGGTCGATAGCTCATTTTGTGTTAGTAGATAAAAGCATTATTACAGTGGTTGGAGTTCCTGAAGATGTATTAATGAGCATTAAGGGACTCACATTTCCCATTGACTTCTATATCCTGGAAATGCCCTCTAATGACTCAGGAAGGCCATCATCAATCCTGCTTGGAAGACCATTCCTGAAGACTTCAAAGTTCAAGCTGGATGCATTCTCAGGACCTTATTCCTTTGAGATAGATGGCAGAGTAGTAAAGTTCAGCTTAAATGAAGCAACGAGACATCCTCCGGAAGATCATTCTATCTTCCAGTGCGATATTATTGATGAAACTGTAGCTGAAGTTCACTAGGAGGAATTAGAAGAGAAGTACATAGGACAAGGTCCAAGTATGGGGACATTTTCAGAGGACAATGAGAGTACTTAACCATTATCACCAGCTCCAGACAATCCAGAGCCTGACCACGAGCAGAAATTAGAATTAAAGCCCCTCCCTCCACACCTCAAGTATGCTTACCTTGAGGAAAAGCAGAAGTTTCCAGTTATCATTGCAAGGGAACTTACTTCCCAACAAGAAGAACAGCTACTCGGTGTGCTGAAGAAACACAAGAAAGCAATTGGATGGAGTTTGGCAGATATAGTAGGCATCAACCCTCAAGTTTGTGAGCACAGAATATTTTTAAAACAGGGAGCAAGACCTGTTCGTCAATCCCAGAGAAGACTGAATCCCACTATCTTAGAGGTTGTCAAAAAGGAAGTGACCAGACTACTTGAGGTAGATATTATCTACCCCATCTCAGACAGTGAATGGGTTAGCCTAGTACAAGTGGTGCCCAAGAAGTCTGGAGTCACTACAGTGAAGAATGAGCATGGAGAGCTCATGACAACCAGAGTACAAAACGCCTGGAGGGTCTGCATTGATTACAGACGTCTCAACCAAGCCACTCGTAAGGATCACTACCCCTTCCATTCATTGATCAAATACTAGATCGCCTGTCAGGTAAATCACATTATTACTTTTTAGATGGTTATGCAGGCTATTTCCAGATCCATATAGCTCCTGAAGATCAGGAAAAGACTACTTTTACATGTCTTTTTGGGACTTATGCTTATAAGAGAATGCCCTTTGGCTTGTGTAATGCACCAGCTACTTTCCAAAGGTGCATGATAAGTCTTTTCTCTGACCTTATTGAGGACTATATGGAGGTTTTTATGGATAATTTTAGCGTTTATGGTGATTCCTTTAGCCTTTGCTTAGATAGTTTATCTAGAGTATTAGATAGATGTGTCAGTACAAACCTTGTATTGAACTTTGAAAAATGTCATTTTATGGTAAAACAAGGGATTGTATTAGGACATGTTGTGTCTAATACGGGCATTTCTGTAGATCCAGCAAAGGTGGATGTTATTTCTAGTTTACCTTACCCCTCCTTTGTGAGGGAAGTCCGTTCATTCCTTAGCCATGCAGGTTTTTACCGGAGATTCATTAAGGACTTTAGTAAGGTAGCACTACCCTTATCCAAACTACTGTAGAAAGATATTGAGTTCGAGTTCAGTGAGGATTGCAAACAAGCGTTTGATAAGCTGAAGACCGCCCTGATTCAAGCTCCAATTGTGAGAGGACCAGACTGGAGCCAGCCATTTGAAATCATGTGCGATGCTTCCAACCATGCAGTAGGAGCAGCGCTGGCTCAGCGTGAAGGTAAGGACCCTTTTGTAATTGCTTATGTGTCTAAGACTTTAGACGCTGCTCAGTCTAATTACACTACTATTGAGAAAGAGCTTCTTGCTATTATTTTTGCTCTGGATAAATTCTGAGCCTATTTACTTGGTACTAAAGTAGTAGTGTACTCAGACCACGCAGCTCTAAAGTATTTATTAGCTAAAAAGGAGTCCAAACCAAGGCTTATACGTTGGATACTGCTACTACAAGAATTTGATTTAGAAATTAAAGATAGGAGTGGTAACCAAAATCTAGTGGCAGACCACTTGAGTCGCCTTGAGCACATTAAGGATACCTCCACTCCTATAAATGATAATTTCCCATTTGATAACCTGCAAGCAGTATCTGAAGTAGTCCGTTGGTATGTACCTATAGCTAACTATCTAGTTAGCCGCACTTTTCCTCCAAACTTTACTAAGCATCAAAGAGACAAGCTGAAAAGCGAGTCTAAATATTATACATGGGATGACCCATATTTATGGAGATATGGCACTGACTAGGTAATTAGACGGTGTGTGCCTCAATCAGAATTTCAGTCCATTTTAGAGGCCTGCCACTCATCTGAGAGTGGAGGACATTTTGGCCCTCAAAGAACAGCTAGGAAAATTTTAGACTGTGGATTCTGGTGGCCTACTCTTTTTAAAGATGCTGTTGAATTTTGTAAATCTTGTTTCCCATGCCAAAGTTTTGGTAATATATCCAAGAGGGATGAGATGCCTCAACAGATTATGCTTTTTTGTGAAATTTTTGATGTTTGGGGCATTGACTTCATGGGTCCATTTCCAAATTCTAATGGTTATTTTTATATATTGTTAGTTGTAGATTACGTTTCTAAATGGGTGGAAGCAATTCCTACCCGCACTGATGATGCTAACACTGTTGTTTCCTTTGTTAGAAACCATATTATTTGTCGCTTTGGATCACCACGAGCAATCGTGAGCGATCAAGGCACCCATTTTTGTAACAGGAGTACTAAAAAAGCATGGGATAATTCATAAAGTAGCAATAGCCTACCACCCTCAGACTAATGGGCAAGCCGAGGTGTCAAACAGAGAGATAAAGCGTATATTGCAGAAGATAGTCAAACCTCATAGAAGAGACTGGAGCACCAGGCTACAAGATGCACTCTGGGCATACAGAATAGCATATAAGACACCCATTGGGATGAGTCCCTTCTGCTTAGTTTATGGAAAAGCCTGTCACCTTCCAGTTGAAGTAGATCACAAAGCCTTTTGGGCAGTAAAGGAGTACAACATGAGATTTGAGAAAGCCAGAGCTGAAAGAAAGTTGCAACTGCAAGAATTGGAAAGCCTTCGCCTGGAACCTTATGAGAACTCAAGGTTGTACAAGGAAAAGATGAAGGCTGTACATGATAAGCACATCAAGAGGAGAAAGTTCCAACCTGGGGACTTAGTCCTCCTTTACAACTCTAGACTGAGGCTCATGCCAGGCAAGTTGAGATAAAAATAGGAAGGTCCATATAGAGTAGAGAAGGCTGAGCCATACGGAGTTTTTCACCTGAGTCATCCTTCAAGATCTGAATTCATCAAAGTTAATGGACATCGCTTAAAGTTATATCATGGTGAGAAGGTGACGAAAAATAAGGAGCTAGAGATCTTCCTCTTGGGGGATCCACCCACAGCAGAAGACTGAGCTAGTGGAGTGATGAACGAAAATCATTGTTGGTCTTGATTTTCTTCCTAAAGAAAGGAATTACTTCGTTGTAAGCATAGCTCCAAACCAACAAACAACTCTCACATCAAATTAAAATATGGTTTTGTCACAAGTAACAAACCCCAATAAGAATTAACCGAAGTATTTAGACTCTGGGTCGTCTCACAAGGAATTGCAATAAAATGCTCAATTATTGGCTATGAAGGGGTAAGGGGGATTTTGATTGATAAGAGGCCGAGAAATTAAATGTGCAAGAAAAGTAAAGAGAGCAATTAAAGGAAGCAATTAATAAAGAGAGACATTCATGGCAAGGTTTGAGATCATAGGCTTCTTATCCTAGTCATACAATGATTAATTCATCTTATTTAGTCAACTCCAACAAATAGGGAGAAAGTCAAACAAGATTAATCAATCATACCACAATAATAAACAAGAATTTATCTTATTACATCATCTCCAACATTGAAAGAAGATATAGGTTATCTTCCATGAGAGAAAGTCTAACAAGACTAGCTAATCTCAATCCAAAAGTCCTAATCAACTTACTAATTAAATTAGCAAAAGATTAGCGTCAATGGAAACAATATTAGCTAACAACTCTAGATCACCAACATGAGTTGGGTTTTTATGACTCAAGATTGCCTAATTACTCTTCCCAAGCCAAGAATGCTCAAAATCTACTCTAAAGCCCAACCAAGCATTTTGTCAAACACTTGGTGGGTACAAATGGAAAGTATGGTAAAATTGCAAGAATAATAAATCTACCAACTACCAATTGCAAGAAATCAACAATGACAACTAAGATAAACATAAAAGAACATGGAAACATAAATTTGTATTGAAAGAAAATAAGAATCAACAAGGATTCATAAACATAAAAGAGGACAAAATAAAGGAAATGACAAGTAAAACTAGAAGAGTAGAGATGTATCAACAAGAAATTAAAAGGAGAAACTAAATCAAAACAAGAATTAAAAGTTAGATTTAAGAAAATTAAATCTAAACTACCCTAAATTCTAGAGAGAATAGAGAGCTTCTCTCTCTAGAATTCTACCCTAAAATATGATGAAAACCAAACTATGACTACTTGCTTCATTCCCCCCTCAATCCTTGGGTTTAATAGCATCAGAAATGAGTTGGATTGGGCCCAAAATGAGCTGCAAAATCGCTGGTGGCGATTTCATTAAAGTGGACCCATGGGCAGAATCGGCATGCACGTGTACATGGAAAATTTTATATCATTTTGAAGCTCCAGATGTTAGCTTTCCAACGCAACTGGAACCGCCTCATTTGGACCTCTGTAGCTTAAGTTATGGTCGATTGAGTGTCAGGAGGTCAGGCTTGACAGCTTTACAGTTCCTTCATTTGTTCATAAGTTCTCCCACTTTGCATGCTTTTCTCCTCACTTCTTCCATCCAATACTTGCCTTATGAACCTGAAATCACTCAACAAACACATCAAGGCATCGAATGGAATTAAAGTGAGTTAAATTTAGCTATTTTAAGGCCTAAAAAGCATGTTTTCACCTTTAAGCACAAATCAAGGGAGAATTACAAAACCATGCTATTTCATTGAATAAATGTGAGAAAAGTTGATAAAACCACCCAAAATAAGCACAAGATAAACCACAAAATTGGGGTTTATCAAATCTCCCCACACTTAAACCAAGCATGTCCTCATGCTAAGAATAAAGAAGGACAAGAAAAGGGTATGAACATTTATTCAATACAAATAAACTATATAAACCTATCTATATGCATGCAACTAGGTGCAAGATGATTCTACCTACTTGGTTAAAAGTATGTCAATCTCCAAGAACATATATAAGCAAGTAGGGCAAAGGTCCTATGACGACTCACAAACTCTACCGATTAAAATATCAAAATAAAGTACAAATAGACTTGCAAGAAGAAAAGCTCATGAAAGCCGGGAACAAGGAATTGAGCATCGAACCCTCATCGGAAGTGTATCCGCTCTAGTTGCTCAAGTGTATAGGGTCGATTCACTCAATTCTCCTCTAATCATGCTTTCTAAGATTTGTTTTTCTTCTAACAATCAACAATTATTCAATGCATGCATACATTCATCATGAGGACTTATTCATAGGTTGTAATGGGGCTAGGGTAAAGGTAAGGATGCGTATGGTCAAGTGAGCTTGAAATTTGTATCTTTGATTAGCCTAAGCTCTCGCCTAACACATGTAACAACCTATACAATTCTAATACACTACCTAGCTACCCATGATTCTCACTTTTTCACATACTCATGCATTCTCTTTAATTAACATTCCATATGCATTGATTTTTATTGAACTTTACTTTGGGGAATTTTTGTCCCCTTTTTATTTCTTATATATATATATTATTTTTTTTCTCTTTTTATACATTTTTTTCATATATATATATATATATATTTTTTTTTTCTCAAACTAAAATATATACAAAGATGTCAATGCATATGTGATGCCAGGGCATTTTGGCCAGTTTCACTGACCTTTTCTTTACTGTTTTAGGGTAGTTTCATGCATTTTCTTAGGAAATAAGCAAGTTTTGGGTAAAAATGCACTTACATCTTGATTCAAGCAAGCATGGTGCACTTTACATGATTTCATGAGAATTTTGCATAAATTAAATGACAAATTGGATGACGCATGTCTCATGATGAGGATTAGAACTTTGATGCACTTTATTGTTTGATTTTAGGACAAAGGAAGCAAGAAAGAACCACGTTAGCAGCCACGTTAGTCTAACTAATGTGGAATGGGAGCTAGCTTGCAACGTTAATGAGAAAAGCAATCGCCAATAACGTCCTCGAAGCCATCATAGCCCACGTTAAGAGTCATGTTAACTAAGTTAACGTGAACTCTAACATGGAAGAAGAAAGTGGAGCCAACGTTAGTGACACTCACCTTTGTCACTAACGTTGGACCAAGCTCATATTGGCCACGTTAAGGGCCACGTTAACTTAGTTAACGTGGACTCTAACGTTGGGAAGCAAAAGAATGGCCAACGTTAGTAACACTCACCTTTGTCACTAACGTTGGAATGAGCCACTTTGAGCCACATTAACTCCCACGTTAACTTAGTTAACGTGGAAGCTAACGTGGAGAAAGCAAATAATCGCCAACGTTAGTGACACTCACCTTTGTCACTAACGTTGGAATGAGCCACAATGAGCCACTATGAGCCACGTTAACTCCCACGTTAACTTAGTTAACGCGGAAGTTAACGTGGAGGAAAGGATGATGAGCCAACGTTAGTGACACTCACCTTTGTCACTAACGTTGGAGATGGCTATCATCACCACGTTAGAAGCCACGTTAACTTAGTTAACGTGGATTCTAACATGGGAAGTAGGGGCATCTTGGAACGTTAGTGACAAAGGTAAGTGTCACTAACGTTCTCGAAGGATTGGCAAGCCTACGTTAAGAGCCACGTTAACTAAGTTAACGTGGACTCTAACGTAGAGGAAGGGAGAACTCTCAACGTTATTGGAAAAGGTGAGTCCCAATAACGTGTGCGAAGGACCAAGAGGCAACGTTAGTAGTCACGTTGGTGCCACTAACGTTGAAGTTAACGTGGATCATCTCTGGGTTAGGAACGTTAGTGAAAAAGGTGATTGTCACTAACGTTCTCGAACCCACACTCTCACTTAACGTTAACGCTACTAACGTCCTGAGCTAAATACCCTGCCTACTTTACACTTTCTCTCTGCAAGTAAAGCTAAGCCCACTGAAGAGGATAACTGCTTCAAACTCAAGATCCAAAGGCCCATATCCAAGACTTGAAGAACCGACTAGAAGATCAGAAGAGTAGTATATATAGGGGTAGTTTTGAATTAGAGAAGGAGCTTTTTTTTGGGGAGTAGGAAATTTGAGAACTACTCTTTGTATTTTACTTTCTCTGCTTTTCTAGTTTATTTTTCAGAATGTATCTTCCATCTTTGTTTTCCCTTTCCAGAGCTATGAACAACTAAACCCCCTTCATTGGGTTAGGGAGCTCTGTTGTAATTTGATGGATCAATATTAGTTTTTATTATTCTTCTTCTATCTTTTCTCTTGATTTTACTAGAAAGCTTTCAATCTTCATCCAATTGGGTAGATATCTTGGAAATGAAGCTATTCATACTTGGATCTCTTCTGAACCTTGGAAGAGGAATGAAGAGATCATGCTAGAAATGCTTTCTCATGTTGGACCAAATTGGGGTTGGAAGGATATGGTGACTATAATTCTACCAACACTTGATTTGGGAATGCATGTGGTATAATCAGTGACCATACTTCATCTCTTCTCATGAGCAATTAACTAAGGAATTGGCTATTAATCAAGATTTGAGAGATTGAATTACAAGGAATTGTAATTTGATCACTTAAGATTGCCAAGGAGATCAATGAACGCATTGATTGAGGAAGAGATGAAAATGTACTTGATCCGGAGAATGCAACATCTCCTAAACCCAATAAATTCCCCATTCTGATCTTACCCATTCTTTTTAATTTTTGCAATTTACTTTTATGTGCATCTTCCCCATTCCCATTTAAGATTCTGCAATTTACTTTATGTCATTTATTTTCAGCTCTTTACTTTCAGCATTTACATTTTCTGCTATTTACTTTCTCGCCATTTAATTTCCTGCAACTCTCAAACCAAAATTCTGCTTCGCTCAACTAGAACATTCCTCTAATTAAAGTTGCTTGACCAATCAATCCCTCTGGGGTTCGACCTCACTCTATTGTGAGTTTTTACTTGACGACAATTCGGTATACTTGCCGAAGGAAAATTGTTGAGAGACAAATTTCCGTGCATCAAGTTTATGGCGCCGTTGCCGGGGATTGATTTTGTATCAACAATGATTAAATTGGAGGATAACTAGATTGAGCATTTTTCTTTTGTTTGATTTAAGTTCATTTGAGTATTTTACTTTCTGTTCAGTTATTTTCTTCCCCTTCCCCTACCCATTTTCTTAGTTGTTTACAATTCAGTCCACTAACCCACTAACTGTTTGATATTGCATCACTCACACTAACAGTATTTCTGTAGAAATTACTTTCTGCATCTATTTCCTTGCTTGTGCCTTGTTGGTTGTATGACAGGAAGAAGAAGCGGGACTTCAACTTCTTTTGATTCTGAACCTGAGAGGACCTTTCTTAGATTAAGGAGGGAAGCAAGAGGAAAGAGAGTAGTTGGTGCTGAGGAAGAGGAGGAGTACTTTGAACGAGATATGGATGAGAATATGGAGAACCATCATGAAGAAGAGGCTCACAACCATGGCCGAGAAGGTCCAGCACATCAGGCTGGGCAAGAGAGAAGGGTTCTGGGTTCGTACATCAATCCAAACTTAGGAAATTACGGGAGTAGCATCCAAAGGCCAACCAAACATGCCAACAACTTTGAACTAAAGGCACATCTCATCACCCTTGTTCAGAACAATTGTTCATTTGGAGGGAGTGTCCAAGAAGACCCTAATCAACATCTAACCACCTTCCTGAGGATATGTGATACTGTGAAGTCTAATGGTGTTCATCCTGACACCTATAGATTACTTCTGTTCCCTTTCTCACTCAAGGACAAGGCATCTAAATGGCTAGAATCCTTCCCAAAGGAGAGTTTAGCAACCTGGAAAGATGTGGTGAACAAATTCTTGGCAAGATTCTATCCTCCTCAATAGATCAACAGGCTGAGAGCCGAGGTACAAACCTTCAAGCAGCAAGACGGTGAGACTCTATATGAAGCATGGGAGAGGTTTAAGGACCTGACAAGAAGGTGTCCACCCGATATGTTCAATGAATGGGTGCAGCTACACATTTTCTATGAAGGCCTTTCTTATGAATCAAAGAAGACAGTAGACCACTCATCCGGGGGATCTCTGAATAAGAAGAAGACCATTGAAGAAGCCATAGATGTCATTGAGACTGTAGCTGAGAATGACTACTTCTATGCTTCTGAAAGAGGCAACACTAGAGGAGCGATGGAGCTAAACAATGTGGATGCACTGCTGGCCCAAAACAAGCTTATTACTAAGCAGCTGGCTGACCTCACCAAGAAAATGGAGAGGAACCAAGTAGCAGCCATCACCACCTCATCAGCAACCCAAGAGGGAGTGAATGTAGAGGCAAAGGATGAGCAAGAACAAGCCAACTACATTGGAAACTCACCCAGGCAGACCCATGATCCATGCTCCAAGACCTACAACCCTGGTTGGAGGAATCACCCAAACTTTGGGTGGGGAAATCAATAGGATCAAGGCCAAGATCAGAGACGTCACAACCCCAACAACCATGCGGCTCACCAACATTCCACACAAAGATCATATCAACATCACCCTAACAACACCTCTCCACATCCATACCAAAACCAAAACAACCCTTCTCATCACTCCAATCCCAACCCACCATCATCTGATGACAGACTCTCAAGGATTGAGAAACTACTTGAAGGCATATGCAAGGAGATTCAAGACAGTAAGGCATTCCGAGAAGAAGTGCGGTCCAATATGCAGAATCAAGATGCTGCCATCAAGAAACTTGAGACACAAATTGGCTACCTATTCAAGCAAATTCCCAGCCACAACCCTCGCAGCGATACTGACTCAAACCAAAGGGAGGAGTGTCAGGCTATCACCCTCAGAAGTGGAAAGGAATTGAAGGAGACTCCTAAGCAACCACAAGAGAAAGATTCAGTTGGAAAGAAGGAGGAACAAGATGAAGTTCAAGTCCCCACCTCCAACTCACATCAAAAGGAAGGAGAGCTGAAGCCATATGTTCCCAAAGTCCCATATCCTCAACAACTGAAGAAGAAGGGGGATGACAGCCAGTTCTCCAGATTTTTAGAAATCTTCAAGAAATTACAGATTAACATACCCTTTGCTGAAGCAATAGAGCAAATGCCGCTCTATGCCAAGTTCTTGAAGGAATTGATGACTAAGAAGAGAAGTTGGAAGAGCAACGAAACTGTGATACTAACCGAAGAATGTAGTGCTATCATTCAGCATAAACTACCCCAGAAATTGAAGGATCCTGGGAGCTTCCAGATCCCTTGTATTATAGGGGAGATCACAGTGGAGAAAGCTCTATGTGACCTAGGAGCCAGCATAAATCTGATGTCAGTAGCTATGATGAGAAAAATGAAGATCGAGGAGGCTAAGCCAACAAAAATGGCCCTACAACTGGCAGACCGATCGTTCAAGTTCCCTCATGGTGTAGTAGAAGATTTGCTGGTGAAGGTGGGGGATTTCATCTTCCCAGCAGACTTTGTGGTGTTGGACATGCAGGAGGAAGCCAAGGCCTTCATCATCTTGGGAAGACTGTTCTTAGCTACTGCTGGAGCTGTCATTGATGTCCAAAAAGGTAACCTCACCCTGAGATTACACAATGAAAAGATGACATTCAATGTGTTCAAGGCCATGAGTTACCCACCAGAATAATTGGGAGAATGTATGAGGTTGGACTCACTGGAAGATGCAGAGCAGGAGAGCTTTGAAGAAGAAGAACCTGAAAGGTTGATAGAGGAGGAATCAACGTCTAGTGAAGAGGCCGCAATAGCAGAAATTCATATACAAGGTGCACCAAAGGAAGAGAATGAAAAGTTAGAAGCACCAAAACTTAAACTCAAGGCACTGCCACCCACTCTCAAATATGCATACTTAGGCGAGAATGAAAGCTACCCAGTAATCATAAACTCATCCCTCAGCCAAGATCAAGAGAATGAACTGCTCCAAGTGTTACGAAAGCATAAAGATGCCATTGGATGGACCCTCGCTGACCTGAAAGGGATTAGTTCGGCCATATGCATGCATAAAATACTGTTGGAAGATGATGCCAAACCATCCATTCAATCCCAAAGGAGGCTAAACCCAATTATAAAGTTGTGGCAGGGAGGGGTAATCTACCCAATCTCAGACAGCCCCTGGGTCAGCCCCATGCATGTTGTTCCGAAAAAAGGAGGAATCACTGTAGTTCCCAATGAGAGCAATGAACTAATCCCCACCAGGACCGTCACAAGATGGAGGATGTGCATAGACTACAGAAAACTAAATGAAGCTACACAAAAAGATCATTTCCCCCTTCCATTCGTAGATCAGATGTTGGAAAGACTCGCAGGACACTCATATTATTGTTTTCTCGACGGTTATTCAGGATATAACCAAATAGTGGTTGATCCCAGAGACCAAGAGAAAACCTCATTTACTTGCCCATATGGAGTGTTTGCTTACAGGCGCATGCCATTTGGGCTATGTAATGCGCCTGCAACTTTCCAACGCTGCATGCTATCTATATTCTCGAATATGATAGAGAAATTCATTGAAGTCTTTATGGATGATTTTTCGGTATTCAGAGATTCCTCTCTTAGTTGCTTAAATCACCTAGCCTTGGTATTGAAAAGGTGCCAAGAGACCAATCTAGTCCTGAACTTAGAGAAATGTCACTTTATGGTAACTAAAGGAATAGTCCTTGGCCATAAGGTTTCTAACCAAGGCATTGAGGTTGACAGAGCTAAGGTGGAACTTATTGAAAAACTTTCCCCACCCAGTGATGCCAAGGCAATTAGGAGTTTTTTAGGGCATGCTGGCTTTTACAGGAGGTTTATTAAAGATTTTTCAAAGATAGTCAAGCCCTTAAGCAATCTCCTTGTATCTGATACACCGTTTGTCTTCGATGAAAAATGCATGCTAGCATTCGAAAATTTGAAACAGAGGCTGTCCTCTGCCCCTATCATTTCCCCACCTGATTGGAACCTACCTTTTGAACTAATGTGTGATGCATCTGATTTTGCAGTTGGGGCCGTGCTAGGGCAGAGGAAAGATAACTTAGTCCATGTGATCTACTATGCTAGCAAAGTCCTTAATGACACTCAAAGAAACTATACCACTACTGAAAAGGAGTTGCTAGCAATAGTTTTTGCATTTGACAAGTTTAGATCATACCTCATTGGTGCTAAAGTGATTGTTTTCACAGATCACACAACACTTAAATATTTGTTTGCCAAGCAAGAATCATAACCAAGACTAATAAGATGGATCTTATTATTGTAGGAATTCAATATTGAAATTAGAGACAAGAAAGGAGTGGAGAACAAGGTAGCAGATTACCTATCCAGAATCCCTCATGATAAAGGTGGAGCACATGATACAAGTGTAAATGAGCTCTTTCCTGATGAGCAGTTGATGACAGTTCACAAAGCACCATGGTTTGCATACATCGCCAACTTCAGGGCAACTGGGGCTTTACCTCCAGAGATCAACAAACATCAAAAAAGAAAGCTCATAAATGATGCAAAATATTTTGTCTGGGATGATCCATATCTCTTCAAGAAGTGTTCAGATGGAATCCTGAGAAGATGTGTTTCAGAAGAAGAAAGACGAGAGGTCCTGTTGTATTGCCACGGCTCATGCTATGGAGGCCATTTTGGAGGGGACAGAACTGCAGCCAAAGTGTTACAAAGCGGATTCTTTTGGCCCACCTTTTTCAAGGATGCCAAAGAACTAGTAAAGAACTGCAATGAATGCCAAAGAGCTGGAAACTTGCCCAGAAGAAATGAGATGCCATAGAATTTCATCTTAGAACTGGAACTGTTTGATGTATGGGGAATCGATTACATGGGACCATTCCCAACCTCATATTCAAACAAGTACATTTTGGTGGCAGTGGACTACGTTTCCAAGTGGGTGGAGGCTATTGCAACCCCAACAAATGATAACAAGGTGGTCATGAACTTCCTTAGGAAGAATATTTTTAGCCGGTTTGGAGTCCCACGAGCACTCATCAGTGATGGAGGGAGCCACTTTTGTAACAGACCACTAGAAGCTCTTCTCCTACAATACAGGGTGAAACATAAGGTTGCAACGCCTTACCATCCCCAAACAAGTGGGAAAATTGAGATATCTAATAGAGAGCTCAAAAGGATTTTGGAAAAGACTGTAGGAGCATCAAGAAAGGATTGGTCGAAGAAGCTGGATGACGCTCTTTGAGCATACAGAACAGCATTCAAAATACCACTCAGGATGTCCCCATATCAACTGGTGTATGGGAAAGCTTGTCACCAACCACTGGAGCTGGAACACAAAGCTCTCTGGGCTCTCAAGATACTAAATTTTGACAGCATTGCTGCTAGTGCAAAGAGAATTCTGCAGTTGCAAGAGATGGAGGAATTTAGATCTGAAGCTTATGAAAATGCCAAGATTTATAAAGAAAAGGCGAAAAGAAGGCATGACCTCCATCTGGCACCCAGGAGTTTCGCAAACGGGCAGCAAGTACTCCTCTACAAATCCAAATTGAGACTGTTCCCAGGAAAACTCAAATCAAGGTGGTCAGGACCCTTTCTTGTCACAAAAGTCTCCCCATATGGACACATAGAAATCATGGATGAAAGTTTTGAGAGGACTTTCACTATGAATGGACAAAGGCTCAAACACTATATGGGCAACATGGGAAAAAACCCCAAAGTGAAGTATCATCTCAAGTAATGGAGGGATCGTCGAGCTAGCGACGCTAAAAGAGCGCTTTGTTGGGAGGCAACCCAACCTAAGGTCGTTTCTTTTTCATCGTCATTTGAATAAAGACCACAAGTTGTTTCCCCTGTATTACAAGGAGCTAAGTTTGGTGTTTCACACCAAAATAATCCAAGAGTGAAAGTGTAATTCTAAGTTTGGTGTTCCACCGAAAATATTAGTTAGAATCACATTACACTCCAATGGCAAAATGCTAGCTCCAACTAATCAGGGGAACCACTTAGCAGTAGTTTAGTCTTTAGTTAATAGTTGCTTAGTTAATAACAACGTATGAGGCTCTCTGCAAGTATACAATCTGTTGTACTAGGCAAGTAACTATGTTTCGTGTTCACACACCAAATTAAGTTCAGAAATTCACAAGCATACATGCAAGCTAACTATTTCTCAAGTGCTTTGGGAACAAGCAACTTCCAATAACTTTGCAAGAGCCTTCTGAGGAAATGGTGCACCATCATCCAAGGAAATGAAGGAGCAAAAAACTATGGATGATGACAACAAGGGGACAGCTAGAAACCATCACCCGAAGGTCGTATTGTTACTTAATTCCATATACTTGAAATGCTAAAAAAATTGGAAGTCCCAAGGTACCCTTGATTAATAGTTACTCATTAGTTTAAATCATTAGAATTTAATGTTTGTTTTTATTGCTTTTGTCATATGTGTGTTGTCCACGATACCTACTGCATCTTCACCTTGCTTATTTGTATGCTTGTCCCCTTTTTAATCAAATAAAAAGAGAATGTGTGTTATCAAAGACCAGAGTGGAATCCATATTGTGAAGTAAGTTCCTAATCTTGTGGTGTGGTAATAGATTAGCTAAGTTGGTTCACCAATAAGGTGGGAAGGCAACTATCTGTCCTGAATTATATGCTTGAAACACACCCCATAAGACTAGCTAAATAATAAGATCCGAATAAGAAAAAAAAATAAAAAAATGAAAGTTAAAGAATAAAAGAAAAAGAGTAAGAAATAAGGCTAGGCACCAAGGGCTTGAATCTTGAGGCAAGTGTCTGTGGCGTTCCTGTGTAAGGGATTTACTTGGATGAATAAGCTCTTAGGGGTGCCTTATCACTTGGTAACTTGGGTTAACTAACTCGGGATTATCAGCTGAAAGTCCACTAACAAGAGTAACCTTTGCTATAGAACGCTTAGTAACCCAAAGAAGTGCTGGACACCAATGTCTCAAGAAAAGAAAATAACAAACCAAGTGCTTGTGGTGTGTATGTATGGAGGAAAGATACTTGAGGGAGTAAGTCCTTAGGGGTGTCTTAACACCTAGCACCTTGAACCAATTGGTTCAGGAGTGCTGGCTGAAAGCTTATCTTAAAGAGCCGCCCCCTCACAGAGCACCTAGTCTAAGAACACAAATAAGCCCTGACATGACAAAAAGGATCAATGAATAAAAGTTTCATAAGGTGCAGTCAAGTGGGTATTCCAGGACATGATAAAGGTCTAAAAGCCAGTGAAGGAATGAACCTAAGTTGCTATGCATGAAACCACCATAAAACCAAGGACATGACTTCCACAATAATGACTCATTTCTCTTGGCATTTCATTCATCATTCTCTTGTTCCAGTACTTGCTTAGGGACAAGCAAGCTTTAAGTTTGGTGTTGTGATGCCAGGGCATTTTGGCCAGTTTCACTGACCTTTTCTTTATTGTTTTAGGGTAGTTTCATGCATTTTCTTAGGAAATAAGCAAGTTTTGGGTAAAAATTCACTTACATCTTGATTCAAGCAAGCATGGTGCACTTTACATGATTTCATGAGAATTTTGCATGAATTAAATGACAAATTGGATGATGCATGTCTCATGATGAGGATTAGAACTTTGATGCACTTTATTGTTTGATTTCAGGACAAAGGAAGCAAGAAAGAACCACGTTAGCAGCCACGTTAGTCTAACTAACGTGACCCTAACGTGGAATGGGAGCTAGCTTGCAACGTTAATGAGAAAAGTAATCGCCAATAATGTCCTCGAAGCCATCATAGCCCACGTTAAGAGTCACGTTAACTATGTTAACGTGTAACGTGGAAGAAGAAAGTGGAGCCAACGTTAGTGACACTCACCTTTTCACTAACGTTGGACCAAGCTCATATTGGCCACGTTAAGGGCCACGTTAACTTAGTTAACGTGGACTCTAACGTTGGAAAGCAAAAGAATGGCCAACGTTAGTAACACTCACTTTTGTCACTAACGTTGGAATGAGCCACTTTGAGTCACGTTAACTCCCACGTTAACTTAGTTAACGTGGAAGCTAACGTGGAGAAAGAACGTGGAAGCTAACGTGGAGGAAAGGATGATGAGCCAACGTTAGTGACACTCACCTTTGTCACTAACGTTGGAGATGGCTATCATCACCACGTTAGAAGCCACGTTAACTTAGTTAACGTGGATTCTAACGTGGGAAGTAGGGGCATCTTGGAACGTTAATGACAAAGGTAAGTGTCATTAACGTTCTCGAAGGATTGGCAAGCCTACGTTAAGAGCCACGTTAACTAAGTTAACGTGAACTCTAACGTAGGGGAAGGGAGGACTCTCAACGTTATTGGAAAAGGTGAGTCCCAATAACGTGTGCGAAGGACCAAGAGGCAACGTTAGTAGTCACGTTGGTGCCACTAACGTTGAAGTTAACGTGGATCATCCCTGGGTTAGGAACGTTAGTGAAAAAGGTGATTGTCACTAACGTTCTCGAACCCACACTCTCACTTAACGTTAACGCCACTAACGTCCTGAGCTAAATACCCTGCCTACTTCACACTTTCTCTCTCCAAGTAAAGCTAAGCCCACTGAAGAGGATAACTGCTTCAAACTCAAGATCCAAAGTGTAACAACCCTAGTTTTTGAAAATCAAATAATTAGTTATTTGTGATTTATTTTATTTGTTGATAATTTTATTTTAAGAAAATTATTTTACTAAAGGTAATTAAATAGAGTTTCATGATAATTGAAGTTTAAATTAATTAGAATTTTTATATAATCTTTATTAGATATTTGGTATGATTGAAATTATAATTTTGATAATTGAAAAATAAGAAGAATTGTATAATTTAATTTAAATAAATTCTATTTTGAATGAATTATGTTATTAATTTGAACTCCTAGAAATTATTTTATTAGAAATGATTAGATTGATTTTTATAAATACTTTAAGTTTAAGTTAATTAACGTTCAAGTACAATTTTTATTATAATTAGCTATTTTGTAAATTGAAACTAAAGTTTCGGAGATAGAAAAATAATGAAAAGTTATCATTTAATTTGAATAACTAATATTGAGCTAAACCATATTTTATAAAAAGGTGATTAATATATTTATTTTATATTTTAAATTAGAAATAATTGATTGAACTTAGCAATATGATGATAAATAATGTTCCTAAATATTTTTTTAATAGAGTACATTTGATTTTAAAATTATCCTACCCTCCAATTTTATCAAAATATATATTCATATCTATCCTTATTTCTTTATAAAATCCTAATTTCTAACCCTAATTCCCAAATCAAACTCAGAAACCCTAATTTCCCAAATTGGAAACCCTAAGTTCCTAATCAGAAACCCTAACCTACCCATTTTCTTCTCCCTTCAGCCGCCCAAACCCCCCTTCTTCCTAAACCTACGTAGAAACAGAAACAGAGAGGAAATAGAGAGGGAAGAGCTGCTGCCCTACTGCCGCCGCAAGGAGCCCGTGCCACCATCATCGTCATCCTCGTGAACTGCAGCGTCACCGTTCAACCTCGTCCCGCCACGTCTCCATTGTCGCCATTGCTGCGAGCTCGCCACTGTCGAGAAGCTGCCGTCGCGTCTTGTCCCGCCGTCACTACCGTTGCCCTGGAGCTCGCCCGCCGTCGTCGTTGAGGGGCCAGCAGAGAGAGAGAACGAACGCGGGTCAGGGTCGCCACCAAGGAGAGGAGTTGTGCTCCACGCCGCTGTCGCCACCAGTCCACAACCAACACTACGAGGGTTCCATCGCCATCATTCCAGTGTCGCCGTTCGTGCCCTTCGTAGCCGTCGCCGTCGCCGAGCCGTTGCATCGCCGGACATCATCATTGGAGGACCAAATGGAGAAGCCAGCCAGTTATGCTTCTGCCTCTGGTTTCTGGAATCCGAGAAGACGCAACCGCCGCTGCTAGAACTGTTATTATTGGCCTGGCCCTGTTCTGGCCCTACTCTGAATTGTTACTGCTGCTATTTGGCTGATGCTGAAGCTTTCCACCATCACTGGAGCTGCTCAAAACCACCATGGTTGCTACCCAGGAAACAAAATGAGTGCTGGAAATTGTTACTGAAGTTGCCCAAGAACACTGTGTTTGCTGCCAAGGGGACAAAACGGATGTCAGAACCTAACAGAGTGCCGCTGTTGTCGATTAGAGATGCCAAAACTACCGCTGCTGCTGTGGATTTGAAATATTGGGTGTGTCGCATTTAAATTCTGCAAATTTCGACACTCTGAGGTAGGGGATTTATTTCAAAATTAACAGTTTTAACTTATGAATGCCAATGAGGTTTAGTGAGTAATTGCAAATAATTCATAATTACGATTAATTGATAGAAATAAGCTTGATTGATTTGAGATTGTGAAATTTGGATTAAGTTTGGTATTGAGATGATTTTCTAGTATTTCAACTAATTTATTGATTTTAGAGTGTGGCTGTGAATATCATTGGGTGTTCTTGTTGTGAGTGATAGATTAATTCTGGTTGAGGCTATGATTGATATTGGTTTTCTGATTTTGATGTAATTGTTGAAAATTCTGATTTTAGGTGTGTGGTTATATTCTAATTATTGAGGATAAGTGCTTACTGTTGATTTTAGTTATCTGATATATATGAATGGCTGTGAATTTGACTTGTGACTGGCTGAAATTCATTTTAGTGGTTATTGAAGGATTAGAACTTAAAGGAATAAACTGTCTTGAGAACCCGATTTTCTGAAATAATATAGTAAATTTTAAGAGTATATAAATAATTTTGTAATGGTTAGACTAATTTTCTGTGTCATGATTTATTGATTCTGACTTGGCTGTGATTGTGGCCGGTTTCATGGTTGTAAGTGATCAATTGATGATATTGATTTTGATTTGAGGCTGTAACTGTTACCGATTTTCTGATTGTTTGGAATTACTGAGAATCCTGTTATTTGATTATGTTGAGCTGGTTGCCATAGGCTGGTTTGCTTGATGGTTGCAAATTGACTGAAATTCTGATCTTTGACGGATTTATATTGAATTGAATGATGTGCTGGTTATTTGATATATTGTAACGGTAGTGGATTTGGTTGGTGACTGATTGAAGAATGGTTTTGGAAAATTAGTTATGAGTTTTTAAAGTTAGACTGGTTTACTTTTAAAATAAATGATGACTGGGTAAAATTCTGATTTTAATGGATGAAAGGATGTTAGTTCTTAAACTGAATTATGATAAGATAATTATTGAGAATCTTTTATGATAGTTGTTGATAAACGGATGGAGAATTGATTGAGTTTAATTTAAAAGGATTCTATGACTTATGAAAATAGTTATAAATTGATGAGATGGAAGTGGGATAGATGGATTATGTGGAAATTGCGGACTATGATTTAATTGTTGATTATTGCGAATTATGAATTTCTGATTGATTGAGAATCTCCTGTTGTGATAATTGATGAGAAAGTTTGATGAGATGTTGAAAAGAGGGAACCCGTAAGGGTGGCTGAGTCCGAGTTTTAGGGGAGGTGCTGCCGAAATTTTATAAAAATCTGAGGTTTCATTTGAAAAGTTATTTTAGAAGCTTTGAATTTGGAAAATTATATTACTTGAGTTTTATTTAGTTAAGAAAAGAATTATTCTATTTTGAATTCTTTCAGTTTATGAAATTGTTGGCAAGGACGTGGGTTTTGTCCTGCTTGCGTATTTATGGTTATAAAAGAGAATAAAAAGTAGAGGACCTGTTGAAAGGTCATTTGTTGCTTGAGGCAATCCAAGAGATGTGTTTATTCATTTGTTGCGTTAAGGCAACTCCAGATATACTTGTATGATCATCTGCTGCAGTGAGGCAGTCAGATAGATAATGGTGTGATCACTGAGAACGCTTTCCTACGGTACAGATCCATATTTTATTTCTGTAAGGCAGAGGGGTTATTTCCTGCTACAGAAGTACCGTGACCACCTGTTCCATTTCTGTAGTGGCAGAGGGGTTATTTCCTGTATACAGAAGGTGTGTCGGCGTACATCCCTGCAGTGGCAGATGTGTTATTTCCTGTGTGCAGTGGACCCTGTGGTGGCAGAGGGGTTATTTCCTGTACATAGGGGTATAGCCAATAGGAAAGCCTTATCCAGACAGAGGTTGCTGGATAACGTCGGGAGCGGGTTAGTAACCGACAGATGAGCTCATTACCTGTACTAGGGCTAGACATGCATCATCCTTATTTGCGCATCTGCATTTGATTGTGTTTGCTTGTTTTATTTCTTTGTAATTTGTGTTTCTTATCTTGTTTCTTTGTGATTGTGCTGTTTGTTTTAGTGACTTGCTTGTGTGTTTGATTAGATATTTTTGTTCATGCTGTGAACTTAGTAATGTATTGAGGAATGGTATTTGTGAAATGAGTTTTGGGTATATTATTTATGTTGCTGATTTACTTAGTTACTGTGATGGTTGAGGAATGCTATTTGTAGCTGATGAATTGCTAGTGCGATTGAGACTTTATGTAAGTAATACGAATTAAAGAAAGGGATTTAAACGGTTTCAAGTAAGTCTTGAGAAATTTTTGAAAAGGTTTGATAAAGAAAACTACATTAGAAACTTGAGTTAATTATTTGCATGTTAATCATTACTTTTACGGCATTCCCATTCCCTACTGAGAACGTGTGGTTTGTTCTCACCCCAAAATCTTCCACCCTTTCAGTGACACAGGTTCGAAGACTCAGTTTGAAGCTACGGGCGATTCTAGAATTTATTTATGAGTTAAGTTTATGACTTGAGATTCTTTCATAGAATTCCCTCGCCCTTACTGCTTAAGGTTTTTATTTTATGCAGAGGGATAGGAGTTGTACCTGAATTTTATTTAAATTCTTTTGTATAATATTACTATTATTAATAATTATGTGATTATTATTACTTGGTGATGTTTGCTATATGATTTTAATTAATAAAAACAAAAATTTCTAGTATTTTTACTAAAATTGAATCACGATATCGAACGAAAGGCTTAATAGTAAATAGTTAATAAGGAAAACAGGTCAGTAAAGCCTTACTTTTGGTACGATCATGACGTATTGGAAGTTGGGTCGTTACACAAAGGCCCATATCCAAGACTTGAAGAACCAACTAGAAGATCAGAAGAGTAGTATATATAGGGGTAGTTTTGAATTAGAGAATGAGCTTTTTTTGGGGAGTTGGAAATTTGAGAACTACTCTTTGTATTTTACTTTCTCTGCACTTCTAGTTTATTTTTCAGAATGTATCTTCCATTTTTGTTTTCCCTTTCCAGAGCTATGAACAACTAAACCCCCTTCATTCGGTTAGGGAGCTCTGTTGTAATTTGATGGATCAATATTAGTTTTCATTATTCTTCTTCTATCTTTTCTCTTGATTTTACTAGAAAGCTTTCAATCTTCATCCAATTGGGTAGTTATCTTGGAAAAGAACATATTCATTCTTGGATCTCTTCTAAACCTTGGAAGAGGAATGAAGAGATCATGCTAGAAATGCTTTCTCATGTTGGACCAAATTGGGGTTGGAAGGATATGGTAACTATAATTCTACCAACACTTGATTTGGGAATGCATGTGGTATAATCAGTGACCATACTTCATCTCTTCTCATGAGCAATTGACCAAGGAATTGGCTATTGATCAAGATTTGAGAGATTGAATTACAAGAAATTGTAATTCGATCACTTAAGATTGCCAAGGAGATCAATGAACGCATTGATTGAGGAAGAGATGAAAATGAACTTGATTTGGAGAATGCAACATCTCCTAAACCCAATGAATTCCCCATTCTAATCTTACCAATTCTTTTTAATTTTTGCAATTTACTTTTATGTGCATCTTCCCCATTCCTATTTAAGATTATGCAATTTACTTTCCGTCATTTATTTTCAGCTCTTTACTTTCAGCATTTACATTTTCTGCTATTTACTTTCCCGCCATTTAATTTCCTGCAACTCTCAAACCAAAATTCTGCTTCGCTCAACTAGAACATTCCTCTAATTAAAGTTGCTTGACCAATCAATCCCTGTGGGATTCGACCTCACTCTATTGTGAGTTTTTACTTGACGACAATTCAGTATACTTGCCGAAGGAAAATTGTTGAGAGACAAATTTTCGTGCATCAATATGGTTTTACATATTTAATGCATAAGCATGTACCCAATCCCATGATTTTCAACAAAAACAAAAATTATACTTTTACCTCAACCAATGTCCCAAGTTTCCCATACCCAAATGATACACACCCTCACTAGCCTAAGCTAATCAAAGATCCAAATTAAGGACATTTATTATTTTTCACTTAGGGGTAGTGATATGCTAAAATTAAGAACAAAGGGGATTAAATAGGCTCAAAATTGGCTAACAATAGTTGATGAAAGGTAGGCTATTTGGGTAAGTAAGCTAAATGAAATGATGGCCTCAATCATATAAATGCATGTATACATGGAATAATGGACATAAAGAATCAAACAAATCAAAGATTACAATCATAGAAAAAGAATAATGCACACAAGAATGAAAAATAAGTGGTTATATGATGTAACCACACAATTGGGCTCAAAACTCACATGCTTGTGTTCTTAGCTCAAAAACCATGTTCCAAAATATATTCTTCAAGTAAGTTTGTCACAAAATTTTTTTTTTCAAATTGGTAGGGTGCCCTAAAAACCGTTTTCTTGGAAAAGAAATCATCACCCTAACCAAGTAGTACTAACATAAAAAGAAGTGGTAAAATATGTACAATTTCTAACTAGCATACAACCTATCATGCAATGCAACAACTAACTAACAAGGACAAAAATTAAGAATTGGTGTTGAAAAAGGAAGTTGTTACCCATGGAGGTCGGTCAGACGACCTCCCCACACTTAAAAATTTGCACCGTCCTCGGTGCATGCAAAGAAGAGCAAGGTGGACGGGTTGCTACAATTGATGAGCTCCTTCAAAAAGGTTGTACAGGTGAACTTGTTTATTGCCCCATTTAGAAGCTTTTCCATTCCTTTCCTTCTTGGTGGCCAACCTAAAAGGAAAGAAAGAGAGAGAAAATTAAGCCTACAACAAAGATATGAAAGCAATTAGAACATAGGCGGGGGCTAATGCCAAATAAGAGTAAGGTTCTCACTACATGTTAGCTACGCATGTAAGTGGGAGAGAAATATAGGCATAGGGCATATTAACTAATACTTGATGCAAGAACAGGTTAAAGCATGAAGAGCACTCAAAAGCACCAAGTTCAACTAGAAATAGTGGGTCATGAAAGACATGTAAGCTCAAATCATTGCACAAAGGGTACAACGATCATCAAAGATTAAGCATTGAATTAGAAATTTCATTACCCATCAATATCAAACAAGTCTAGAAGCACCAAGAATAACCAAGAAATTCTCAACAATTGAGTAAGAGCATTCAACACCATTATTAAAATAAGAAACTTAGAAAAGAAGGTAAGAACAAGCTATAAAAACAAAATTAAAATGCAATAAATGAAAATAAGCAAATAAAATAAAAGAAAATGGGAGAAAAGAAATTTTTTTTGACCGGCGCGGACGCGTCATGCACGCTTCCGCGCCGATGCGCAGTTTGGCCAAAGGACGCGTACGCGCCAGGTGCGCGCACGCGTGGGTTGCAAGCACAGAATAGGCACAAACTGGGTATAACTCTCTGGAACATGTACCAGGAGGGCATGTGGCGCTATCGGCGCGCACGCGCACAGCGTGTGTCCGCGCGCATTACGCAATTAACTTCAGCGACGCGTACGCGCCAGGTTCGCGCATGCGTCGATGGTTTGTGCTTCAGGCATGGTGCTGGCGCAGTGTAGGCGCAACTCTCGGGTCAATGTATGGAGGGGTGAGATTTTTCAATCCATACGTCCGCGCCTATGGCGCGCTCGCGTGGATGGTCGAAAATGCTCGAGGTGCGCGTACACGCCAGGTGCGCGCACGCATATGCGCCAGGTGCACGCACGCGTGGGTTGGTGCCCTGTTTTTCAAAATTTTTCTATGTTTTACACCAAACCAAGCATTCCAAACCTCCAAACAGCTACCCAAACACCTTAAAACCTTATTTGACATATCAAACTACCAAGTAAACTCAACAAACTACTCTAAATATGAATTTAAACTAATTCTAACAATATTTACAAAAGAGAAAATGAAAAGATATTACCATGGTGGGGTGTCTCCCACCTAGCACTTTTCTTTATTGTCCTTAAGTTGGACTTATGGGGAGCTCCTCTTAAGGTGGCTTGTGCTTGAAGCTATCCTTGAACATCCACCAATGCTTGAGTCTCCAATAAGCTCCATTCTTCAATTTTAATATCTTCAAGCTTTGATGGAGTTCTTCACAAACCATGAGCTCCCAAATTTGATTCTCCTTGTGCGATTCGGGATCCCACACTTTGTTTTGACACCCATCTTCAACTTGATCATCATGATTCCAATTGGGTGGCATGACCTTAGAATTTTCAAATAAGCATCCAAACATTCTCCTAGACCCATACAATTTAGCTCCACACCAAACATTGCAACCAAACTTTGAGCAAGCAACCATAATGAACCTAGAATGATGTTTCCAACCACTACGCAACTCTCTCCTACTCTTAATTTCACAAAGAGCTCTAAGTTGACCATCATTTTCAATCAAACCATATTCAAGTGGGAAAGTAAAGATTAGGGATAGAAATTTTACCCACTTGAATGTTGTGTTGGATGATGGTGACTTAGGAAGGGGGACCTCCCCACACTTAGCCAATGTGAGATCTATTCCCTTGTGCTCTTTTTTTGCATCTTCCACCTCTTTGCAAGCTTTTTCAATTTCAATTCCTTGCTCACCAACTTCTTCTATGCACCCTTCATTGCTCAAACCATGTGTTGGAGGTTGTGCACGGTCCTCCTTGTCATTAATTTCATAACACAATGAGGGAGATTCATCAATTCCAAAAGACTCATTAGTTGGTGTGGAATCATCTTCAATGGTGGATCTTGCTTCTTGCTCAACCTCCTCCTCTTGGTGGCTTCCTTCCAATTCAATCCCTTCTTCATTGCTTACCAAGGGTATGGGAGGTGAGGTATCTTCTTCTTTAATCTCCATGTCAAACCCAATTGGAGAGGATTGAATTGTACATAAGAATTCTTCAATGATTGAATCCATCTCTTGGTCAACCTCTTCAAAGGCTTCAACCACTTCTTCCGGTTCAATCATCTTAACTTCCTCCTCTTGTTGCACTCCTTGATAAAACTCTTCTTCTTCACCTTGAAGCTCTAACCTCACTCCCTTACTATGCTCCCTGATTACTACTCCACATTCAACAATGGGAGTTCCTTGATTGCTTAGTTGGGAGGAGGCCATATTGCTAACGGCTTCCACTAGGATAGCTATCTTGGCTCCTAGCTTCTTAAACTTCTTTTCCATCCCCTCTTGTTGCCTTTGGAATTGAGAGTTAAGATCTCTTAGTTCTTGCATGGGGGCTTCATCGGGAGGTGATGGTGGGAGAGAAAGTTCATTGTTTGGGAGGAAAGGTTCATAATCGGAAGTTGGTTCATCTTGGTAAGGGTATGAAGGTGGTGCATATTGAGGTGGTTCTTGAGAGTAATTGTGTTGGAATGGTGGTGGTTCCATGTATGGTTCATATGGCTCATAAGGTGGTTGGTATGGTGGATAAGGATTATGGTCATATGAAGGTGTTTGGTGGTATAGGGCTTGTGAGTATGATGGTTCAAAATCATGTTGAGGGGGTGGTTTATAGGCATGTGGTGGTGGTTGTTGACAATCATAATAAGGGTCACCACATCCATTAGATTGATATGCATTAGGATTAGAATTATACCCATAAGAATTCGGAGGTTGATGTTGCCAAGAAGGGTGATCAATCCTTTGAGACTCCTCCCACCTTTGATTGTTCCATCCTTGATGCATGTTATCATTGTAGCTTCCATTCCCTACAACATAATTTGAGCCAAACTCATAGCCAAAGTGGTGAGAATTCATAGTAGCAAGAGAAACAAAAACTAACAAAAATAAGCAACAAAGTCCTAAAGCTAACAAAAACTAACAAATAAGGAAAAGGCAAACATATTAACAATATTCACAATAGCCAATAATATAACACCATTGCAACTCCCCGGCAACGGTGCCATTAATTTGATGAACGAAAATCGTTGTTGGTCTAGATTTTCTTCCTAAAGAAAGGAATTACTTCGTTGTAAGCGTAGCTCCAAACCAACAAACAACTCTCACATAAAATTAAAATATGGTTTTGTCACAAGTAACAAACCCCAATAAGAATTAACCGAAGTAATTAGACTCCAGATCGTCTCACAAGGAATTGCAATGAAATGCTCAATTATTGGCTATGAAGGGGTAAGGGGGGTTTTGATTGATAAGAGGGCGAGAAATTAAATGTGCAAGAAAAGTAAAGAGAGCAATTAAAGGAAGCAATTAATAAAGAGAGACATTCATGGCAAGGTTTGAGATCATAGGCTTCCTATCCTAGTCATACAATGATTAATTCATCTTATTTAGTCAACTCCAACAAATAGGGAGAAAGTCAAACAAGATTAATCAATCATACCACAATAATAAACAAGAATTTATCTTATTACATCATCTCCAACATTGGAAGAAGATATAGGTTATCTTCCATGAGAGAAAGTCTTACAAGACTAGCTAATCTCAATCCAAAAGTCCTAATCAACTTACTAATTAAATTAGCAAAAGATTAGCGTCAATGGAAACAATATTAGCTAACAACTCTAGATCACCAACATGAGTTGGATTTTTATAACTCAAGATTGCCTAATTACTCTTCCCAAGCCAAGAATGCTCAAAATCTACTCTAAAGCCCAACCAAGCATTTTGTCAAACACTTGGTGGGTACAAATGGATAGCATGGTAAAATTGCAAGAATAATAAATCTACCAACTACCAATTGCAAGAAATCAACAATGACAACTAAGATAAACATAAAAAAACATGGAAACATAAATTTGTATTGAAAGAAAATAAGAGTCAACAAGGATTCATAAACATAAAAGAGGACAAAATAAAGGAAATAACAAGTAAAACTAGAAGAGTAGAGATGTATCAACAAGAAATTAAAAGGAAAAACTAAATCAAAACAAGAATTAAAAGTTAGATTTAAGAAAATTAAATCTAAACTACCCTAAATTCTAGAGAGAAGAGAGAGCTTCTCTCTCTAGAATTCTACCCTAAAACATGATGAAAACCAAACTATGACTACTTGCTTCATTCTTCCCTCAATCCTTGGGTTCAATAGCATCAGAAATGAGTTGGATTGGGTCCAAAATGAGCTGCAAAATCGCTGGGGGCGATTTCATTAAAGTGGACCCACGGGTAGAATCGGCGCGCACGCGTACATGGCGCGTGGACGCCCCTTAACGCGAAGCAACATATGGCAAATTTTATATCATTTCGAAGCCCTGGATGTTAACTTTCCAATGCAACTGGAACCGCCTCATTTGGATCTTTGTAGCTCAAGTTATGGTCGATTGAGTGTCAGAAGGTCAGGCTTGACAGCTTTACGGTTCCTTCATTTCTTCATAAGTTCTCCCACTTTGCATGCTTTTCTCCTCACTTCTACCATCCAAATACTTTCCTTATGAACTTGAAATCACTCAACAAACACATCAAGGCATCGAATGGAATTAAAGTGAGTTAAATTTAGCTATTTTAAGACCTAAAAAGAATGTTTTCACATTTAAGCATAAATCAAGGGAGAATTACAAAACCATGTTATTTCATTGAATAAATGTGAGAAATGTTGATAAAACCATCCAAAATAAGCACAAGATAAACCACAAAATTGGGGTTTATCTTGGAGCGTCCAACTTAAGGACGTTAAAGCAAAGTGCTGGGTGGGAGACAACCCACCATGGTATGATCGTTCCTTTCCTTCTTCTTCTTAGTTTTATTTTTCAATAACTCTTCTCATTATTAGCACATTTAGTTTGCATCTTCATCTGCATATTGCATATATAAAAAAAAAGGGGAGCACGCGACGCGACAGCGTCGCCGACGTGTCCGCGTCGCAGAAGAGTAAGAAAGCAAATAAATCGAACAGAGAGTCACGCGGGAGCATGGCTGGAGGTGTGCCTTTGGCACAAATCACCCCACGCGTTCGCGTCACCCACGCGGTCGCATGACCTGAAAATCGACGTAAGACAGGGTGCATGACTGAAAGTTGTGCTGGAGTGGTGCTGGACTGGTGCTGAAGGCACAAGCCTTACCACGCGGACACATGGCTCATGCGTCCGCTTCATATTCGAATATTGGCCACCCACGCGATCGCGTCCACCACACGAACGCGTCACCCTGGAATTTGGCAATAATGAGTTTTCAACATAAAGTTGTGCGAGCGCAAGGCTGCCCTCGCGCGAGTAGCACCAAACGAGTCACGCGTTCGCGTGACCGACGCGACCGCGTCGATTTATACGAGCGCAAGTCGCGCGAACGCGTACCCCACGCGTCCGCGTCGCTTGCGCCGCACAGCTTATCCTAATTTGCCAAAATATCTTATCTTTCTCTTCCCTAAATCCTACTTTTTCTTTTCCCTCCTTATTTTTTCTTCCCCTTTCTTCCTTCTTCCTTCTTTCTCACTTTCTACTTTCTCTCTCTCTTACCACCATTATCAAGGTTTTTCTTTTCTTCATCCCTCCTTACTTTTCTATTCTTCTTTTTATTTTTATGTTTTCTTCTCCTTTTCTTTTTCTTTTTACTTGCATTATCCATGTTTTCCTTTTCTTTCTTTTTCTTTTAATTGGTGTTGGAATTTTATTAGAGTCATTATTATTCTTTATGATTTTCTTGTGGATTGATAAGGACTTGTTTGGCAATTATATATTAATTTTTAAGGGTTGCTTGCATGTTCAATTTATTATTTTCATTAGCTTATTTATCATGCATGTTATGTGTTTGTGAAAACGCCGGTATGGCATTGTGCACTATTTTTAGATTTCTTTTAATCTACTACTCTATATGCTTGCTTTTCACAAAACCTTTTTTTATATTTTATTAGTTAAATATAATTGTTAATACAAACAGATTGTTAGTATGACAGACTTGGTAATCTAACTTAGACATTGAATGCTTGATCTATGCTACTCATGCCCATGCCTGCATGCCAATAACCACCTTGCATTTAATTGTCCCCATATGCACTTGCTATATTTCCATTGATGATTTTCCACATGTAGTCATGACCATGTATTAACATCACTCATCTTTTAATGTGCATTGATTACCACCTTTCCCGCCCTCTTCCTTGCTCCAACCCTTGACATTTTAACATACTTTTTCTTTTCTTTCTTTTAGGATGGCCACCAAGAAAGGCAAGGAGAAAGCTACTCCCAAACCACCCGCAAGAAGAGGAACAAAAAGAGCATTAGTGGCAGAGCCATCTTCAACTGCAGTTAAGCCCTCAACAAAAAGGATTAAGAGGATTATAAAGGTTGATGAAAAAGAAAAAGCCTTCCCAGCAAAGGACACTGTGCGATTTACCAATCGCTACTGTGAGTAGATATTCCCCATCCTGGCAGAAAGGAGTTACAACAATGAATACCTTCTTATCCTCCCGACCCATATTCATGAATTTGTTGAACCGCAAATTGCACGAAGACAATGGGGTTTTCTACAGAGACAGCCACGGCAGGTTAATCTTTCCTGGGTAGTCGAGTTCTACTCTAACTTCCACCTGCCGACCCTGCAGTCTGTTTATGTCCATCAGAAGTAAATCCCCATTATAGAAGAGGACATTCAACGAGCTTTAGATCTTCCCCCTACTCCAGAAGGACTGGACGCATTTCAAGAAGCCTCACTCAAGCGCCAGATGTACCAATTTGACTGGGACGCTGTTCTCAGGGTTATCGTACTACCTGGCAACAGATGGATCTACGGATACCATCGTTCTCGTCCTAAGGGAATATCGACTTCCGCACTTACCTTGGAGGCTCGCGTATGGGCACAGATTATGTCCCCTTACGTCTTTCCGAGCACCCACGAGTCCTCCTTCACTGCAGACATGGCCGTTCTACTATGGTGCATCCTTATAGACCAGCCTCTGAACCTACCAAGACACATCCGGAATGCAATGGGACACGTACAGATTGCGGGTAACTTACCTTTTCCCGCCTTGGTTTTAGATCTCGTCTCAGCAGCCGGAGTCTCCTAAAGATCAGGAGACACCAAAGCCATGCTCCTACAGGATGATCAGTACGTCCCTAACAGGAAATATATTAGACTTCCAGCAGCCACTACAAGCCAGCCTACTGAACCGGCTGAAGACATTCCTCCTTTAACACCATAAGCACCTACAACAAACCAACTGCTCCATCAGATACTTGAAAGGTTGGATCGGCAGGAACACAAAGCAAAGCTAAGAGAGCGCCGTAACAAGCGCCGATTCACATACCTCAAGGAGCTACTTAAAGGAAAATACAGAGACTCAGACACCCCGGACTCCACTCCCTTTACCAGCACAGGGAGCCATGACGGTCCCGACTGTGGAGATACTACTACCAGCCTACCTTTGTTCCTGACAGATGGCACCGAGGACGGTGCAAAGCCTTAAGTGTGGGGAGGTCGGTCAGTACCTGACTTTCGGAGGTAATTTCTCTTCCTTAACACCAATAAAATAGGATATTTAGTTAGTTTTTCTTTTATAGAATAGGATAAATTACATAGTAAAAGGTTAGTTGCATGCATGTTCTACTTGATTGAAGAGATAGTAAGTTTCTTCTAAGACCCTATTTTTAGAACAAAATTTCACTAATTTTAATTACAAGTTTTATGTTAAATTTGCTTGAAGTTGTATTTGGAACATGATTTTTGAGCTAAAAGTACACACAACCTGTGAGACTTTAAGCCTAAATACATGGTTACATTATTTAACCATAGTTATTTTATTCTTGTGTGTTTACTTCTCTATGATTGTAATCTATATTTTGTTTCATCCTATATGTCCAATGTTTAATATATTTATATGCTTGCATATGATTGAGGCCATTATTTGTTTAACTCACTTATCCAAATTAAGCCTACCCCCTAAGTTACCTTTGTTAGCCACTTTGAGCCTTTAAATCCCATTTGTTCTTTATTTTACCACATTACTAGCCTTAAGCGGAAAAACAATTATATATCCCAATTGAATCTTTGGTTAGCTTAAGATAGAATTGTGTGTTAATTGAGTATGGGAAGATTTTGGGAACAAAAGATAATAAGGGAATGTGTCATGATAATATAATGGGAATTTGGATACCTACTCATGTGAAACTGTAAAAGAAAAATAAAAAAATAAAAAAATCTATGTGCATTGATAAACTATGTTTATTTTTATTTTTATTTAAAAAAATAATAATTTTATTCAATAAATAAATAAGGGGACAAAATTACCCCAATGCTAAGTTAAAATTCAAGGATCAATGCATATATGATAAAATTTGATACACGAGTAAGAAATGTGAAAGGGAAATTTTGGGTAGCTAAGGTATGAAATTTAAGTTATATATATATATATATGTGTGTGTGTGTGTGTATGTGTGTGTGTGTGTGTGTGTGTGTGTGTGTGTGTGTGTGTGTGTGTGTGTGTGTGTGTGTGTGTTAGGTGAAAGCTTGGGTTAATCAAAGATTCGATTATAAGCTTACTTAGCCATATATGTACCCTTACCTTTACCTTGGCCCCATTACAACCTTGAAAAGACCTCATGATGTTTGCATTGGTATATTAAATGTTGTTGATTGGTTGGGAGAAGAACAAAAATTAGAAGGCATGATTAGAGAAGGATAGAGTGATTACCCTATACACTAGAGAGACTAGAGTGTACATACATCATCAGTGAGGGTTCAATGCTTAAAATTCTATGTTCCCTGCTTTCATGAGCTACCTTCTTGCATTTTTATCTGTTGCTACTGTATAAGAATTGAATTAGTGGAATTTGATTTGTGATTGTCTTGAAGAGCTTATTTACTTTTGACCAAGTGGACAAGAATCATATAGTTGCATTCACATATATAGGTTGCATTGCATTGCATGAGTTTTACATGTTCCTACTCATTTATTTTATCTCCTTCAACTAAGCATGAGGACATGCTAATGTCTAAGTGTGGGGAGGTTGATAAACCATTATTTTATGGTTTATATTGTGTTTAATTATGTGGATTTATCAAACCTTTACCCACTTATTCATATGATTAGCATGTATTTACAATTCCTTCCCAAAAATTACTCCATGATTGAAAACTTGCTTTCTAGAGACTTTTAATTATGTATTTTAATTCTCCTTTATTCCATTCGATACCATGACCCGTGTGTTAAGTGTTTCAGGCTTTATAGGGCATGAATGACTTGGAGATTGGAAAGGAAGCTTGCAAAAATGGAAGGAACACAAGAAATTGAGGAGATGAACAGCGAGAAGTGATGCGGACGCATGGCTCACGCGACCGCGCGAAATAGAGGAAATTGCAGTGACGCGCTCGCGTGCCTGACGCGAACGCGTGAATTGAAAGCTGCACAAGTGACGCGAACGCGTGGACGACGCGCACGCATGGCAAGGCAAAACGCTGGATGACGCGAACACCTGGATGACGCGATCGCGTGACGTGCGCGATCTGCAGAATCTGCAGAATTCACTGGGGGCGATTTTGGGCCCTGTTTTGACCCAGTTTTCGGCCCAGAAAAGCAAATTAGAGCCAGGGAACATGCAGAGACCAAGAACAACATTCATTCTGCATAATTTTAGTTTTTAGATCTGATTTTACTCCTCCTCTAGGTTTTCTCTCTACACATTCATAGTTCTTAGGATTTTGATTTTATTACTTTTTGGATTGGGATATTGAGAAGAGTTATTACCTCTGTCAAGACTTCGTCATTCTAGTTTGTTTCCTTACCTGTCACTTACTCTTCCATGTCCTTAATTTATTTAGAGTTACTATTAGATTATTTTTAGAATTTATTAATACAAGAATTATTTTTATTTTTAATTGGTTTCTTTGATTATTATTATTCATCATGTCTCTCTTTATTTCTCTTCCTTATTTTGTGAAATTTACATTCATAATGAGTGAGTAGTTCCATAACTTGATTGGGAGATGATTGAAAGGAGAACCTTGAGTTGAAATACTCAAGAGAAAAATTATAATTGGGTTTATTGTTGGATCGCCCTCTAGTAACTGACACTAGTCCTTCCCAAGGGAGAGGATTAGGACTTGTGAATAGAAATTGCCTTCAAACTTGCTTGACTTTCTTCTACCTAGTAAAGGATAACTAAGCAGAACAACCTTCAATTATCATTTTGATCTTGGGAGAACTCCATCAAGGATAGGGCTTCCAACTAATCTACTCCCAGTCAAGGTTTTTATTTAAATTGCATAAGTTCTCTGATTTAATTTCCTGTTTACCAACTCAAACCATTTTAGAAAACATCTGATTAATAAAATAGCACACCTTTCTGCAACTTGTTGGGCGACGACCTGGGATTCATACTCCCAATATTTTAATTCTAATTTTTGTGACAACCCCTTCTAAATTGATAAGCGTATTTTCGGTTGGTTAAGAACTGTACTTGCAACGTATCTCTTATAATAATTTCTTAACTCGCCAATTTCTGCCACGTCAAGCATGTTGGGTGGACTCGGCCAAATCGGTGATTAGTTGCCATGCTTCCTCTGCCGTTCTATACTTTGTCAAGGAACCATTGCTTGAGGCATCCAAAAGGATCTTATCTTGTGGTTTCATTCCTTGGCAAAAGTAGCTAATCAACACTAGAGTGTCAATCATATGGTGAGGGCATGAGTCAAGAAGCCTCCGAAACTGTTCCCAATACTCGTATAGAGTTTCCATTTCACCTTAGACAACACATGAAATCTCTTTCCTCAATCTATCCGTCACTTCCAGAGGAAAGAATTTATCTAAGAACTCCTTTCGAAGAAAATTCCAATCACTAATAATCTCATCGGGCAAAGTGTAGAACCACTCTTTGGCTCTTCCTTCAAGTGAGAATGGAAAAGCAAACAACCAAATAGCAACCTCATCGGAACCCTCCCACTTAGTTGTTAAACATACACCCTCAAAGTCTCTAAGGTGTCTAACAGGATCTTGAGCGGAGAATCCATGAAACTTGGGTAGAAGATTAATCAAGGCGGTTTGGAGCTCAAAATTAGCATTCAACTCCGGATGACGTGATGCGTGAGCATCTTTCCTATCTTTTCCTATTGAATTTGCATCTAAATTGTTAAATTTAATAAAGAATTAATTATATTTTAGCCACTATGGATGCTATTTTGAGTTTTGTGCAATACTGTTTATTTTAGGTATCATTCGGCTGGATTTGATGGAGTTTCTGTAGCACAAGAATCAAAGGAGATGGCAGCAAGGAGCGACGCGCACACGTGCCTGACGCGTGCGTGTGATTTGGAAGTATCCATGGCGACGTGTGCGCGTGACTGACGCGTACGCATGATTAGAAGAATTGATCAGCGACGCGTACGCATGACCGACGCGTCCGCGTGACTCACGAAAAAAGACCATTGACGCGTACGCGTGACATGCGCCACGTGCAGAAAACGCAGAAAAATGCTGGGAGCGATTTCTGGGCTGTTTTGACCCAGTTTCCAGCCCAGAAAACACAGATTAGACGCTGCAGAATGGACAAATCAAGTGGTCCCCACCCATCAGCTGAAGACTTGTTAATTAATTCGAATTTAAATTCAAATTTGATTTTTAAATAGGAAAAGATATTATTTCAATTTTAATTTTAGAAATTTGATTTTTTAAATTATTAGGATTAGTTATAAAAGGGGATTCAGATCCATCAGATTGGAACTCAGTACATTTTACCTGAATCCTTATTTTCTCTGAACCATGAGCAACTAAACCTCCATTGTTAAGGTTAGGAACTCTGTCTATTTGTATGGATTGATTTTATTACTTTATCTATTTTAATTCTTGTATGGATTTATAATTTAAGAATTATTTTCGCTCTTTATCTTATGAATTTGGGTGGAACGGAAGTATGACCCTCTTTCTATTTGAGTTCTTGTATAACTTGGAAAAGCTCTTTACTTGAACAACAGCTTGAAAACATATTCTCCTAAATTTTAATTATCTGGATTTAACGGGATACGTGACATATAATCCTTTTATTTTTGGGTAATTAGAGTTTTGTGGCATATAAACTGGAATTTGATCATGTAGCTTCTAATTGGAATTAATTGACCAAGGAATTGGCAGTTAATGAATTTTAGAGGAGACTAGAAAGGTCTAAGGAATTAGGGTCTAGTCACATATAGTTTGCCATAAATTAAATCCTACATAATTAAAATAGTTAGTAAGAAAAGTAAATCTGGAAAAATAGATAACTCTGAAACCTTAACTATTTTTCTCCATATTTTATTCCCAATTTATTTACCTGTCTGTCTTCAAACTCTTATTTATTGTTTAATGCTTTTGAACTCTCAATTATTCTTTTCTGTTTGCCTGACTAAGCCTATTACTCAATTATTGTTGCTTGATCCATCAATCCTCGTGGGATCGACCCTTACTCACGTAAGGTATTACTTGGTACGACCCGGTGCACTTGCCGGTAAGTTAGTGGGTTACAAATACCGCACCCGGCGCCGTTGCTGGGGATTGATAGTGATTAACAATTATTCGTTGTTTGATTGCTTAGATTATATATATATATATATATATATATATATGAATTTCTTTTTTTTTACGTTATTTTTTTCTTTTTTTCCTTTACGTTAATTTTTTCTTTTTTTTCCTTTACGTTATTTTTTCTTTTTCCTTTTCGTTTACTTTCCCCCTTTCCCTTTATACTGTATCCTTTTTTTTATTTTACTTTTATTATTTAAAAAAAACAAAAAAATAAAAAAAATTAAATAAATAAATAAATAGTACTAATATTTTTCCTTAATTTCTGAAATTAAGTTTGGTGTTTCCCAGTTGATTTTTATTTTAATTTTTCTGTTTATTTTTCCTTTTTAAAATTTCAAAATTTTTTTATTTATTTAGTATTTTTATTTTATTATTTTACACAGGTTACCTCACAGGGACTTCTCTGCACTCTGACGAAGAGAGTCCCATCTTTTCTTGTCTTCTGTTTGTTTATGCACAGGAATAGAGACAAAGAACATCTCTTAGACTTTGATCCTAAACCTGAAAGAACCTTCAGGCGGCGTTTGCAAAAAGTAAGACTTTACAAGGCTACAAAATTCACTATGGATCCTAATAATAATGCTAATGCCAATGTGGCAAATCCGAACAGGGATGATCAATAGAGGAGAGTGCTTGGCTCTTATTCTGCCCCTACTACGGATCTCTATAGAAAGAGCATTGTGGTGCCTCCTATAGCTGCAAACAACTTTGAGTTGAAGCCACAACTGGTCACCATGGTGCAACAAAACTGCCAGTATCATGGTCTTTCCCACGAAGACCCAAATCAATTTATATCTGATTTTCTGCAGATTTGCGATACTGTGAAGACAAATGGAGTGAACCCAGAGGTGTACAAACTGATGCTCTTCCCGTTTGCTCTGAGGGATAAAGCAAAGCTATGGCTAGATTCCCAACCAAAGGAGAGTTTGAATACTTAGGAAAAGATTGTTACAGAGTTTCTCACTAAATTTTTCCCACCAAAGAAGCTGACTAAGCTTAGGTTGGAGGTTCAGACCTTCAGGCAGAAGGAGGGTGAAACTCTTTATGAAGCTTGGGAGAGATACAAGCTGCTGACTAGGCAATGCCCTCCGGACATGTTCTCCAAGTGGACCCAACTAGATATTTTTTATGAAGGCTTGGGTGAGATGTCCAAGATGAGCCTAGACACTTCTGCAGGCAGTTCACTACACAAGAAGAAGACACCAGATGAGGCTATTGAGCTTATTGAATTGGTTGCAAGCAACCAATATTTATACTCATCTAACAGGAATCCTGTGAACTCTGAGACCCCTCAGAAGAGAGGCGTGTTGGAGGTAGAAGCTATGAATGCTCTTCTTACTCAGAACAAGCTTATGTCTCAACAAATAAATCTACTTACTCAACAGATGGGTGGCATGCAAGTCTCAACTATCAACACCTAAAATCCACCACATGAAGTCTCTTATGACATGGCAGGTAACTTTATGCAAAATGATAATTATGATTATGCTCAACCTTCTGCTGAACAGGTGAATTACATGGGGAGTGGTCCTAGGAATCCCAACAATGATCCATATTCTAAGACATACAACCAGGGATGGAGAAATCACCCAAATT
This sequence comes from Arachis ipaensis, assembly GCF_059453495.1. NCBI lineage: Eukaryota > Viridiplantae > Streptophyta > Magnoliopsida > Fabales > Fabaceae > Arachis > Arachis ipaensis. The sequence goes on from NC_142438.1 coordinate 58,719,360, forward strand.
TTGGATGGAGGGACCAACCTCAGAGACCTCAGAACTTTAACAATAGTTCTCAGGGCGGATTCCAGCAGAGCAATGATTTGGAAGCAATATTGGCAGGTTTTAGATAGGAAACTAGAGCATGCATCAAGAACCTGGAGATTCAAATGGGTCAATTAGCCACAAAAGTTAATAAAATTGATCAGAGGACCACTAATAGCCTTCTTGGTAACACAATTCCAAATCCAAGAGAGGAATGCAAGGCTATCACCGTAATAAGTGAACAAGTGGCAAGTACAGAAGCATAAGTTATGCAGGAAACTAGAGCCTCCATTAGAAACTTAGAAGTGTTAGTAGGCCAACTGAGCAAGCAAATACTTGAGAGATCTGCAAGTACATTTCAAGGTGACACAGTGGTGAATCCAGGAGAAGATTGCAAGGTTATTCAATTGAGAAGTGGTAAAGTAGCTGGCTCTGAGATCAAGGCCAATGAAGAGTTAATAGAAAAAGAAGCTCCAGAGGAGAAAAAGGAAGAAGTAGAACACGCCCCTCCAAAGCGTGCGGATAACCCATTCCCAGACTCTCTTGACACTTATCCTACTTTGCCAAAGGCTCCTGAGTATAAGCCTAAAATGCCATATCCTCAGAGACTTCAAAAGGAGACCAAGGATAAACAATTTTCAAAGTTCTTGAAAGTCTTTAGAAAGTTGCAAATCAATATTCCTTTTGCTGAGGTTTTGGAACAAATGCCTCTCTTTGCCAAGTTCATGAAGGAGCTGTTGTCAAAGAAGAAGCCTTTAAAGGGAGATGAGACAGTGGTCCTGACTAAAGAATGCAGTGCCATCATTCAGAATAACTTACCAAAGAAGATGCCAGATCCAGGGAGCTTTCAAATTCCATGCACCATTGGGAGAACAACCTTTGAGAAAGCGTTATGTGATCTGGGAGCAAGCATTAATCTAATGCCCTTGTTTGTGATGAAGAAGATGCAGATCCAAGAGGCACAACCCACAAAGATAGCATTACAGATGGCAGACAAATCTATGAAGCCTACATACAGATTAGTGGAAAATATCTTGGTTAAAGTGGGTAAGTTCTTCCTCCCAGCAGATTTTGTAATTCTTGATACAGGGGAGGATGAGAATGCCTCTATAATTCTAGGAAGACCATTCCTAGCCACTGGAAGAGCTCTGATTGATGTATAAGTAGTGAATTAGTGCTTAGAGTGCATAATGAGCAACTGGTCTTTCATGTCTTCAAAGATATACATTCAATAGGTGAAGGAGAGAGGTGCATGCAGGCTGAGCTTATTGATCCAAACCTTCAAGAACCACCTGATGATGCACAGCAGAGTCTGCAACTCAAACCTCCTTTGGTGACAATCAATAAAATTCCTCCTGACATCAAACCTAAGTTTGGTGTTAGAAATGCATCATCCACCAAGGAGGAGGTTCCCGAAAAGAAGAAAATACCCAGGGGATGGAGAAACAAAAAGATCCCCACTGAAGGTTTCTCCCCAGGAATGAAGGTGGTGTTGACTAAAACTCCAGCATGGATTTATACAGTAAACAGAATCCTCTCTCTGGAGCATATTGAGCTAATTTATAAAGACACACGAAAGAAGTTCAAAGTAAGGGGTGAAGAGCTGAGCCCCTATGATCCCCTCCTTAGAGGAGCTGACCGTCAAGCTAGTGACGTTAAAGAAGCGCTTGTCGGGAGGCAACCCGATAATTTCGTATCCTTAGTTATTTTTTGTAGTAGTAGTTTTCTTACTTATTTGATTTTTATTAAGTTCTTACTAATTTTCTGATCATGCAGCTATTTTATAACAGGAACCGAACACCTAAAAAAAAAAAAGCACCCGACGCGTATACGTCATCTAGGGGTGCAAGAAAAATAAAAAGTTACAGTGAGTTGCGCGGGAGTGGTGCCAGAATGAAGCCTTTCACACAAACAAGCCCATGTGGACGCGTACCCCACGCGTGCGCGTCATTCATGATTTTGGCACTCCACGCATCCGCGTTATTGACGCGTACGCGTGACATCGCAAATCGGCGTACAAGTTCTTCTTTGCTTGAGGACAAGCAAACCTTTAAGTTTGGTGTTGACGCTTCGCTTAAGGGTTTTCTGTTTATTCCTATGGCACCAAAAGGGAGGCGAATCATCTTCACTAAGGAGCACAACCTGAAGAATAAACGACCGCTAAGATAACTAAGGTGGTTGAGTTCCTTTCATTTTTTATTTCTCCCTCTTTGTCTATGTTATGTTCCGGTTTCCTACTATTTTGCTTTGTTTGTTGCATGATCCTTTATTAGTTAGAATCCTAGGTCTAGTTTAGTTTTCTCTTAATTACTTTAATTCCGAAAAGATGTCTCATGTATTACTCACTGAGCTTGAATTCAAATAAAAAAATACAAGAGTGATATATTGCATGAGAAAGTGGGTCTATATTGAAGAATAGTCTTATTTACTTAAACGTGGTGGTATTTTCTGTGATTCTGAATGCATGACATGAACAGTGCATATTTTTTATAGTGAAGTTTATGAATGTTAAAATTGTTGGCTCTCAAAAAATGATGAAAAAGAGAAATGTTATTGATAATCTGAAAAATCATAAAATTGATTCTTGAAGCAAGAGAAAGCAGTGAAAAACACAAAGCTTGTGAGAAAAAAAAAGGAAAAAATTAAATTAAATAAAGAAAAAAAAAGCAAGCAGAAAAAGCCAATAACCCTTTAAACTAAAAGGCAAAGGGTAAAAAGGATCCAAGACTTTGAGCATTAATGGATAGGAGGGCCCAAAGGAATAAAATCCTGGCCTAAGCGGCTAAATCAAGCTGTCCCTAACCATGTGCTTGTGGCGTGAAGGTGTCAAGTGAAAAGCTTGAGACTGAGCGGTTAAAGTCGTGATCCAAAGAAAAAAGAGTGTGCTTAAGAACTCGGGGAACCTCTAACTGGGGACTCTAGCAAAGCTGAGACACAATCTGAAAAGGTTTACCCAGTTATGTGTCTGTGGCATTTATGTATCCGGTGGCAATACTGGAAAACAAAATGCTTAGGGTCACAGCCAAGACTCATAAAGTAACTCTGTTCAAGAATCAACATACTGAACTAGGAGAATCAATAACACTATCTGAATTCTGAGTTCCTATGGATGCCAATCATTCTGAACTTCAAAGGATAAAGTGAGATGCCAAAACTGTTCAGGATTGCAGTCGTAAACCCCACTATAAGAAGAGACATGAGCTTAATCGAACTCTCGTTCTCATGCAAATTCACATCCTAAGCTTATATTAGTTTTGGTTGCTTGAGGACAAGCAACAGTTTAAGTTTGGTGTTGTGATACGTGAGCATCTTTCCTATCTTTTCCTAGTGAATTTGCATCTAAATTGTTGAATTTAATAAAGAATTAATTATATTTTAGCCACTATGGATGCTATTTTGAGTTTTGTGTATACTGTTTATTTTAGGTAGCATTCGGCTGGATTTGATGGAGTTTCTGCAGCACAAGAATCAAAGGAGATGGCAGCGAGGAGCGACGCGCACGCGTGCGCGTGATTTGGAAGTATCCATGGCGACGCGTGCGCATGACTAACACGTACGCGTGATTTGAAGAATTGATCAGCGACGCATACGCATGACTGACGCGTCCGCGTGACTCGCGAAAAATGACCATCGACGCGTACGCGTGACTGACGCGTACGCGTGACAAGCGTCACGTGCAGAAAACGCAGAAAAACACTGGGAGCAATTTCTAGGCTGTTTTGACCCAGTTTCCAGCCCAGAAAACACAGATTAGACGCTGCAGAATGGACAAGTCAAGTGGTCGCCACCCATCAGCTGAAGACTTGTTAATTAATTCGAATTTAAATTCAAATTTGATTTTTAAATAGGAAAAGATATTATTTCAATTTTAATTTTAGAAATTTTATTTTTAAAATTATTAGGATTAGTTATAAAAGGGGATTCAAATCCATTAGATTGGAACTCAGTACATTTTACCTGAATCCTTATTTTCTCTGAACCATGAGCAACTAAACCTCCATTGTTAAGTTTAGGAGCTCTGTCTATTTGTATGGATTGATTTTATTGCTTTATCTATTTTAATTCTTGTATGGATTTATAATTTAAGAATTATTTTTGCTCTTTATCTTATGAATTTGGGTGGAACGGAAGTATGACCCTCTTTCTATTTGAGTTCTTGTATAACTTGGAAAAGCTCTTTACTTGAACAACAGCTTGAAAACATATTCTCCTAAATTTTAATTATCTGGATTTAACGGGATACGTGACATATAATCCTTTTATTTTTGGGTAATTAGAGTTTTTGTGGCATATAAACTGGAATTTGATCATGTAACTTCTAATTGGAATTAATTGACCAAGGAATTGGCAGTTAATGAATTTTAGAGGAGACTAGAAAGGTCTAAGGAATTAGGTTCTAGTCACATATAGTTTTCCATAAATTAAATCCTACATAATTAAAATAGTTAGTAAGAAAAGTAAATCCGGAAAAATAGATAACTTTAAAACTAAAAGGCAAGAGCAAAAAGCCAATAACCCCTAAAACCAAGTGGCAAGGGTAAATAAAAAGGATCCCAAGGCTTTGATCATCAGTGGATAGGAGGGCCTAAAGGAATAAAATACTGGCCTAAGCGGCTAAACCAAGCTATCCCTAACCATGTGCTTGTGGCGTGAAGGTGTCAAGTGAAAACTTGAGACTGAGCGGTTAAAGTCAAGGTCCAAAGCAAAAAAAAAGAGTGTGCTTAAGAACCCTGGACACCTCTAATTGGGGACTTTAGCAAAGCTGAGTCACAATCTGAAAAGGTTCACCCAATTATGTGTTTGTGGCATTTATGTATCCGGTGGTAATACTGGAAAACAAAGTGCTTAGGGCCACGGCCAAGACTCATAAAGTAGCTGTGTTCAAGAATCAACATAATGAACTAGGAGAATCAATAACACTATCTGAACTCTGAGTTCCTATAGATGCCAATCATTCTGAACCTCAATGGATAAAGTGAGATGCTGATCGGAAGCAGAAGCTGGTGAATTAAAAATTTATTAAAATGGTTACGTTGCAAGTATAGTTCTTAACTCACCGAAAATCTGCCTATCAATTTAAAAATATGTCACAGAGAGTTTAAATTAAAATTACTGGGAGTTTTAAGTCCCAGGTCGTCTCCCAACGAGTTGCAGAAATGTGTGCTATCTTATTAATCAGATGTTCCAAGAAGTTGAGCTAAGTAAATTGGGATGTAAATTGAGGAAATTTAAATAATATGAATAAAAGCCTTGACTGGGAGTTGATTGGTTGGAATCTCTATCATTAGTGGAGTGATTGTAAGATTAATTTATAATTAATGGTTGTTCTGTTTGGTTATCCTTTACTAAGTAAAGGAAAGTCAAACAAGCTGGAATGCCAGATTTGTTCACAAGTTGCAACCCACTTAGTTCAAAGGGATTGGCGTTAGTGACAGGATAGCAGTCCAACATTTAACCCAATTACAAATTTTTCTTTCAATCCTTCCAACTCAAGAGTTCCCTTTAATCAACTCCCCATCAAGTAAGGAAACGACTCACGCATTGTAAATAAAGAATCCATAGCACATGTAAGGGAATTAAAAGAAGACATGATTATTGGAATTGAAATTGAATTAAAAAGAAATAATCCTTGCATTAAATAATCATAAAAGTATCTAAATGACAAAATTGAACAAAGCAAAGGACATGGAAGAATGAATCCAAGTTAAGAAAACAAACTAGAATGATGAAGTCTCGATGAGGAAATAACTCTTCCCAATGTTCCAATGCTCAGACCAATTGAAAACCCAAATTCTAAAAACTAGAGAGAAAAACCTAAGAGAGTGAAAAACTAGATCTAAACTACTGAATGAACGTGTGTTGTTTCTGCATATTCTCTGACTCTAGTCTGCTGTTTCGGGCCGAGAACTGGGCCGAAATAAGGTCCAAAATCGCCCCCAGCGAATCCTGCAGATTATGCAGATCGCACATGTCACGCGATCGCGTCATCCATGCGGACGCGTCGCTTGCGCTTTTTCCTCTCCACGCGTTCGCGTCATCCACGCTACCGCATCACTTGCGCTTTCCAATCCGTGCGGCCGCGCAAGCCATGCGGCCGCGTCACTGCGATTTGCGCTCCTTCGCGCAGTCGCGTGAGCCATGCGACCGCATCACTTCTCGCTGGTTATCTCCTCAAATTCTTGTGTTCCTTCCATTTTTGTTAACTTTTTCTCCAATCTCCATCTCATTCATGCCCTATAAAGCCTGAAACACTTGACACACAAATCACGGCATCGAATGGAATAGAGGAGAATTAAAATTAAATAATTAAAGTCTCTAGGAAGCAATTTTCAAACATGTACTGAATTTAGGAAGGAAATCTAAATGCATGCTAAATTGATGAATAAGTGGGTAAGGATCATGACAAAACCACACAATTAAACACAATATAAACTATAAAATAGTGGTTTATCAACCTCCCCACACTTAAACATTAGCATGTCCTCATGCTAAATTGAAGGAGACTAGGAAATAAGTATGAACATGCAGAAACTCATGAAATGCAATGCAATTCTACATATATAAATAAATGCAACTATATAATTATTGTCCACTTGATCAAAAGTAAATAAGCCCTTCAAAACAATTACAAATCAAATTCCACTAATTCTATCATTATACAATAAAACCGATAAAAGTGCAAGAAGATAGCTTATGAAAGCAGGAAACATGAAAATTCAAGCATTGAACCCTCACTGATAATGTATGTACGCTCTAATCTCTAGTGTATAAGGTAATCACTCTATTCTTCTCTAGTCATGTTTTCTAACTTTTGTTTTTCTCCTAACCAATCAACAACAGTTAATATACCAATGCAAACATCATGAGGTCTTTTCAGGGTTGTAATGGGGCCAAGGTGCAGGTAAGGGTATACATATGGCTAAGTGAGCTTTATAAATTGAATCTTTAATTAACCTAAGCTCTCTCCTAATATACATATACTCTATATACTTTTAAATTCATGCCTAGCTACCCGTAATTCCCTTTTTCAACCCATACTCATGTTAATTCTATCATATGTGCATTGATCTTTGAATTCTGAATTTAACATTGGGGTAATTTTGTCCCCTTATTTTTTTTTTGAATTAAAATAAATAAAGCTTATCAATGCACATAGATTTTTTTGATTCTTATAGTTTCACATGAATAGGTATCCAAATTCCCTTTAAATTTTCATGACACATCCCCTTAACAACTTTTGTTCCCACAATTTCCCATACTTAACTAGCACACACAATTCTATCTTAAGCTAACCAAAGATTCAATTTGGGATATGCAATTGTTTTTCAGCTTAAGGTTAGTAATGTGGTAAAATATAGAACAAATGGGGTTTTAAAGGCTCAAAGTGGTTAACAAGGGTAATTGAAAAGGGTAGGCTTGATTTGGATAAGTGAGTTTAAACAAATAATGGCCTCAATCATGTGCAAGCATGTAAATATAATAAATATTGGACATATAAGATAAAACAAAATATAGATTACAATCATAGAGAAGTAAACACACAAGAATAAAATAATTATGGTTAAATAATATAACCATACATAAAGGCTCAAATCTTTCACAGGTTGTGTGTTCTTTAGCTCAAACATCATGTTCCAAATACAACTCAAGCAGATTTATCATAAAAATTTTGAAAAATTAGTGAAATTTTATTCCAAAGATAGATTTTTAAAAGAAACTTATTGTCTTTTCAATCAAGTAGAACATGCATGCAACTATTCTAACCTATGCAATTTATTCTATTCTGTAAAAGAAAGAAAATCTAACTAAAATATCCTAATTATTGGTGCCAGAGAAGAGAATTTACCTCCGGAAGTCAGGTACTGACCGACCTCCCTACACTTAAGGCTTTGCACCGTCCTCGGTGCCATCTGTCAGGAACAGGGGTGGGCTGGTGGCAGTATCTCCACAGTCGGGACCATCATGGCTCCCGGTGCTGGTAAAAAAAGTGGAGTCCGGAGTGTCTGAGTCCTTGAATTTGCCCATGATCAGCTCCTTGAGGTATGTGAATCGGCGCTTGTTACGGCGCTCTCTCATCTTAGCTTTCTATTCATGCCGATCCAACTTTTCAAGTAACTGCTGGAGCAATTTCTCAGTGGTAGATGCTTGTGGTGTTGAAGAAGGATTATCTTCAACTGGCTCAGTAGGCTGGCTTGTAGTGGCTGCTGAAAGTCTGAGGTATTTCCCGTTAGGGACATATTGATCATCCCGTGGAAGCATGGCTTTGGTGTCCCCAGCTCTGTAGGAGACTCCGGCTGCTGAGACAAGATCTGAGACCAGGGCGGGAAAAGGTAGGTTGCCCGCGATTTGTACATGCTCCATAGCATTCCGGATGTGTCTTGAGAGATTAAGAGGTTGGTCTGTAAGGATGCACCATAGTAGAACAGCCATGTCTGTAGCGAAGGAGGACTCATGAGTGCTTGGAAAGACGTAATGGGACATGATCTGTGCCCATACGCGATCCTCCAAGGTAAGTGCTGAAGCCAAGATTCCCTTAGGGCGGGTATGGTGGTATCCATAGATCCAACGGCTGCCAGGTAATGCGATGACTCCGAGAACGGAGTCCTAGTCAAATTGGTATCTCTGGCGCTGAAGGGTGGCTTCTTGAAAAGCGTCCATTCCTGCTGGAAAAGGGGGAAGACTCAGAGCTTGCTGGATGGCCTCTTCTGTAATGGGCACTTGCTTCTGCCGGACATAAACAGACTGCAGGGTCGGTATGTAGAAGTTGGAGTAGAACTCAACTACCCAAGAGAGATTGACCTGCCTCGGCTGTCTCCGTAAGAAACCCCATTGTCTTCGTTCAATTTGCGGCTCAACAAAGGAGGCAATATTGGATGAGAGGATAAGAAGGTATTCATTGTTATAGTTCCTTTCTGCTAGGATAGGGAACATCTGCTCACAGTAGCGATTGGGAAATCGCGCAGTGTCCTTTGCTGGAAAGGCTTTCTCCTTGTCGTCAACCTTTATTATCCTCTTAACTCTTTTTGTTGAGGGCTTGACTGTGGTTGAAGAAGGCTCTGCCACTAATGTTCGTTTAATTCCTCTTCTTGCTGGTGGTTTGGAAGTAGCTTTCTCTTTTCCTTTCTTGGTGGCCATCCTGAAAGAAGGGAAGAGAAAGTAAATTAAATTTAAAGAGATATACAGCAAGGAAGGAAATGGAAAAGAGGGTGATGGATGCACATTAAGATAAGCTGACATTAACACATGCTCGCAAGTACGTGTGAAAAGCCAACGATGGAAAATAGCTAGTACATATAAAGACAAATGAATGCAAGGTGTTTATTGGCATGCTGGCAAAGGGCATGAGTAACATAGACCAAGCAATACTTTGTAACAAACTATCACATTTGTATTGACAATTAAATTCAATTAATAAAATAAGAAGGAGAATTTGTGAAAAGCAAGCATTGAATAGTAGAGTAAAGTAATGTAGAAAAGTGCATAGTGCTATATAGGCTTTTTCACAAACACATGGCATGCATGTTAAACAAGATATAAAAAGTATGAAATTGAACATGCAAGCAATCCCTTAAAAATAATAATAATTTTCAAATAAATTGTAACAAGTCACTAGCATATAATGAGGGATAATAACTCAAAAAAAAATTTCTAACACCATGTAAAAAGGGAAAAGAAGAATAAAGAAAATAGGAATAATTAAAAGAAGAAGAAAAGAAAAAGAAAATACATATAGAACAATAAAAAAAAATGATAGAAAAAAGAAAGAAGGAAGAAGAAGGTAAAACCTTGTTAATGGAGGAGAGAGAGAGAGAGAGTGAGATAGAAAGCGGAAGGGAGAAGGAAGAAAGAATGAGGGAAAAGAAAAATTAGGATTTGGAGGAAAGAAAGATAAGATAATTTGGCAATTTAGGTTGAGCTGTGCGGCGCATGCGACGCGGCCGCGTGGGGCACGCGTTCGCGTGGGTGCGCATCAGGTAAGAAGACGTGATCACGTCAGTCACGTGGTCGCGTGACCCGTGTTGCGCTGCTGGCGCGAGTGTAGCCTCGCTCCAGCACAACTCTCTATTCAATTTATTTTAATAGCCAAAATTGGGTGACGCGATCGCGTGAGTGTGCGTTAGAAAATAATTGACGCGGCCGCGTCGGCGACGCGGTCGCGTGACAAGGATTGTGCTTCCAGCACCAATCCAGCACCACTCTCGCACAATATAGCATTGTGCACCCTTTTACGTCGAAAATGCAAGGCATGCGGCCGCGTGGGGCACGCGGTCGCGTGGGAGGCCATGATTCCCATGCGATGCGAACGCGTCAGGGACGCGGTCGCGTGGGTTGATTTGTGCCATTGGCACGCCTCCAGCGCTGCTCCTGCGTAACTTTCTGTTCATTTTTATTTTTCTTTCCTCCCCCTACCACGCGGACGCGTCGCTGGTGCGATCGCGTCGCGCGGCGAGTATTTTTTTTTTTAAGGAAAGATAAAGACATGCAAATGAAAGAGCACGAAAGCACTAATAAAGAGAAGAGTTATTAAAGAAGAAAAACTAAAAGTGAAGAAAAGAACGATCATACCGCGGTGGGTTGTCTCCCACCAAGCATTTTGCTTTAACGTCCGTAAGTTGGACGCTCCACTAGCTCAATTTGTTGCTATGTGGGGATCTTCCAAGTGGAGGATCTCAAGCTCCTTGCTTTTCTCACCTTCTCACCATGGTACAGCTTCAGGCGGTGTCCATTAACCTTAATAAGTTCAGAGCTTGAAGGATGGCTTAGGTGATAAACTCCGTACGGTTCAGCCTTCTCTACTCTGTATGGACCTTCCCATTTTGATCTTAACTTACCGGCCATTAGCCTTAGTCGAGATTTGTAAAGGAGGACGAAATCTCCAGGTTGAAATTCTTTCTTCTTGATGTTTTGATCATGCACAGCTTTCATCCTTTCTTACAAATTCTGGAATTCTCATAAGCTTCTAGGCGAAGGTTCTCCAATTCCTGCAGTTGCAACTTTCTTTCAGCTCTGGCCTTCTCAATTTCCATGTTGCACTCTTTAACTGCCCAGAAGGCTTTGTGTTCGATTTCAACTGGAAGATGGCAAGCTTTTCCATAAACTAAGCGAAAGGGACTCATCCCAATGGGTGTCTTGTATGCTATTTTATATGCCCACAGTGCATCTTGTAGTCTGGTGCTCCAGTCTTTTCTATGAGGCTTTACTATCTTCTGCAAGATACGCTTAATTTCTCTGTTTGACACCTCGGCTTGCCCATTAGTTTGGGGATGGTAAGCTGTTGCAACTTTATGGATTATCCCATGCTTCTTCATCAATCCTGTTAGTCTCCTGTTACAAAAATGGGTGCCTTGATCGCTCACGATCGCTCGTGGTGATCCAAAGCGGCATATAATATGGTTTCTCACAAAGGAAACAACAGTGTTAGCATCATCAGTGCGGGTAGAAATTGCTTCCACCCATTTGGAAACATAATCCACAGCTAACAATATATAAAAATATCCGCTAGAATTTGGAAATGGACCCATGAAGTCAATGCCCCAAACATCAAAAATTTCACAGAAAAGCATATATTGTTAAGGCATCTCATCCCTCTTGGATATGTTACCAAATTTCTGGCATGGGTGACAAGATTTACAAAACTCAGCAGCATCTCTAAAAAGAGTAGGCCAGCAGAATCTGCAGTCTAAGATCTTTCTAGCTGTTCTTTGAGGGCCAAAGTGTCCTCCACTCTCAGATGAGTGACAGGCCTCTAAAATGGACTGGAATTCTGATTGAGGTACACAACATCTAATTATCTAGTCAGTGCCACATCTCCATAAATATGGGTCATCCCATATATAATATTTAGACTCGCTTTTCAGCTTGTCTCTTTGATGTTTAGAAAAATGTGGAGGAAATGTGTGGCTAACTAAGTAATTAGCAACAGGTGCATACCAAGGGGCTACCTCAGATACTGCTTGCAGGTTGTCAAAAGGAAAATTATCATCTATAGGAGTAGAATCATCCTTAATATGTTCAAGGCGACTCAAGTGGTCTGCTACTAAATTTTGATTACCACTCCTATCCTTTATTTCTAAATCAAATTCTTGTAACAACAGTATCCAACGTATAAGTCTTGGTTTGGACTCCTTTTTAGCTAATAGATACTTTAGAGCTGCATGGTCCGAATACACTACTACTCTAGTACCAAGTAAATAAGCCCAGAATTTATCCAGAGCAAAAACAATAGCAAGTAGCTCTTTCTCAGTAGTAGTATAATTGGACTGGGCAGTGTCTAAAGTCTTAGACGCATAGGCAATAACAAAAGGATCCTTACCTTTACGCTGAGCCAGTGCTGCTCCTACTGCATGGTTGGAAGCATCGCACATGATTTCAAACAGCTGGCTCCAGTCTGGTCATCTCACAATTGGGGATTGAGTTAGAGCAGTCTTCAGCTTATCAAATGCTTGTTTGCAATCCTCACTGAACTCAAACTCAATATCCTTCTGCAGTAATCTGGATAAGGGAAGTGCCACCTTACTAAAGTCCTTAATAAATCTCCTGTAGAAACCTGCATGGCCAAGGAACGAACAGACTTCCCTCACAGAAGAGGGGTAAGGTAAACTAGAAATAATATTCACCTTTGCTGGGTCTACAGAAATGCCATTATTAGATACCACATGTCCTAATACAATCCCTTGCTTTACCATAAAGTGGCATTTTTCAAAATTCAATACAAGGTTTGTATTAACACATCTATCTAATACTCTAGATAATCCATCTAAGCAAAGGTTAAAAGAATCACCATAAACGCTAAAATCGTCCATAAAAACTTCCATACAGTCCTCAATAAAGATCAGAGAAAAGACTCATCATGCACCTTTGGAAGGTGGCTGGTGCATTGCACAAGCCAAAGGGCATTCTCTTATAAGCATAAGTCCCAAAAGGACATGTAAAAGTAGTCTTTTCCTGATCCTCAGGAGCTATATGATTCTGGAAATAACCTATGTAACCATCAAGAGAGAATGGAAAAGCTTTCAGCAGAATTGAAGTTTCATCAGTGCCATCACGCCTGACAGTAGAACAGGCTGCCTGGAAATCTCTCAAGTGCTTGATAGGCTCTTGAGCAGGTAGGCCATGAAACTTGGGCATCAAATTTAACAGTGCGGTCTTTATTTCAAAATCTGTAGCTACCGCTGAATGATGCGCTTGAAACGGTTGCATTGTAAAATCAGGAGCTCCTTCCTCCTGAATGGTAACTCTTCTAGCTGCCATGTTTTCTGCACGTAAAACAACCGAATCAGTAGAACGGGGGCTGGTTTCTTCCTCAAATTCACTTTCAGATCCGCCCTCAAAGCGGGCTAACCTACGCTGTTCTCGCCTTATTCGTGAAATTGTTCTTTCAATTTCAGGATCGAATATTAGCAAGCGCGGATCAGGAAGTGAACGTGTCATTTGACGGAAGAAACATGCAGCTCATAGTAGCAAAATTAAATAAAATGCAAATAAATAAATTCTAATTAATAAAATTAGTACTCTATTGCAACTCCCCGGCAACGGCGTCAAAAATTGATGGGAAGCAGAAGCTGGTGAATTAAAAATTTATTAAAATGGTTACGTTGCAAGTATAGTTCTTAACTCACTGAAAATCTGCCTATCAATTTAAAAATATGTCACAGAGAGTTTAAATTAAAATTACTGGGAGTTTTAAGTCCCAGGTCGTCTCCCAACGAGTTGCAGAAAAGTGTGCTATCTTATTAATCAGATGTTCCAAGAAGTTGAGCTAAGTAAATTGGGATGTAAATTGAGGAAATTTAAATAATATGAATAAAAGCCTTGACTGGGAGTTGATTGGTTGGAATTTCTATCATTAGTGGAGTGATTGTAAGATTAATTTATAATTAATGGTTGTTCTGTTTGGTTATCCTTTACTAAGTAATGGAAAGTCAAACAAGCTGGAATGCCAGATCTGTTCACAAGTTGCAACCCACTTAGTTCAAAGGGATTGGCGTTAGTGACAGGATAGCAGTCCAACATTTAACCCAATTACAAATTTTTCTTTCAATCCTTCCAACTCAAGAGTTCCCTTTAATCAACTCCCCATCAAGTAAGGAAACTACTCACGCATTGTAAATAAAGAATCCATAGCACATGTAAGTGAATTAAAAGAAGACATGATTATTGGAATTGAAATTGAATTAAAAAGAAATAATCCTTGCATTAAATAATCATAAAAGTATCTAAATGACAAAATTGAGCAAAGCAAAGGACATGGAAGAATGAATCCAAGTTAAGAAAACAAACTAGAATGATGAAGTCTTGATGACGAAATAACTCCTCCCAATGTTCCAATGCTCAGACCAATTGAAAATCCAAATTCTAAAAACTAGAGAGAAAAACCTAAGAGAGTGAAAAACTAGATCTAAACTACTGAATGAATGTGTGTTGTTTCTGCATATTCTCTGACTCTAGTCTGCTGTTCCGGGCCGAGAACTGGGCCGAAATAAGGTCCAAAATCACCCCCAGCGAATCCTGCAGATTATGCAGATCGCACATGTCACGCGATCGCGTCATCCATGCAGACACGTCGCTTGCGCTTTTTCCTCTCCACGCGTTCGCGTCATCCACGCTACCGCGTCACTTGCGCTTTCCAATCCGCGCGGCCGCGCAAGCCATGCGGCCGCGTCACTGCGATTTGCGCTCCTTCGCGTGGTCGCGTGAGCCATGCGACCGCGTCACTTCTCGCTGGTTATCTCCTCAAATTCTTGTGTTCCTTCCATTTTTGTTAACTTCTTCTCCAATCTCCATCTCATTCATGCCCTATAAAGCCTGAAACACTTGACACACAGATCACGGCATCGAATGGAATAGAGGAGAATTAAAATTAAATAATTAAAGTCTCTAGGAAGCAATTTTCAAACATGTACTGAATTTAGGAAGAAAATCTAAATGCATGCTAAATTGATGAATAAGTGGGTAAGGATCATGACAAAACCAAACAATTAAACACAATATAAACTATAAAATAGTGGTTTATCAGATGCCAAAACTATTCAAGAGGCAAAAAGCTACAAGTCCCGCTCATCTGATTGGAGCTATGTTTCATTGATAGTTCGGAATTTATAGTATATTCTCTTCTTTTTATCCTATTTGATTTTCAGTTGCTTGGGGACAAGCAACAATTTAAGTTTGTTGTTGTGATGAGCGGATAATTTATACGCTTTTTGGAATTGTTTTTAGTATATTTTTAGTAGGATCTATTTACTCTTAGGGATATTTTTATTAGTTTTTATGTTAAATTCACATTTCTGGACTTTACTATGAGTTTGTGTGTTTTTCTGTGATTTCAGGTATTTTCTGTCTAAAATTGAGGGACTTAAGCAAAAATCAGATTCAGAGGTTGAAGAAGGACTGCTGATGCTGTTGGATTCTGACCTCCCTTCACTCAAAGTGGATTTTCTGAAGCTACAGAACTCAAAATGGCGCGCTTCCAATTGCGTTGGAACGTAAACATCCAGGGCTTTCCAGAAACATATAATAGTCCATACTTTGGCCGAGTTTAGACACTGTAAATGGGCGTTGAACGCTAGTTCTATGCTGCAGTCTGGAGTTAAATGCTAGAAACACGTCACAAGCCAGAGTTGAACGCCAGAAATACGTTACAAACTGGCGTTCAACTCCAAAAGAAGCCTCAGCACGTAGAAAGCTAAAGCTCAGCCCAAGAACACACCAAGTGGGCCCCGGAAGTAGATTTATGCATCAATTACTTACTTCTGTAAACCCTAGTAACTAGTTTAATATAAAGAGGACTTTTTACTATTGTATTAGACATCTTGGGACGTCTGGTTCTTAGATCATGGGGGCTGGCCATTCGGCCATGCCTGAACCTTTTACTTATGTATTTTTAACGGTAGAGTTTCTACACTCCATAGATTAAGGTGTGGAGCTCTACTATTCCTCATGAATTAATGCAAAGTACTACTGTTTTTCTATTAAATTCAATTTATTCCGCTTCTAAGATATCCATTCGCACTTCAACATGAATGTGATGAACGTGACAATCATCATCATTCCCCCACGAACACGTGCCTGACAACCACTTCCGTTCCACCTTAGATTGGATGATTATCTCTTGGATCTCTTAATCAGAATCTTCATGGTATAAGCTAGATTGATGGCGGCATTCATGAGAATCCGGAAAGTCTAAACCTTGTCTGTGGTATTCCGAGTAGGATTCTGGGATTGAATGACTGTAACGAACTTCAAACTCGCGAGTGCTGGGCGTAGTGACAGACGCAAAAGGAGGGTGAATCCTATTCCAGTATGATCGAGAACCTCAGATGATTAGCCGTGCTGTGACAGAGCATTTGGACCATTTTCACAAGAGGATAAGATGCAGCCATTGACCACGGTGATGCCTCCAGATGATTAGCCATGCAGTGACAGCGCATCGGACCATTTTCACAGAGAGGATGAAAAGTAGCCATTGACAATGGTAATGTCCTTACATAAAGCCAGCCATAGAAAGGAGTAGGATTGGTTGGATGAAGACAGCAGGAAAGCAGAGATTCAGAGGAACGAAAGCATCTCTATACGCTTATCTGAAATTCTCACCAATGATTTACATAAGTATTTCTATCCTTTATTTTCTATTTATTTATTATTATTCGAAAACTCTATAACCATTTGATATCCGCCTGACTGAGAATTACAAGGTGACCATAGCTTGCTTCATACCAACAATCTCCGTGGGATCGACCCATACTCACGTAAGGTTTTATTACTTGGACGACCCGGTGCACTTGCTGGTTAGTTGCATCGAAGTTGTGAATGAAAAACGATTTATTAATACGTGCGTACAGAGTTCTTGGCGCCGTTGCCTGAGATCACAATTTCGTGCACCAAGTTTTTGGCGCCGTTGCCGGAGATTGTTCGAGTTTGGACAACTGACGGTTCATCATGTTGCTCAGATTAGGTAATTTTCTTCTTATTTTGTTTTCAAAAAAAAATTTTTCAAAAAAAATTTTCAAAAATCTTTCAAAAATTTTTCCTTTATTTTCGAAAAAAATTATAAATCTTTTCAAAAATATATTGTTCTTCAGAATTTTTAAGAATGAATTCTAGAGTTTCATGAAGCATGTTGAAGCCTGACTGGCTGTAGAGCCATGTCTAAATTCTTTTGGACTGAGGCCTCCACATGTTAGGGAATTGCTTGTACTGCTGAAGCTTGGCTGGCTATTAAGCCATGTCCAACCCTTTGATTGGAGTTTTGGGCTAATATTGAAAGATTCCTGGAATTCTTCTCAAAGATTTTGGAATTCTTATTTTTCTTTTTCAAATAATTTTCGAAAAATCCAAAAAAAATCATAAAATCAAAAAAATCAAAAAAATATTTTGTGTTTCTTGTTTGAGTCTTGAGTCAATTTCAAGTTTGGTGTCAATTGCATTTTTTCTAAAAAATTCTTTGCATTTTTCGAAAATTCATGCATTCATAGTGTTCTTCATGATCTTCAAGTTGTTCTTGGCCAGTCTTCTTGTTTGATCTTCATATTTTCTTGTTTTATGTCTTTTCTTGTTTTTCATATGCATTATTGCATTCATAGTGTCTATACATGAAAAATTTCTAAGTTTGGTGTCTTGCATGTTTTCTTTTCTTGAAAATTTTTCAAAAATAAGTTCTTGGTGTTCATCTTGACATTCAAAGTGTTCTTGGTGTTCATCTTGACATTCATAGTGTTCTTGCATGCATCACATGTTTTGATCCAAAATTCTCATGCATTGCATCATTTTCATGTTTTTCTCTTTCATCATTAAAAATTCAAAAATCAAAAAAAATATTTTTCCTTTTTTCTCTCATAAATTTCGAAAATTTGGATTGACTTTTTCAAAAATTTTTAAAAATTCAATTGTTTCTTGTGAGTCAAATCAAATTTTCAATTTAAAAATCTTATCTTTTTCAAAATCTTTTTCAAAAATCAAATCTTTTTCATTTTTCTTATTTATTTTCGAAAATTTTAAAAATCTTTTTCAAAAATATTTTTCTTAATTTTATCTCATAATTTTCGAAAATATCATCAACAATTAATGTTTTGATTCAAAAATTTCAAGTTTGTTACTTACTTGTTAAGAAAGATTCAAACTTTAAGTTCTAGAATCATATTTTGTGATTTCTTGTGAATCAAGTCATTAATTGTGATTTTAAAAATCAAATCTTTTTCGAAACTAATTTCAATCATATCTTTTCAAAAATATCTTTCTATCTTATCTTTTTCAAAATCATATCTTTTCCATCATATATTTTTAAAAATCTTATCTTTTTCAAAAATTTGATTTTAAGATATCCCTTCTAACTTCTTATCTTCTTATCTTTTCAAAATTGATTTTCAAAATTTGTTTCAACTAACTAACTAACTTTTTGTTTGTTTCTTATCTTTTTCAAAACTACCTAACTAACTCTCTCTCTATAATTTTCGAAAATATCTCCCTTTTTTTCAAAAATTCTTTTTAATTAACTAATTGTTTCAATTTTTAATTTTAACTTGATTTCATTCCTAATTTTCGAAAATCCTTGTCTCTCATCTCCTTCTATTTATTTATTCATCTACTAACACTTCTCTCCCATCCAAAAATTCGAACACTACCTCCCTCTCTGTGTTCGAGTTTTTTTCTCTTCTCTTCTTTACGTTATATTCTTTTCTTCTTCTACTCACACAGGGGAACCTCTATACCTGGGCAAAAAAGATCCCTATTATTATTATTTTTCTATTCCCTTCTTTTTCATATAAGCAGGAGCAAGGACAAGAACATTCTTGTTGAAGCAGATCCAGAACCTGAAAGGACTCTGAAGAGGAAACTAAAAGAAGCTAAATTACAACAATCCAGCAAGCACCTTTCAGAAATTTTCGAACAAGAAGAGGAGATGGCAGCCGAAAATAATAATAATACAAGGAGAATGCTTGGTGACTTTACTGCACCTAATTCCAATTTACATGGAAGAAGCATCTCCATCCCTACCATTGGAGCAAACAATTTTGAGCTGAAACCTCAATTAGTTTCTCTGATGCAACAGAACTGCAAGTTCCATGGACTTCTATCTGAAGATCCTTTTCAGTTCTTAACTGAATTCTTGCAGATATGTGATACTGTTAAGACTAATAGAGTAGATCCAGAAGTCTACAGGCTCATGCTTTTCCCTTTTGCTGTAAGAGACAGAGCTAGAATATGGTTGGACTCTCAACCTAAGGATAGCCTGAACTCTTGGGATAAGCTGGTCAAGGCTTTCTTAGCCAAGTTTTCTCCTCCCCAAAAGCTGAGTAAGCTTAGAGTGGATGTTCAAACTTTCAGACAGAAGGAAGGTGAATCCCTCTAGGAAGCTTGGGAGAGATACAAGCAACTGACCAAAAAGTGTCCTTCTGACATGCTTTCAGAATGCACCATCCTGGATATATTCTATGATGGTCTGTCTGAATTAGCTAAGATGTCATTGGATACTTCTGCAGGTGGATCCATTCACCTAAAGAAAATGCCTGCAGAAGCTCAAGAACTCATTGACATGGTTGCTAATAACCAGTTCATGTACACTTCTGAGAGGAATCCTGTGAGTAATGGGACGCCTCAGAAGAAGGGAGTTCTTGAAATTGATACTCTGAATGCCATATTGGCTCAGAATAAAATATTGACTCAGCAAGTCAATATGATTTCTCAGAGTCTGAATGGAATGCAAGCTACATCCAACAGTACTCAAGAGGCATCTGCTAAAGAAGAAGCTTATGATCCTGAAAACCCTGCAATAGCAGAGGTGAATTACATGGGTGAACCATATGGAAACACCTATAATCCCTCATGGAGAAATCACCCAAATCCCTCATGGAAGGATCATCAAAAGCCTCAACAAGGCTTTAATAATGGTGGAAGAAATAGGTTCAACAATAGTAAACCTTTTCCATCATCCACTCAGCAACAGACAGAGAACTCCGAACAAAATACCTCTAATTTAGCAAAATTAGTCTCTGATCTATCTAAGGCCACTGTGAGTTTCATGAATGAAACAAGGTCCTCCATTAGAAATTTGGAAGCACAAGTGGGCCAGCTAAGTAAAAGGATCACTAAAAACCCTCCTAGTACTCTCCCAAGCAATACAGAAGAAAATCCAAAAGGAGAGTGCAAGGCCATTGAATTGACCATCATGGCCGAACCCACAAGAGAGGAGAAAGACGTGAATCCCAAGGAGGAAGACCTCTTGGAACGTCCAGTGATCAATAAGGAGTTTCCCTCTGAGGAACCAAAGGACTCTGAGGCTCATCTAGAGACCATAGAGATTCCATTGAACCTCCTTATGCCCTTCATGAGCTCTGATGAGTATTCTTCTTCTGAAGAGAATGAGGATGTTACTGAAGAGCAAGTTGCCAAGTTCCTTGGTACAATCATGAAGCTGAATGCCAATTTATTTGGTAATGAGACTTGGGGAGATGAACCTCCCCTGTTTACCAATGAATTAAATGCATTGGATCAACTGAGATTGCCTCAGAAGAAACAGGATCCTGAAAAATTCCTAATACCTTGTACCATAGGCACCATGACCTTTGAGAAGGCTCTATGTGACCTGGGGTTAGGAATAAACCTCATGCCACTCTCTGTAATGGAGAAACTGAGAATCTTTGAGGTACAAGCTGCTGAAATTTCATTAGAGATGGCAGACAATTCAAGAAAACAGGCTTCTGGACAAGTAGAGGACGTGATAGTAAAGGTTGCAGGCCTTTACATCGCTGCTGATTTCATAATCCTGGATACTGGGAAGGATGAGGATGAATCCATCATTCTTGAAAGACCCTTCCTAGCCACAGCAAGAGCTGTGATTGATGTTAACAGAGGTGAACTAGTCCTTCAATTGAATGAGGACTCCCTTGAGTTTAAAACTCAAGGACATCCTTCTGTAAACATGGAAAAGAGGCACAGTTTTCGGTGAGTTAAGAACTATACTTGCAATGTAACCATTTTAATAATTTTTAATTCACCAGCTTCTGCGTCTCATCAATTTTTGGCGCCGTTGCCGGGGAGTTGCAATAGAGTGCTAATTTTATTGATTAGAATTTATTTATTTGCATTTTATTTTATTTTGCTACTATGAGCTGCATGTTTCTTCCGTCAAATGACGCGTTCACTTCTTGATCCACGCTTGCTAATATTCGATCCTGAAATTGAAAGGACAATTTCACGAATAAGGCAAGAACATCGTCAATTAGCCCGCTCTAAGGGCGGATCTGAAAGTGAATATGAGGAAGAAACCAGCCCCCGTTCTACTGATTCAGTTGTTTTACGTGCAGAAAACATGGCAGCTAGGAGAGTTACCATCCATGAGGAAGGAGCCCCTGATTTTACAATGCAACCGTTTCAAGCGCATCATCCAGCGGTAGCTACAGATTTTGAAATAAAGACCGCACTGCTAAATTTGATGCCCAAGTTTCATGGCCTACCTGCTCAAGAGCCTATCAAGCACTTGAGAGATTTCCAGGCAGCCTGTTCTACTGTCAGGCGTGATGGCACTGATGAAACTTCAATTCTGCTGAAAGCTTTTCCATTTTCTCTTGAGGGAAAAGCAAGAGAGTGGTACTACACTCAACCTCTAGCGAATGTATCCAACTAGAATACACTCAGAAAGGAGTTCTGGAGAAATTCTTTCCATCTGAAGTTACTGATGAACTGAGGAAGGATATCTCCACAATTGTTCAGGATGACAATGAGACTCTCTTTGAATACTGGGAGCGCTTCAGTAATCTTCTGGAAGCATTCCCCCATCACATGATTGACAAGATCGTGCTACTCAGCTATATTACACAGGGTATGAGGCCCCAAGATAAGACCACACTGGAAAGTGCCAGCAATGGGTCTATGAAGAAGTACAAGACCACTCATGAAGCTTGGCAATTAATCAGTGATTTAGCTGAATCCACTAGGAACCACAAACAGAAGCAAGGCCGTTCAAAAGCTGTTGCAGAAGTATCTTCTAGTAGAGAGACTGCTGCTCTGACTCAAAGCATCTGTGAAATGACGAACTTGCTGAAGCAAATGCAGTTGAATCAACAAGCTCAACAAGCTCAACCTCCTCCACCACAGCAAAACCAACAACTAGTCCCACAAAAAATTTGCGGAATCTGTGTTGATTATAGCCATTTGATGCCGAGGCATCTTAGGCTAGTTTCACTAGCATTTTTCTGTTAGTTTTAGTTGTTTTATGCATTTTCTTGAGCTTAAAGTAACCAAAAATGGTTAAATGAAGAACAAAGCAATGAACCATCCAAACAGTATGATTTTAATGCAAATTCCATGAGTTTTAGTTATATTACTTGAATGCTATGAATGGAAGATTTCTCATGAAATTTTGCAAGACTTTGATGCAATTGTTTGGATGATTTCAGGGAAGAAGAGGCTAAGCAAGGAAGCAACAAAATCAATAAAGGAAGCTTGAATATCACATGTGGAGTTTAAGTTCCAGTTTGAGCCTAAACTGGAGCTTAAACGCCAGAATCAGGAAGGCTAAGAAATGCTGGAATTGAAGTTTAACCTCCAGTTTAACCTTAAACTGGAGGTTAAACGCCAGAATGATAATGCCACTCAGGAAGGAGTTCCACGTTTAACCTCCAGTTTAACCTTAAACTGGAGGTTAAACGCCAGAATGGGAAAAGCACCAGGGAGCCATTTCCACGTTTAAGCTCCAGTTTGACCTCAAACTGGAGCTTAAACGTGTTCGACCAAGTTTTCTCCTCCAGGGTTGCTCTCTCCATTTCCACGTTTAAGCTCCAGTTTGACCTCAAACTGGAGCTTAAACGTGTTCGACACCTCCAGGGCTACCCTTCTAAGCTTCCACGTTTAACCTCCAGTTTAACCTTAAACTGGAGGTTAAACGTGTTCGACCTCCAGGATGCCTCCTTCCATTTCCACGTTTAACCTCCAGTTTAACCTTAAACTGGAGGTTAAACGTGTTCGACCTCCAGGGCTGCCCTTCCTATATCCACGTTTAAGCTTCAGTTTAACCTTAAACTGAAGCTTAAACGTGTTCGACTACATGACTCTCCAGGGCTGCCTTCTTCCATTTCCACGTTTAAGCTTCAGTTTAACCTTAAACTGAAGCTTAAACGTGCTTCTACAAAAGGCCTCACTGGAAGTGTCTGGCGTTTAAGCTGCAGTTTAAGCTTGAACTGCAACTTAAACGCCACTCTTGGAAAAGGTTTCTGGGCCAAAAATAGTGCGGTTTAAGTTAGTCTTTGAGCACAAACATTAACTTAAACTTACTCTGGTATGAAACCCAATTGAATATCATGGTTTATGGGATTGGGCCTGAAGGATTGATGAGTTTGAAATCTCAATTTATTGAGTCATGTGTCATTATTTGATTATCACTAAGTTGGCTCAATGAATGTTACAGAATTTGGATCAACAGCCTCATCAAGATTATGGATCATAAACCCAAGGCAAAAGGAAAGCAGGGAGAGGCCTCAAAGCCCAAGAAACACAACAGAAGCTCAATATAGAAAGTGTATAAATAGGATAGAATTTAAGTTAGGAAGAGCTGGAACCTTCACTTTTAGCTAGTTTTCATATCTTTGTAATTGAATTCAGAGCTATGACTCACTAAACCCCCTTTCATTGGGTTAGGGAGCTCTATTGTAATTCAATGAATCAATAATAGTTTATCTTCTTCTTCAATCTTTTCTCTTGAATTTTGTTAGAAAGCTTCTCGATCTAATTCCATTGGGTAGTTGTCTTGGGAAAGAAGCTACCCATAATTGGAATCCTTCGGAACCTTGGGAAAGGAATGGAGGATTCATGCTAGAGAAGCTTTCTCACAGTGAATTGGATTGGGGTTTGGATGGATATTGTGACATGTAATCCTACCAAATTGTGGTTCATGAAACTGTGTGGTATAATCAGTGATCGAGCATCATCTCTTCTTATGAACATTTAAACCAAGGGATTGGGAATTTGTTCATTTTTAGAGAGAATTGGTGAGCCAAGGGATTGGGATCCAATCATATAAGATTTCCAAGCAAAATTCAATGAACGCATTGCTTGAGGAAGAGATAAACATGTTTTGATTCGGAGATCTCAATATCTCCTATAACCCAATGAATCCCCCAATTCTGATTTCCATCTTCTCTTTACATTCTGCAACTCAATTCATGCAATCACCTCCATTCCCTTTTAATTTCAGCAATTTAGTTTCTGCTCTTTAATTCATGCAATTTAAGATTCCGCCATTTCAATTTCTTGTCATTTACTTTTCCCGCCAATTTTATATTCCGCAATTCTCATCTCAATCTTGATTCCGCTCAAGTAGAACACACTTCTAATCCGAATTGCTCACTCAACCAATCCTTGTGGGATTCGACCTCACTCTATTGTGAGTTTTTACTTGACGATAACCGGTGCACTTGCCGGAAGGAATTTTGCCGATCGTGCAATTTCCTAAATCGTAGCATAACTAGTTTATGCGCATCAAGTTTATGGCGCCGTTGCCGGGGATTGGTTTTCGATTGACAATTCTCCAATTGGAAGCTAACTAGATTGAGCAATTTCTCTTGCTTTGTTAATTCTGTTCAAGTTACTTGTTGAATTTTAATTTCTGCACTCGGTTACATGCTTTCTTTCTTTATGCCTTTAAATTCAAGCAACTAACTCACTGACTCACTAACTGTTTGAATTAATTCCTCAATTGCTCTAACCATACTCTTCCATTAACCAAGAGTATTTCACTTGTTTGTGCCTGTGCTGTGTTCTTGTATGACAGGTAGGAGAGGAGAGACATCAACTCCTCCATATACCGAACCAGAGAGGACCCTTCATAGACTGAGAAGGGAAGCAAGAGGGAAGAGAGTAGTGGGAGAAGAGGAATCTGAAGGAGAATCTGAGGACAATTTTGAGGAAGCTTTAGATCTCAACATGGATAGAGAAGTTCACAACCATGAGAGAGCTGATGGAAACAATGCCATTCCTGAGAGGAGGGTTCTTAGTTCATACATAAACCCAACCTCTGGGAATTGTGGTAGCAGCATCCAGAAACCACCCATTCAGGCTAACAATTTTGAACTCAAACCACAGCTAATATCACTTGTGGAGAATCATTGTTCATTTGGTGGAAGTGCTAATGAAGACCCAAACCAACATCTCACAAAATTCCTGAGAATTTGTGACACTGTGAAGTCCAATGGAGTCCAGGAAGATGCATATAAACTGCTTTTGTTCCCATTTTCACTTAGGGACAAAGCAGCTAAGTGGCTGGAATCATTCCCAAGGGGGAGTCTAACAACATGGGATGAGGTGGAAAGCAAGTTTCTGGCACGTTTCTACCCCCCACAAAAGGTCAATAGGCTTCGATCTGAGGTTCAGACTTTTAGACAACAAGATGGTGAAACTCTCTACGAGGCATGGGAGAGATTCAAGGACTTGACAAGGAAATGCCCACCAGACATGTTCCATGATTGGGTGCAATTGCATATTTTCTATGATGGACTCTCTTATGAATCAAGGAAGGCTGTAGACCATTCATCAGGAGGTTCATTGAACAGGAAAAAGACTGTGGAAGAGGCCATTGAGGTGATTGAGACAGTGGCTGAGAATGAGTACTACTATGCATCAGAAAGGCACAACACTAAGGGAGTCATGGAGCTGAACCATGTTGATACAATTCTAGCCCAAAACAAGGTGTTTGCCAAGCAACTAGCAGAGCTTACCAGGCAATTAGAAACAAAGCAAGTGGCTGCAATACACACACAAGATCAAGAGGAAGTAAGCATTGAAGGAGGTGATTGGGAAGAGGCCAACTATGTGGGAAACCAACAAAGGCAATCATATGATCCACACTCCAACACTTACAACCCAGGATGGAAAAATCACCCAAACTTTGGGTGGGGGAACCAACAAACCCAACCACAAAACCACAAACCTTACAACCACAACCAACATAACAATTCCACATACCAAAACTCCAACCAAAGATCATACCAAGCCACACAAAACACTTACCCCCAACCATCATATCATGGCCAAAATAATCAACCTACCCAACTTAATCCGAACCAATAATTTCAAGATCAATTAAACCGGATAGAAGGAATGATGGCAACCATGAGTCAAGACATAACCGAATTGAAAAGCTTCAGGGATGATGTGAGAGCTACCTTAAGAAACCATGGTGAAAAACTCAAGAGGATGGAGTCTCAAGTAGGAGAGCTATCTCAACAGGCCGTCAAATCAACTGCAGTGTTCCCTAGTGACACAGAAAAGAATCCTAAAGGGGAACAAAAGAGAGTGAGATGGGAAGAATGCAAGGCCATCACCATATTGAAGGAAGTTTCAGAAGAAGAAGGAATCAGGCCCTCAGAGCAGGAGCCAGAAATTTTGAAGGAAGGTGTGGAAGAAGTTAAGCAGGAAAGTGGAACTGAGCAAGCCAAGGAACTGCAAAAAGGCATGCTGGAAATATACCAACCAAAAGCACCATTTCCTCAGAGGTTAGGAGGAGGTGAAAAAGGGAAAACCTATTCAAGGTTTTTAGAGACATTTAACTCTCTCCATGTCAATATTCCCTTTCTTGAGATTCTCCATCAAATGCCTACACACATCAAGTATTTAAAGGAATTGTTAAGCAAGAAAAGAGTTTTGAAGGGAGGACAAACGGTAACAATGAACAAAGAATGCAGTGCTCTCATCAAGAAGGACACACTCTCTAAGAAAACGGACCCAGGAAGTTTTCATATCCCTTGCATCATAGGGGAAACAAAAATTGACAGAGGATTCTGTGATCTAGGAGCTAGCATAAATGTGATGCCTCTAACTCTTATGAAGAGGCTACAACTGAATGAGGTGAGATCCACTGATGTAATCATACAACTGGCTGACAAAACTCAGAAGCAAGCTGAAGGGGTAGTTGAAAATGTGCTGGTGAAAGTGGGGGATTATTACTTCCCCACAGACTTTGTCATTGTGGACATGGAGGAAAGCTACTTACACCCTATCATTCTGGGCAGACCATTTCTAGCCACTACTAGAGCGCTCATAGATGTAGAACAAGGAGAGCTAATTCTGAGAATACATGATGAACAGCTCATTTTCAAAGTTTTCAAACATGCATCTAAGCCTGAACCAGAACCTGAAAAGCCTAAGGATGATAGTAGCCATCTGTGTTTGGAGGAAAGTAATCCAGCAGCTGAAACTCTAAAACAGTCCTTGGAAGGCAAACAAGAGTTGCAAGAGTTAAAGCCACAAGAATCAGTGGAAACAGATCAGAAGGATCCTCCTGACATAAGGGTCAATGAAGAAATCCTCAAGAGAAAGGGAAGAGTGATAGGGAGATTGCCAAGAGGGTGGAGAAACAAGAAAATTCCCACTGAAGGTTTTTCTCCGGGAGATAACGTGATATCAAGTCATTATCTGCCAATCCCACCTGGCCTCAAAACCATTCCTTCCTAGCTCCCTCAAGTGTTCACAATCAGGAAAGTTCTTTCTATGGAACATTTAGAGGTCATGAATGAATCAAGTGGGGACGTTTTCATAGTGAGAGGAGAAGACGTCAAGCACTACAATCCACCCTAACAAGGGACAACCGTCAAGCTAGTGACGTGAAAGAAGCGCTTCATGGGAGGCAACCCATGTTTTAATACCCATACTTTTTTTGTTTTGTTGTGCATCTAATAAAGCATGGTTTCTTATGCATGAACTTGAATCCTCAGGACAACTGCTGAAAGAGTGCACTAAACATTGCATGTAAAATGCAATTTGCCTCTAAGTTTGGTGTGCCTGAAGGCACCCCAAATTTTATTCAAAATGCATTCAATTTTTAGTGCACAACCAAAGATTAAGTTTGGTGTTCCTCTTTGAACACGGTTCATGAAAAGCACGAAGTTCCTCTGGATTTCGAAATTCATGACAAGTATACCATTGGCATGTTTTAATGCTTTGGTTTCAATTACTTAGGGTAGTAAATTTGTTTAGAATCAAAGAGCCAAGGTGACTATGATTTATTAGAATTAAGCACATTCATTAAGGACAACCAATATGGATTTCATGTCATTAGGAGACTTGACCAAACACTAAGTTTGGTGTCCAAATAATAAGTGTGCATACATGTAGAAGTCACGGCTATAAGCTCATAAAGACAATAATTGATTTACATGTGCAAGTACTATTCATAATTCACATGGACCGAAAAATGATAGCAAACTTGTTTGTTTGTGCAGGTACAAAAGAAAAGACAAAAATGGAGGAAAAAGACAAAGGGAGGTACGATGCTTGGTCAAAAAGAAAATTCACAAGTCTTTGAAACTAACACATGGGAAAAGGAAGTTCTGCAAGAAAAGATAGCTACATGTACAACCTAATGCACCCAGAATACTTCCAAGAAAATGAAAAGCAATTCGTCCTTGATGCCAAGGCATCTTAGGCTAGTTTCACTAGTATTTTTCTGTTAGTTTTAGTGGTTTTATGCATTTTCTTGAGCTTAAAGTAACCGAGAATGGTTAAAAGAATAACAAAGCAATGAACCATCCAAACAATATGATTTTGATGCAAATTCCATGAGTTTTAGTTATATTACTTGAATGCTATGAATGGAAGATTTCTCATGAAATTTTGCAAGACTTTGATGCATTTGTTTGGATGATTTCAGGGAAGAAGAGGCTAAGCAAGGAAGCAACAAAATCAATAAAGGAAGCTTGAATATCACATGTGGAGTTTAAGTTCCAGTTTAAGCCTAAACTGGAGCTTAAACGCCAGAATCATGAAGACTAAGAAATGCTGGAATTGAAGTTTAACCTCCAGTTTAACCTTAAACTGGAGGTTAAACGCCAGAATGAAAAGTCTCACCAAAGAAGCATTCCACGTTTAACCTCCAGTTTGACCTCAAACTGGAGGTTAAACGCCAGAATGGGAAAAGCACCAGGGAGCCATTTCCACGTTTAAGCTCCAGTTTGACCTCAAACTGGAGCTTAAACGTGTTCGACCAAGTTTTCTCCTCCAGGGTTGCTCTCTCCATTTCCACGTTTAAGCTCCAGTTTGACCTCAAACTGGAGCTTAAACGTGTTCGACACCTCCAGGGCTACCCTTCTAAGCTTCCACGTTTAACCTCCAGTTTAACCTTAAACTGGAGGTTAAACGTGTTCGACCTCCAGGATGCCTCCTTCCATTTCCACGTTTAACCTCCAGTTTAACCTTAAACTGGAGGTTAAACGTGTTCGACCTCCAGAGCTGCCCTTCCTATATCCACGTTTAAGCTTCAGTTTAACCTTAAACTGAAGCTTAAACGTGTTCGACTACATGACTCTCCAGGGCTGCTTTCTTCCATTTCCACGTTTAAGCTTCAGTTTAACCTTAAACTGAAGCTTAAACGTGCTTCTACAAAAGGCCTCACTGGAAGTGTCTGGCGTTTAAGCTGCAGTTTAAGCTTAAACTGCAACTTAAACGCCACTCTTGGAAAAGGTTTTTGGACCAAAAATATGTGGTTTAAGTTAGTATTTGAGCACAAACATTAACTTAAACTTATTCTGGTATAAAACCCAATTGAATATCATGGGTTATGGGATTGGGCCTGAAGGATTGATGAGTTTGAAATCTCAATTTATTGAGTCATGTGTCATTATTTGATTATCACTAAGTTGGCTCAATGAATGTTACAGAATTTGGATCAACAGCCTCATCAAGATTACGGATCATAAACCCAAGGCAAAAGGAAAGCATGGAGAGGCCTCAAAGCCCAAGAAACACAACAGAAGCTCAATATAAAAAGTGTATAAATAGGATAGAATTTAAGTTAGAAAAGGACTTTTACCTTCACTTTTAGCTAGTTTTCATATCTTTGTAATTGAATTCAGAGCTATGACTCACTAAACCCCCTTTCATTGGGTTAGGGAGCTCTATTGTAATTCAATGAATCAATAATAGTTTATCTTCTTCTTCAATCTTTTCTCTTGAATTTTGTTAGAAAGCTTCTCGTTCTAATTCCATTGGGTAGTTGTCTTGGGAAAGAAACTACCCATAATTGGAATCCTTCGGAACCTTGGGAAAGGAATGGAGGATTCATGCTAGAGAAGCTTTCTCACAGTGAATTGGATTGGGGTTTGGATGGATATTGTGACATGTAATCCTACCAAATTGTGGTTCATGAAACTGTGTGGTATAATCAGTGATCGAGCATCATCTCTTCTTATGAACATTTAAACCAAGGGATTGGGAATTTGTTCATTTTTAGAGAGAATTGGTGAGCCAAGGGATTGGGATCCAATCATATAAGATTGCCAAGCAAAATTCAATGAACGCATTGCTTGAGGAAGAGATAAACATGTTTTGATTCGGAGATCTCAATATCTCCTATAACCCAATGAATCCCCCAATTCTGATTACATCTTCTCTTTACATTCTGCAACTCAATTCATGCAATCACCCCCATTCCCTTTTAATTTCAGCAATTTAGTTTCTGCTCTTTAATTCATGCAATTTAAGATTCCGCCATTTCAATTTCTTGTCATTTACTTTTCCCGCCAATTTTACATTTCGCAATTCTCATCTTAATCTTGATTCCGCTCAACTAGAACACACTTCTAATCCGAATTGCTCACTCAACCAATCCTTGTGGGATTCGACCTCACTCTATTGTGAGTTTTTACTTGACGATAACCGGTGCACTTGCCGGAAGGAATTTTGCCGATCGTGCAATTTCCTAAATCGTAGCATAACTAGTTTATGCGCATCAAGTTTATGGCGCCGTTGCCGGGGATTGGTTTTCGATTGACAATTCTCCAATTGGAAGCTAACTAGATTGAGCAATTTCTCTTGCTTTGTTAATTCTGTTCAAGTTACTTGTTGAATTTTAATTTCTGCACTCGGTTACATGCTTTCTTTCTTTATGCCTTTAAATTCAAGCAACTAACTCACTGACTCACTAACTGTTTGAATTAATTCCTCAATTGCTCTAACCATACTCTTCCATTAACCAAGAGTATTTCACTTGTTTGTGCCTGTGCTGTGTTCTTGTATGACAGGTAGGAGAGGAGAGACATCAACTCCTCCATATACCGAACCAGAGAGGACCCTTCATAGACTGAGAAGGGAAGCAAGAGGGAAGAGAGTAGTGGGAGAAGAGGAATCTGAAGGAGAATCTGAGGACAATTTTGAGGAAGCTTTAGATCTCAACATGGATAGAGAAGTTCACAACCATGAGAGAGCTGATGGAAACAATGCCATTCCTGAGAGGAGGGTTCTTAGTTCATACATAAACCCAACCTCTGGGAATTGTGGTAGCAGCATTCAGAAACCACCCATTCAGGCCAACAATTTTGAACTCAAACCACAGCTAATATCACTTGTGGAGAATCATTGTTCATTTGGTGGGAGTGCTAATGAAGATCCCAACCAACATCTCACAAAATTCCTGAGAATTTATGACACTGTGAAGTCCAATGGAGTCCAAGAAGATGCCTATAAACTGCTTTTGTTCCCATTTTCACTTAGGGACAAAGCAGCTAAGTGGCTGGAATCATTCCCAAGGGGGAGTCTAACAACATGGGATGAGGTGGAAAGCAAGTTTCTGGCACGTTTCTACCCCCCACAAAAGGTCAATAGGCTTCGATCCGAGGTTCAAACTTTTAGACAACAAGATGGTGAAACTCTCTACGAGGCATGGGAGAGATTCAAGGATTTGACAAGGAAATGCCCACCAGACATGTTCCATGATTGGGTGCAATTGCATATTTTCTATGATGGACTTTCTTATGAATCGAGGAAGGCTGTAGACCATTCATCAGGAGGTTCATTGAACAGGAAAAAGACTGTGGAAGAGGCCATTGAGGTGATTGAGACAGTGGCTGAGAATGAGTACTACTATGCATCAGAAAGGCACAACACTAAGGGAGTCATGGAGCTGAACCATGTTGATACAATTCTAGCCCAAAACAAGGTGTTTGCCAAGCAACTAGCAGAGCTTACCAGGCAATTAGAAACAAAGCAAGTGGCTGCAATACACACACAAGATCAAGAGGAAGTAAGCATTGAAGGAGGTGATTGGGAAGAGGCCAACTATGTGGGAAACCAACAAAGGCAATCATATGATCCACATTCCAACACTTACAACCCAGGATGGAAAAATCACCCAAACTTTGGGTGGGGGAACCAACAAACCCAACCACAAAACCACAAACCTTACAACCACAACCAACATAACAATTCCACATACCAAAACTCCAACCAAAGATCATACCAAGCCACACAAAACACTTACCCCCAACCATCATATCATGGCCAAAATAATCAACCTACCCAACTTAATCCGAACCAACAATTTCAAGATCAATTAAACCGGATAGAAGGAATGCTTGCAACCATGAGTCAAGACATAACCGAATTGAAAGCTTTTAAGGAAGAAGTAAACTCTAACCTGCAAAACCAAGGAGCTGCCATCCAGAAGCTAGAAAATCAAATTGTGTATTTGTCTAAGCAAACCCCTGGGACAAGCGCTTCTCATGCTGCCAAGGCTATTGCAAGGGAAGAGTGTAAAGCCATAACCCTCAGAAGTGGAAAGAATCTGAAGGAGATCTCAAAGGAAACCACAGAGGATGAAGCAAAGGAAAATGTGAAAGACAAAGAACAAGGACAATCTTTTACACCGTCTGCAACAAAAGAAAAAGAAAAAGAGGTCCTGAAGCCTTATACACCTAAAGCACCTTATCCTCAACGTTTGATGAAAAGTGAAAAGGATGGCCAATTCTCCAGGTTCTTGGAGATTTTCAAGAAGCTTCAAATTAACATTCCCTTTGCTGAGGCAATAGAGCAAATGCCACTATATGCAAAATTCTTAAAGGAATTGATGACCAAGAAGAGAAGCTGGAGAAATGAGGAAACTGTGTTGTTAACTGAAGAATGCAGTGCCATCATTCAGCACAAATTACCTCAAAAATTGAAGGATCCAGGCAGTTTCCAAATCCCCTGCATCATAGGAGAAGTCATGGTGGAGAAGGCCTTGTGTGACTTAGGGGCCAGTATCAATTTGATGTCTCTAACAATGATGAGAAGAATGAAGATTGAGGAAGCCAAACCAACAAGAATGGCCCTCCAATTGGCAGATCGAACTTTTAAATTCCCTCATGGGATAGTTGAGGATTTGTTGGTGAAAGTGGGAGATTTTATATTTCCTGCTGATTTTGTGGTGTTAGATATGGAGGAAGAAGCCAAAGCTTCAATAATTCTGGGAAGACCCTTCCTGGCTACTGCTGGAGCCATCATAGATGTACAAAAGGGTGAACTCACTCTTAGACTACATGATGAGAAATTGGTGTTTAACGTATTCAAGGCAATGAGCTATCCATCAGAATCACTAAGGGAATGCATGAGGATTGATGTAGTGGACATTGCAGTACAAGAAACTTTTGAGGAAACAATAAAGGAAGTGGCAGAGGAGGAGTTCACCAAGGATATTGAAGTTAGTGACATCAAGGCTGCTGAAACAACCATGCCAAGCATGCCAGAGAGAGTGAAAGAAGAGAAGGAAGCACCAAAACCTGAGCTCAAAGCATTGCCCCCTAATCTCAAGTATGCATACTTGGGTAGTGATGAGAGTCACCCTGTTATCATTAGCTCTGCCCTGAGCCAAGAACAGGAAGAAGAATTGATCAAGGTGCTACAAACTCATCAAGATGCCATTGGATGGACCCTAGCCGATTTGAAGGGAATAAGCTCATCCATATGCATGCATAAAATCTTGTTAGAAGAGGATGCTAGACCCTCCATTCAAGCTCAGAGAAGATTGAATCCCGTCATGAAAGAAGTGGTACAAAAGGAAGTTATGAAGTTATGGCAGGCAGGGGTAATCTACCCCATTTCTGATAGCCCATGGGTTAGTCCCATCCATGTAGTTCCCAAGAAAGGTGGCATAACTGTGGTGCCAAATGAGAAGAACGAACTCATACCCACAAGAACCGTCACTGGGTGGAGGATGTGCATAGACTACAGGAAGCTCAATGAAGCCACCAGAAAGGATCATTTCCCACTCCCATTCATGGATCAGATGCTTGAAAGGCTTGCCGGACATGCTTACTATTATTTTTTAGATGGATATTCAGGCTACAACCAAATAGTAGTTGATCCTAAAGATCAAGAGAAAATATCATTTGTTTGTCCATATGGAGTTTTTGCTTATAGACGCATGCCCTTTGGATTGTGCAATGCACCTGCCACTTTCCAAAGATGCATGCTGTCCATCTTTTCGGACATGATTGAAAAATTTATTGAGGTCTTCATGGACGATTTTTCTGTGTTTGGAGATTCTTTTCCTAGCTGCCTACACCACCTTGCCTTGGTGCTTAAGAGATGCCAAGAGACTAACCTAGTATTAAACTGGGAAAAGTGTCATTTCATGGTCACAGAAGGAATAGTCCTTGGCCACAAAATCTCTAATAGAGGCATTGAGGTGGACAGAGCTAAGGTGGAACTCATTGAAAAATTACCTCCACCAAGTAATGTAAGGGCAGTTAGGAGTTTTTTGGGACACGCTGGTTTTTACAGAAGGTTTATTAGAGACTTTTCTAAAATAGCCAAACCTTTGAGTAACTTGCTTGTCTCTGATACACCCTTTGTATTTGATAAAAATTGCATGCTAGCCTATGAACTTTTGAAGCAAAAACTTTCCTCTGCACCTATCATTGCCCCACCTGATTGGAACTTGCCTTTTGAACTGATGTGTGATGCATCAGACCTTGCTATTGGGGCAGTGTTAGGACAAAGGAAAGACAATTTGGTACATGTGATTTATTATGCCAGTAAAGTCTTGAATGATAACCAAAAGAATTACACAACCACTGAAAAAGAACTCTTGGCAATAGTCTTTGCATTTGACAAATTTAGATCCTATCTCATTGGATCTAAAGTCATTGTCTTCACTGATCATTCAGCTTTAAAATACTTACTTGCTAAACAAGAATCCAAACCAAGACTTATTAGATGGGTTCTTTTGTAGCAGGAATTTGACATTGAAATCAAAGACAAGAAGGGTGTAGAGAACAAGGTGGCAGACCATTTATCAAGAATACCATGTGAAGAAGGAAGTGCACAAAGCACACATATAAATGAGTGCTTTCCTGATGAACAACTCATGGTAATTCACAAAGCACCCTGGTTTGCAGACATAGCAAACTTCAAGGCCACTGGGAGTTTACCGTTGGAATTTAACAAACATCAAAGGAAGAAAATGGTAAATGATGCCAAATACTTCATCTGGGACGAACCATACTTGTTCAAAAAATGTTCCGATGGCATACTCAGAAGATGCATATCCGAGGAAGAAGGAAGGGAAGTCTTATGGGACTGCCATGGCTCCACTTATGGAGGACATTTTGCAGGAGAAAGAACAGCAGCTAAGGTGTTGCAGTGTGGTTTTTATTGGCCCACTATCTTCAAAGATGCAAAAGAATTAGTGAAGCACTGCCATGAATGCCAGAAAGCGGGGAACCTGCCAAGAAGAAATGAAATGCCACAACAATTCATTCTGGAACTTGAATTGTTTGATGTATGGGGGATAGATTTCATGGGACCCTTTCCCTCCTCATACTCAAATAATTACATTCTTGTGGCAGTAGACTATGTCTCCAAATGGGTTGAAGCAATAGCAACTCCAACCAATGATAATAAGGTAGTCATGAACTTCCTCAGAAAACACATTTTTTGCCGTTTTGGGGTTCCAAGAGCAATCATCAGTGATGGAGGAAGCCACTTCTGCAACAAACCATTAGAGGCATTGCTTCTAAAATATGGAGTCAAACACAAGGTAGCCACACCATACCATCCACAGACAAGTGGGCAAGCCGAAATATCTAACAGAGAACTCAAAAGGATCCTGGAAAAGACTGTGGGAACTTCAAGGAAGGACTGGTCGATTAAGCTAGATGATGCTCTTTGGGCATATAGGACAGCTTTCAAAACACCAATTGGAATGTCTCCTTACCAACTAGTATATGGAAAAGCTTGCCATTTGCCACTGGAGTTGGAGCACAAGGCATACTGGGCCTTGAAACTTTTGAACTTGGACAACAAAGCTGCTGGAGAAAGAAGGATGTTGCAAATTCAAGAGTTGGAAGAATTCAGAGCGGAAGCTTATGAGAATGCCAAAATTTACAAAGAAAGAGCAAAGAAGAAGAATGACAGCAACATAGCCCCAAGGAAATTTGAAGAAGGACAAAAAGTATTGCTCTACAATTCTAGGCTGAAGCTATTTCCAGGGAAGCTAAAATCAAGGTGGTCAGGACCATTCCTTGTCACCAAGGTCTCCAAATATGGACAAGTAGAAATCATGGAAGAAAAGTCACAACGAACCTTCATTGTGAACGGTCAAAGACTCAAAACATTACTTGGGAGATGTGGATGAGAAGGACAAAGTTAAATATCACCTCAACTGAGGAAGCTGACCGTCAAGCTAATGACGTTAAAGAAGCGCTTGTTGGGAGGCAACCCAACCTGAGGTAATACCCTTTTGCTGTTTCTTTTATTTGTTTCAATAAAAAGGGTGAAGTAATTTCTGTGCATTGCAAAGAATTAAGTTTGGTGTTTCACACCAAACAATGAATTCGTGGATCAATAATTCAAAGGGGAATGTGTGACTCTAAGTTTGGTGTTCCACCATAAAGATCAACTGAACACAACAACCTTTGAATTATATGAGAGGAACAACCATTCTAAGCAGTCACAGAAATGCTTAAAACCCTTAGCAGCAACTTCATTCCAAAGAGAACTCAAGGATTCAAAGCACAGAGAAGTAAGTGGGAGACTAAGTTTGGTGTTCACACACCAACTTAAGACTCAGATACTTACCCACACATAGTTGAGCTAACCACTCAAGTGCTTGAGAAGCAAGCAACTTCATCACTCTTTGCAGGAAAGGAAACAAGGATTTTAAAGCATGAAGCAACATTTAGGAGAAGAAGGGAAATCAAATTGTTTCCTGGCAACAAAGAGAAAACAAGGAATTTCACAAGGTGGTATTGTTCCTTGATAATTCTTTAAAAAGGGCAAACAAAAGCATGCTTGTTCTGGTTTAAACTGTAAATGTTGAATCTTTCTGGAATGTGAAGTTTTTAGTATATTTGTCTGTTTATTGCTTTGAATAAAGTGAATGCCTAGATGTTTGGATATAACTCCACCTTCTTAAACAAATGCTTGCCATGCTTGTTCTGTCTCCGAAAATAAAAGAAAAGTTTGAACAAAAGTAACTTGGCTAAATTAGTGACAAATCAAGTAGAATTAAGTGGTGGTATGCATGCTTGATTGTTTAGTCAGATCACTGGAATTAGAGTGTAGAATTATCATTCTTTGTGTAGAAATTGAAAACTGTCTATGGATCTTGATGAATAAATGTCTTTGGCCATGAAAAAAAGAAAGAAAAAGAAGAAGAAAAAGCCACTGAAAAAGGGCAACCAAAAAGAAAAAAAAAATTGAGAAAATAAGCTAGGTACCAATGGTTTGAACTTCTGAGACAAATGCCTGTGGTGTTTATGTATTAAGGATATGCTTGGATGAATAGGTTCTGAGGAGTGTTTCAACACTTGGTAACTTGGGTTAACTAACCCGGGATTATCAACCAAAAGTCCATTATCAAGAGCAACCTAAATACAAAACATTTAGTCACACAAAGAGGTGCTGGGCACCAATGTCTCAAGAAGAAATGTGAACTAAAATGCCTAAAGTGGATATGTGTAGTGCACTGATAAGAAAAAGAAAATGCCAAAGGCTTGTGCAACACATGACACTAAGCAAATAAGGAGCAAAGTAGCTCTAAGAAAAAGAAAAGAAAAACAAAGAAGAGAAAAGTGCCAAAGACATAAGAATAACAAGAAGCCATAGCAGTGTTTGATGGATGCAATGAAAAAGTGATAATCTTACCTGATAAGTATGAAAAAGTGATGCTGCAACTTTCTGCATAAAACCCTTCTGATGAACTTCAAATGCTTGCTAATATAGCCAATGTAATTGCTTTCTGTTTCATACTTTCTTCTCAAATAACTCAGGACTTGCTTAGGGACAAGCAAGTATTAAGTTTGGTGTTGTGATGCCAAGGCATCTTAGGCTAGTTTCACTAGTATTTTTCTGTTAGTTTTAGTGGTTTTATGCATTTTCTTGAGCTTAAAGTAACCGAGAATGGTTAAAAGAATAACAAAGCAATGAACCATCCAAACAATATGATTTTGATGCAAATTCCATGAGTTTTAGTTATATTACTTGAATGCTATGAATGGAAGATTTCTCATGAAATTTTGCAAGACTTTGATGCATTTGTTTGGATGATTTCAGGGAAGAAGAGGCTAAGCAAGGAAGCAACAAAATCAATAAAGGAAGCTTGAATATCACATGTGGAGTTTAAGTTCCAGTTTAAGCCTAAACTGGAGCTTAAACGCCAGAATCATGAAGACTAAGAAATGCTGGAATTGAAGTTTAACCTCCAGTTTAACCTTAAACTGGAGGTTAAACGCCAGAATGAAAAGTCTCACCAAAGAAGCATTCCACGTTTAACCTCCAGTATGACCTCAAACTGGAGGTTAAACGCCAGAATGATAATGCCACTCAGGAAGGAGTTCCACGTTTAACCTCCAGTTTAACCTTAAACTGGAGGTTAAACGCCAGAATGGGAAAAGCACCAGGGAGCCATTTCCACGTTTAAGCTCCAGTTTGACCTCAAACTGGAGCTTAAACGTGTTCGACCAAGTTTTCTCCTCCAGGGTTGCTCTCTCCATTTCCACGTTTAAGCTCCAGTTTGACCTCAAACTGGAGCTTAAACGTGTTCGACACCTCCAGGGCTACCCTTCTAAGCTTCCACGTTTAACCTCCAGTTTAACCTTAAACTGGAGGTTAAACGTGTTCGACCTCCAGGATGCCTCCTTCCATTTCCACGTTTAACCTCCAGTTTAACCTTAAACTGGAGGTTAAACGTGTTCGACCTCCAGAGCTGCCCTTCCTATATCCACGTTTAAGCTTCAGTTTAACCTTAAACTGAAGCTTAAACGTGTTCGACTACATGACTCTCCAGGGCTGCTTTCTTCCATTTCCACGTTTAAGCTTCAGTTTAACCTTAAACTGAAGCTTAAACGTGCTTCTACAAAAGGCCTCACTGGAAGTGTCTGGCGTTTAAGCTGCAGTTTAAGCTTAAACTGCAACTTAAACGCCACTCTTGGAAAAGGTTTCTGGACCAAAAATATTGTGGTTTAAGTTAGTATTTGAGCACAAACATTAACTTAAACTTATTATGGTATGAAACCCAATTGAATATCATGGGTTATGGGATTGGGCCTGAAGGATTGATGAGTTTGAAATCTCAATTTATTGAGTCATGTGTCATTATTTGATTATCACTAAGTTGGCTCAATGAATGTTACAGAATTTGGATCAACAGCCTCATCAAGATTACGGATCATAAACCCAAGGCAAAAGGAAAGCATGGAGAGGCCTCAAAGCCCAAGAAACACAACAGAAGCTCAATATAGAAAGTGTATAAATAGGATAGAATTTAAGTTAGAAAAGGACTTTTACCTTCACTTTTAGCTAGTTTTCATATCTTTGTAATTGAATTCAGAGCTATGACTCACTAAACCCCCTTTCATTGGGTTAGGGAGCTCTATTGTAATTCAATGAATCAATAATAGTTTATCTTCTTCTTCAATCTTTTCTCTTGAATTTTGTTAGAAAGCTTCTCGTTCTAATTCCATTGGGTAGTTGTC
The DNA here is from genome assembly GCF_059453495.1 of Arachis ipaensis. Classification (NCBI taxonomy): domain Eukaryota; kingdom Viridiplantae; phylum Streptophyta; class Magnoliopsida; order Fabales; family Fabaceae; genus Arachis; species Arachis ipaensis. The sequence goes on from NC_142438.1 coordinate 58,759,088, forward strand.
TTGGGAAAGAAACTACCCATAATTGGAATCCTTCGGAACCTTGGGAAAGGAATGGAGGATTCATGCTAGAGAAGCTTTCTCACAGTGAATTGGATTGGGGTTTGGATGGATATTGTGACATGTAATCCTACCAAATTGTGGTTCATGAAACTGTGTGGTATAATCAGTGATCGAGCATCATCTCTTCTTATGAACATTTAAACCAAGGGATTGGGAATTTGTTCATTTTTAGAGAGAATTGGTGAGCCAAGGGATTGGGATCCAATCATATAAGATTGCCAAGCAAAATTCAATGAACGCATTGCTTGAGGAAGAGATAAACATGTTTTGATTCGGAGATCTCAATATCTCCTATAACCCAATGAATCCCCCAATTCTGATTACATTTTCTCTTTACATTCTGCAACTCAATTCATGCAATCACCCCCATTCCCTTTTAATTTCAGCAATTTAGTTTCTGCTCTTTAATTCATGCAATTTAAGATTCCGCCATTTCAATTTCTTGTCATTTACTTTTCCCGCCAATTTTACATTCCGCAATTCTCATCTCAATCTTGATTCCGCTCAACTAGAACACACTTCTAATCCGAATTGCTCACTCAACCAATCCTTGTGGGATTCGACCTCACTCTATTGTGAGTTTTTACTTGACGATAACCGGTGCACTTGCCGGAAGGAATTTTGCCGATCGTGCAATTTCCTAAATCGTAGCATAACTAGTTTATGCGCATCAGTCCTTCTCCCTAATTCATATATTTACCATCAAGCCACCCTTCACAAATCACCCTAGCTGTCCATTTTGCACTTACGGGCACTATAAAGAACCACTTGGGGAACAAGTTCAACACCACCAAATCTCCTTCATGCACATTTCCTTCATCATAGCATAAACTATCTCTTGCCGAAAACAACCTCCCCACACTTCCAACAACACTTCTTGCTTCACCTTGTCAACTTTAGCTTATCACTTACCAAAACTAAAGAACCAATGGCAGCTTCATCTAGCCACAAAAGGAGAAAAGACAAGCAGCCAATGGAGGAAAACAGGGAATTCGATGCATGGAGATACAGATCAGTTTTCCATGAGATTCAAGCCGAATGGATGAGACCTAAAACGGTACTAGCAGAGGTTCCCTTTGACCTTGAAAAGGATGAGTTCCCAGGTGTTTGGGAAAAGATCAAAAAGAGGAAGTGGGAGCTCCTGACTAAGCCAATCACTAAAATCAACATCAACTTGGTGAAAGAGTTTTATGCAAATGCAGTAAGGGAGGATCCAACCAAGAAACCCACATACAAAAGCTATGTGAGAGGGGTGGAAGTTGACTTCAGTCCCAAAGCAATCATGAAAACCCTTGGCCTGAAAAACATACATTTCAGCCAAGCAAGTTATGAAGAAAGGATGATAGGAGAACCTGACTATGCAACTATTGCTGAAGACCTTTGTGCCATCAGAGCTGAATGGGTGAGAAAAACAAGAGGGGCTCCAAGAGTCTTGAGAAGGGGAGACCTAACACCTGAAGCTAAAGGGTGGTATGCAATAGTTAGGAGATCCATCCTACCCACTGCAAACTCTTCAGAAATAGTCCCTAAAAGAGCCATCTTGCTACATTGCATTATGGTGGGAGGGGAGATCAAAGTTCATAAACTCATTGCTGAACAGATACAAGAGTTTAGTGAGAAAAGTGACCCTGAATCCTGGCTCCACTTCCCTAGCACTATCATTAGACTATGCATCGATGCCCAAGTACCACTTGAGGATGAAAGACCTAATTGGCTATATCCTGGATTGGCCATAACTGCGTACAGAATGACTCTTGGCCCAACTCCTCCAAGACATACAAGAAGAAGAAATGAAGAAGGGCAACAAGTGGAAGCCGAGCAAGAAGCAGAACAAGAAAGACAGGAAGGAGAAGACAGAGAAGAAGAGCAAGAAGAGCAAGCAATTCCAGAAAGAAGACAACGAATTCCCAGAGACCCCATGGATATGAGCAGAATGCAGGAAATCATGGAAGGAATGTCTCAACAATACATGAGGTCTCAGGAGAGACAAGAGGACTTTCACCTAAAAATGATGGATATGCAAAGGAACTTTGAATCAAGATTCTTCGATCTGCAAAGGGAACAGAATTTACACTTACAGGAATCCTTCAGCCACATATGCCAACACCAAGATGCTAATGTCTTGGCAATCAAGGAAGCCACCACTTTACAGAATGCAAGATACTCAGTCCAAGCTGATTACAACATCAGTTCGCAAATCAAGCTTAACTACATAGGGGAACATCTACACAAGATGGACCCAGCATTCCCAGCTTTTGATGAGTATTTTAAAGGGAGGAAAGAAGGAGAAATAAACAAGGCAATGATCCTTGAAAAAGGAGTGGAAGAAACGATGAAAAAGGCTGGATTCTGGAAAAAGCTCATAAGAAAAGACAAAGGAAGCACAAGTGGTCAAAAAGAGGCAGGAAGCAAGAAGAAGCAGGATCCCAAGAATTAAGAAGAACCAAGCAATAAATAAGAGGTGGTCTCGTTCCTTAATAATCAAATGATCATTGGTGGATTGTCTTTATGAGCTTTCTTTCATCATAAGTCATTTAAGTGTTATGTGGAGTTTTTTTTTTAGTATGAGTGTCTGTTTATTGCTTTGAATAAAGTGAATGCCTAGATGTTTGGATATAACTTCACCTTCTTAAACGAGTGCTTGCCATGCTTGTTCTGTTTCCAAAAATAAAAGAAAAGTTTGAACAAAAGTAACTTGGCTAAATTAGTGACAAATCAAGTAGAATTAAGTGGTGGTATGCATGCTTGATTGTTTAGTCAGATCACTGGAATTAGAGTGTAGAATTATCATTCTTTGTGTAGAAATTGAAAACTGTCTATGGATCTTGATGAATAAATGTCTTTGGCCATGAAAAAGAAAGAAAAAGAAGAAGAAAAAGCCACTGAAAAAGGGCAACCAAAAAGCAAAAAATATTGAGAAAATAAGCTAGGTACCAATGGTTTGAACTTCTGAGACAAATGCCTGTGGTGTTTATGTATTAAGGATATGCTTGGATGAATAGGTTCTGAGGAGTGTTTCAACACTTGGTAACTTGGGTTAACTAACCCGGGATTATCAACCAAAAGTCCATTATCAAGAGCAACCTAAATACAAAACATTTAGTCACACAAAGAGGTGCTGGGCACCAATGTCTCAAGAAGAAATGTGAACTAAAATGCCTAAAGTGGATATGTGTAGTGCACTGATAAGAAAAAGAAAATGCCAAAGGCTTGTGCAACACATGACACTAAGCAAACAAGGAGCAAAGTAGCTCTAAGAAAAAGAAAAGAAAAACAAAGAAGAGAAAAGTGCCAAAGACATAAGAATAACAAGAGGCCATAGCAGTGTTTGATGGATGCAATGAAAAAGTGATAATCTTACCTGATAAGTATGAAAAAGTGATGCTGCAACTTTCTGCATAAAACCCTTCTGATGAACTTCAAATGCTTGCTAATATAGCCAATGTAATTGCTTTCTGTTTCATACTTTCTTCTCAAATAACTCAGGACTTGCTTAGGGACAAGCAAGTATTAAGTTTGGTGTTGTGATGCCGAGGCATCTTAGGCTAGTTTCACCAGCATTTTTCTGTTAGTTTTAGTTGTTTTATGCATTTTCTTGAGCTTAAAGTAACCAAAAATGGTTAAATGAAGAACAAAGCAATGAACCATCCAAACAGTATGATTTTAATGCAAATTCCATGAGTTTTAGTTATATTACTTGAATGCTATGAATGGAAGATTTCTCATGAAATTTTGCAAGACTTTGATGCAATTGTTTGGATGATTTCAGGGAAGAAGAGGCTAAGCAAGGAAGCAACAAAATCAATAAAGGAAGCTTGAATATCACATGTGGAGTTTAAGTTCCAGTTTAAGCCTAAACTGGAGCTTAAACGCCAGAATCAGGAAGGCTAAGAAATGCTGGAATTGAAGTTTAACCTCCAGTTTAACCTTAAACTGGAGGTTAAACGCCAGAATGATAATGCCACTCAGGAAGGAGTTCCACGTTTAACCTCCAGTTTAACCTTAAACTGGAGGTTAAACGCCAGAATGGGAAAAGCACCAGGGAGCCATTTCCACGTTTAAGCTCCAGTTTGACCTCAAACTGGAGCTTAAACGTGTTCGACCAAGTTTTCTCCTCCAGGGTTGCTCTCTCCATTTCCACGTTTAAGCTCCAGTTTGACCTCAAACTGGAGCTTAAACGTGTTCGACACCTCCAGGGCTACCCTTCTAAGCTTCCACGTTTAACCTCCAGTTTAACCTTAAACTGGAGGTTAAACGTGTTCGACCTCCAGGATGCCTCCTTCCATTTCCACGTTTAACCTCCAGTTTAACCTTAAACTGGAGGTTAAACGTGTTCGACCTCCAGGGCTGCCCTTCCTATATCCACGTTTAAGCTTCAGTTTAACCTTAAACTGAAGCTTAAACGTGTTCGACTACATGACTCTCCAGGGCTGCCTTCTTCCATTTCCACGTTTAAGCTTCAGTTTAACCTTAAACTGAAGCTTAAACGTGCTTCTACAAAAGGCCTCACTGGAAGTGTCTGGCGTTTAAGCTGCAGTTTAAGCTTGAACTGCAACTTAAACGCCACTCTTGGAAAAGGTTTCTAGGCCAAAAATAGTGCGGTTTAAGTTAGTCTTTGAGCACAAACATTAACTTAAACTTACTCTGGTATGAAACCCAATTGAATATCATGGTTTATGGGATTGGGCCTGAAGGATTGATGAGTTTGAAATCTCAATTTATTGAGTCATGTGTCATTATTTGATTATCACTAAGTTGGCTCAATGAATGTTACAGAATTTGGATCAACAGCCTCATCAAGATTATGGATCATAAACCCAAGGCAAAAGGAAAGCAGGGAGAGGCCTCAAAGCCCAAGAAACACAACAGAAGCTCAATATAGAAAGTGTATAAATAGGATAGAATTTAAGTTAGGAAGAGCTGGAACCTTCACTTTTAGCTAGTTTTCATATCTTTGTAATTGAATTCAGAGCTATGACTCACTAAACCCCCTTTCATTGGGTTAGGGAGCTCTATTGTAATTCAATGAATCAATAATAGTTTATCTTCTTCTTCAATCTTTTCTCTTGAATTTTGTTAGAAAGCTTCTCAATCTAATTCCATTGGGTAGTTGTCTTGGGAAAGAAGCTACCCATAATTGGAATCCTTCGGAACCTTGGGAAAGGAATGGAGGATTCATGCTAGAGAAGCTTTCTCACAGTGAATTGGATTGGGGTTTGGATGGATATTGTGACATGTAATCCTACCAAATTGTGGTTCATGAAACTGTGTGGTATAATCAGTGATCGAGCATCATCTCTTCTTATGAACATTTAAACCAAGGGATTGGGAATTTGTTCATTTTTAGAGAGAATTGGTGAGCCAAGGGATTGGGATCCAATCATATAAGATTTCCAAGCAAAATTCAATGAACGCATTGCTTGAGGAAGAGATAAACATGTTTTGATTCGGAGATCTCAATATCTCCTATAACCCAATGAATCCCCCAATTCTGATTTCCATCTTCTCTTTACATTCTGCAACTCAATTCATGCAATCACCCCCATTCCCTTTTAATTTCAGCAATTTAGTTTCTGCTCTTTAATTCATGCAATTTAAGATTCCGCCATTTCAATTTCTTGTCATTTACTTTTCCCGCCAATTTTACATTCCGCAATTCTCATCTCAATCTTGATTCCGCTCAACTAGAACACACTTCTAATCCGAATTGCTCACTCAACCAATCCTTGTGGGATTCGACCTCACTCTATTGTGAGTTTTTACTTGACGATAACCGGTGCACTTGCCGGAAGGAATTTTGCCGATCGTGCAATTTCCTAAATCGTAGCATAACTAGTTTATGCGCATCACCATTACACTGATGAATGCCCGCAGCTCCAACAAGAAGACAACATGGTGGCATCCACTCACAACTTCTATGACCGCCCCAACCAAGGGTACAATCAAAGTGGAAATAATAACCATGGATGGCAGGACAATTCAAACCAGAATTGGAGGGACAACAATAACAGAGGAGGCAGAGATAATCAGGGAAATCAGAAGTGAAACAATAGCAACAACAGGCAGCAAAATCAACCTTACAGAGCACCTCACCTGAGGCAGAACCAAGGACCACAGAACAATCAGCAGCAGACCTCTCAATTTACTCATTCTTCGTTATCTTCTAATGAAGATCTACTACAATCTTTTGAGAAAAGACAACAGACCATGGAAAACAACATCATGAATAGTATTAATGCCAGTCTGAATGGTCTCACCTCTACTCTGCAAGCTTTTATGACACAGTTTGAATCAGCACAAAATTCCAGTAACCAACCTTCAAGCACCACTGGAATCCCCTCTCAACCATTACCCAATCCAAAGGGAGGCATTAATGCCATCACCCTGAGGTCCAGAACCACACTGCAGGAGAGGAATCTGGAGGAACCAAGCTCACCAGAATACGCCTCAGCTGAAGAGGTGGTAGAAATCGAAGATGTTGAAGAGGAAGAGGATATACGGAACACAGCTGAAGAAGAAACAACTCAACCACAGGAGGAAGCACCAAAAGGCGCAGGCACCACAGAAAACACTACTCCTATTCCATTTCCACAACTTGCAAGAAAGTCTAGGAAGCAGCTGGAACCCGATCCTAAAATGGTAGAGATATTCAAAAAGGTTGAGGTAACTGTTTCCCTTTTGATGTTATTCAGCAGGTACCTAAATATGCAAAGTTTCTAAAAGACTTATGTATCCATAAAGACAAAATTAATGAATTAGAAACTATTCCTTTAGGTAGTTCTATATCTGCTTTAATGGGAGGATTACCTGAAAAATGTAGTGATCCAGGTCCTTGCATAGTTAGTTGTACTATTGGTGGTGTAGTAATTTATGATTGCATGTGTGATTTAGGAGCATGTGTCAGTATAATGCCTTTGTCTATATATGATGTTTTGAGGCTCCCTCCCTTAAAAAGGTCGGCAGCTCGTTTTGTGTTAGCAGATAAAAGCATTATTACAGTGGCTGGAGTTGCTAAAGATGTTTTGGTGAACATTAAAGGGCTCACATTTCCCACTGATTTTTATATCTTGGAGATGCCCCACAATGATTCAGATAAGCCATCATCAATCCTACTTGGAAGACCATTCCTGAAGACATCAAAATTCAAATTGGACGCTTTTTCAGGAACATACTCCTTTGAAATAGATGGCCGTATAGTAATCTTCAATCTGAATGGAGTCATTGACAACCCCCCAGAAGATCGTTCTATCTTCCAGTGTGATGTCATAGACGAAAGTGTGGCTGAAGTTCAAAAGGAAGAGTTTGAAGAGAGGCATACTGGACAAGGTCCAAGTGTGGGGACCCTCTTAACTGACAATGGGGGCACTTCGCCATTTTCACAAGCCCCAGATAATCCAGAGCCCGCCCATGATCAAAAGTTAGAATTGAAACCTTTCCCTCCACTTCTCAAATATGCTTATCTTGAGGATGAGCAAAAGCTTCCGGTTATTATTGCAAGGGAACTGACTTGTCAACAAGAAGAGTAGTTACTTGATGTACTGAGGAAGCATAAGAAGGCAATTGGGTGGAGTTTGGCAGACATAGTGGGAATCAACCCTCAAGTATGCGAGCACAGAATATTTTTAGAAGAGGGAGCAAGACCTGTCCGTCAACCACAAAGAAGATTGAATCCCACCATCTTGGAAGTTGTCAAAAAGGAAGTGACCAGACTATTGGAAGCAGGTATCATATATCCCATTTCAGACAGTGAATGGGTAAGCCCAGTACAAGTGGTGCCCAAGAAATCTAGAGTCACTACAGTGAAGAGTGAGCATGGAGAGCTAATAGCAACTAGAGTTCAGAATGCTTGGAGAGTCTGCATTGATTACAGGCGTCTCAACCAAGCTACCCGTAAGGATCACTACCCACTTCCAATCATTGATCAAATGCTGGATTGCCTGTTAGGTAAATCACATTATTGCTTTTTAAATGGTTACACAGGTTATTTCCATATTCATATAGCTCCTGAGGATCAGGAAAAGACTACTTTAACATGTCCTTTTGGGACTTATGCTTATAAGAGAATGCCCTTTGGCTTGTGCAATGCACCAGCTACCTTCCAAAGGTGCATGATGAGTCTTTTCTCTGATCTTATTGAGGACTGTATGGAAGTTTTTATGGATGATTTTAGCATTTATGGTGATTCTTTTAACCTTTGCTTAGAGGGATTATCTAGAGTATTAGATAGATGTGTTAATACAAATCTTGTATTGAATTTCAAAAAATGCCACTTTATGGTAAAATAAGGGATTGTATTAGGACATGTGGTATCTAATAATGGCATTTCTATAGACCCAGCAAAGGTGAATGTTATTTCTAGTTTACCTTACCCCTCTTCTGTGAGGGAAGTCCGTTCGTTCCTTGGCCATGCAGGTTTCTACAGGAGATTTATTAAGGACTTTAGTAAGGTGGCACTTCCCTTATCCAGATTACTACAAAAGGATATTGAGTTTGAGTTCAGTGAGGATTGCAAACAAGCATTTGATAAGCTGAAGACTGCTCTAACTCAATCCTCAATTGTGAGATGACCAGACTGGAGCCAGCCGTTTGAAATCATGTGCGATGCTTCCAACCATGCAGTAGGAGCAGCGCTAGCTCAACATGAAGGTAAGGATCCTTTTGTTATTGCCTATGCGTCTAAGACTTTAGCCACTACCCAGTCCAATTATACTACTACTGAGAAAGAGCTTCTTGCTATTGTTTTTGCTTTGGATAAATTCCGAGCTTATTTACTTGGTGCTAGAGTAGTAGTGTATTCGGACCATGCAGCTCTAAAGTATCTATTAGCTAAAAAGGAATCCAAACCAAGACTTATACGTTGGATACTGTTGTTACAAGAATTTGATTTAGAAATAAAGGATAGGGGTGGTAATTAGAATTTAGTAGCAGACCACTTGAGTCGCTCTGAACATATTAAGGATGATTCTACTCCTATAGATGATAATTTTCCTTTTGACAACCTGCAAGCAGTATCCGAGGTAGTCCCTTGGTATGCACCTGTCGCTAATTATTTAGTTAGCCGCACATTTCCTCCACATTTTTCTAAACATCAAAGAGACAAGATGAAAAGCGAGTCTAAATATTATATATGGCATGACCCATATTTATGGAGATGTGGCGCTGACCAGATAATTAGACGTTGTGTGTCTCAATCAGAATTCCAGTCCATTTTAGAGGCCTATCACTCATCTAAGAGTGGAGGACATTTTGGCTTTCAAAGAACAGCTAGAAAGATCTTAGACTGCGGATTCTGGTGGCCTACTCTTTTTAGAGACGCTGCTGAGTTTTGTAAATCTTGCCCCCCATGCCAGAAATTTGGTAATATATCCAGGAGGGATGAGATGCCTCAACAATATATGCTCTTCTGTGAAATTTTTTATGTTTGGGGCATTGACTTCATGGGTCCATTTCCAAATTCTAATGGATATTTTTATATATTCTTAGCTATGGATTATGTTTCCAAATGGGTGGAAGCAAATCCTACCCGTACTGATGATGCTAACACTGTTGTTTCCTTTGTGAGAAACCATATTATATGTCGCTTTGGATCACCACGAGCTATCGTGAGCGATCAAGGCACCAATTTTTGTAACAGGAAACTAATAGGATTGATGAAGAAGCATGGGATAATCCATAAAGTTGCAATAGCTTACCATCCCCAAACTAACGGGCAAGCCGAGGTGTCAAACAGAGAAATTAAGCGCATCTTGCAAAAGATACGTCAAGCCTCATAGAAAAGACTGGAGCACCAGGCAACAAGATGCACTGTGGGCATACAGAACAGCATACAAGACACCCATTGGGATGAGCCCCTTCCGCTTAGTTTACGGAAAAGCTTGTCATCTCCCAGTTGAAATAGAACACAGAGCCTTCTGGGCAGTTAAGGAGTGCAACATGGGAATTGAGAATGCTGGAGTTGAAAGAAAGTTGCAACTGCAGGAACTGGAGAACCTTCGCCTACAAGCTTATGAGAATTCCAGAATTTACAAGGAAAAGATGAAAGCTGTGCATGATCAAAACATCAAGAAGAAAGAGTTCCAACCTGGAGATTTTGTCTTCCTTTACAAATCTCGACTAAGGCTCATGCCCGGTAAGTTGAGATCAAAATGGGAAGGTCCATACAGAGTAGAGAAGGCTAAACCGTACGGAGTTTATCACCTAAGCCATCCTTCAAGCTCTGAACTTATTAAGGTTAATGGACAACGCCTGAAGCTATACCATGGTGAGAAGGTGCATAAAAATAAGGAGCTTGAGATCTTCCGCTTGGAAGATCCCCACATCGCAGCAGATTGAGCTAGTGGAGCGTCCAACTTACGGACGTTAAAGCAAAGTGCTTGGGGGAGACAACCCACCGTGGTATGATCGTTCTTTTCTTCACTTTTAGTTTTTCTTCTTTAATAGCTCTTCTCTTTATTAGTGCTTTCGTTCTCTTTCATTTACATGTCTTTATATTTCCAAAAAAAAAAGGGTTTTTCGCCACGCGACGCGATCGCATCAGCAACGCGTCCGCGTCGCACGGGCGGTGGAGGAAAAAAATAAATGAACAGAGAGTTACGCTGGAGCGTGGCTGGAGGCGTGCCAATGGCACAAATCGACCCACGCGACCGCGTCCCTGACGCGTTCGCGTCGCATGGGAATCATGGCCTCCCACGTGACCGCGTGCCCCACGCGGCCGCGTGCCCTGAGTTTTCGACGTAAAAGGGTGCACAGTAACATTCTGTGCAAGAGTGATGCTGGATTGGTGCTGGAAGCACAATCCTTGTCACGCGACCACGTCGCTGACGCGGCCGCGTCACCCATTTATAACGCACACTCACGCGATCGCGTCACCCAATTTTGGCAATTAAAATAAATTGAACAGAGAGTTGTGCTGGAGCGAGGCTGCACTCGCGCTAGCAGCGTAACATGGGTCACGCGACCGCGTGACCGACGCGATCGCGCCCCCTTACCTAGAAGTGCACCCACGCGAAGAATTTAGATATTAATCCATGTAAAAAAGTGTTTAGAATTCTTGCCTGGAAGCTACTCCCAAATCAACAGCAAGGAAAGGAACAAAAAGAGCCCAGCTGAGAAACCACAACCCCATTCCACTTACACATCTTAGCATGCACCGAGGACGGTGCAATCTTTAAGTGTGGGGAGGTCGATACCGATCTTCATGGGTTAGTTACCTTCTTCTCAACACCATTGTTTTATTTTCTTTGTTTGTTCATTGTTACATTTGCATGATTGATTGCATATTTGTTTGATTTCTGCATATTTTACCACTTGGTTAAAGTAATATTTTCTTTTTCAAGAAACTTTTTATATTATTTCACTAATTTGAATAAAATTTTTTGTTACACTTGTTTGAAGAAATATTATACTGGAACATGGTTTAGAGCTCGAACACACAAAACCAGCGAGATTTTTGAGCCTATTTAATTGGTTGCATTTTATCAACCAATATTTTATTTTTGGTGTGTGTTTTTCTCTCTAAAATTATGATCTTTGTCTTGCTTAATTCTATATTTCCATGGTTTGATGTATGCATGCACTTATATGATTGAGGCAATTGTTTCACTGAGCTTACATACCCATATGGCCTTTACCCTTCATTATCCCTTGCAAACCAATTTGAGCCTATTATACCCCTTTGTTCTTTACTTTAGCACATCATTAACTCTAAGCGGAAAACAATAATGTCCTTAATTTGAATCCTTGGTTAGCTTAGACTAGTGAGAGTACTCATGAATTAAGTGTGGGGAAAAGTGGGTTTGGAAACAATTGGTTTAAGAATTGGGTATTATATATCTTTTGGAAATAAATGTTTAGAACATGATTCATGCATTCAATAAATTAATCGTATGCATTGAGAAAAAAAAAATATATATATATATATATATATATATATATATATATATAAAGAGAGAAAAAGAAAAGAAAAAGAGCAAATAAGTAAAAGGGGACAAAAATGCCCCAAAATATGTGGTGAAAGCAATGCATATGAGTTGTACTTGAAATTAGAATGCATGAATATGTGAAAAACATGGTTGATGGATAGTTGGATGTTGTATTATGATTACATGGATTGTTTAAGTCAGGTGGAAAGTTTAAGTTAATTAAGGATTCAGATTTTAGTCCACTTGGCCAAATACAATCCTACCTTGACCTAACCCCATTACAACCCTTAAAAGACCTCTTGATATGTGTATCTGTGCATTAAATTTATGTTGATTGTTAGATGAAGAGCAAGCCTTAGAAAGCAAGGTTAGTAGAGAATTGAGAGATCGAACCTTAAACACCTGAGTGATTAGAGTGTATACACTACCAATAAAGGTTCGATGCTCAATTCCTTGTTCCCTGCTTTCATAAGCTATTTTCTTCTTGCAAGTCTATTTGTGCTTCATTTTTATGATTTGAATTAGTAAAATCTAGTTCATATTTGTTCTTGAAAGATTTGTTTATTTTAACCAAGTAGGTAGAAACATCTTAGCATGTAGTTGCATTCATAGGTTGCATTTCATACATTCTATCATTCCTCTTCATCTTTATAGCTTCTCTTGAGCTTAGCATGAGGACATGCTAATGTTTAAGTGTGGGGAGGTTGATAAACCACTATTTCATGATTTATCTTGTGCTCAATTGAGTAGTTTTTATCTACTCTTTAGCCACTTATTCATAATATTTGCATGGTTCTATATTTCCTTCCTGATTTTATGCTATGATTGAAAACATGCTTCTTTGATCTTATATTTGCTTATTATTAATCCTCTCTTATTACCATTAGATTCCTTGACATGTGTGTTAAGTGATTTCAGAGATTACAGGGCAGGAATGGCTTAGAGGATAGAAAGAAAGCATGCAAAAGTGGAAGGAATACAAGAAGTTGGAGAAACTGCTAAGCTGTCCAGCCTGACCTCTTCGCACTCAAACGGCTATAACTTTAGCTACAGAGGTCCAAACGATGTGGTTCCAGTTGCGTTGAAAAGCTAACGTCTGGGGCTTTGATTTGATATATAATATAATATAGTTCCTCTGACGCTAGGCGACGCGACCGCGTGATCCATGCGGCCGCATCGCAGTGACGGAAATCAGCGTGTTTGAATTTTTCTCCAGCGATTTCTGGGCTGTTTTCGACCCAGTTCTCGGCCCAGAAAACACAGATTAGAGGCTATAAAGTGGGGGAATGCATCCATTCAAAAGGAGGCTCTCATATTTACAATTTTAAGAGTAGATGTAGTTTTTAGAGAGAGAGGTTCTCTCCTCTCTCTTAGGATTAGGATTTAGGATTTCTCTTAATTTTAGGAGTGACTCTCAATCCCAGGTTCTTTATTTTTATTTATTTTCTCAATTTAATTTATGAACATCTATGCCAGATTTAATTTCTTTTGTTAATGAAATTCGAGATATTTTCAGATTTAAGATTGCTTTGCTTATATTGATGCTTTTAATTTAATTTAGATATTTTTCTCCCTTTTGGCCTTGGTTAAGTGATTGGTAGTACTTGAGTTATCAAACTCAGCAAGTGATTGAAATTGGCATATTTTGCTTTAGCTAGGATTGCTCTAACACTAGCATTTCCACAGGAGTTGACTAGGACTTGAGGATCAAGCTAATTAGTCCACTTGACTTAACTAAGTGGGATTAAAATCCAATTCTCATCATATCTGATAAGGATAACAAGGACATGATTTTCGGTTCTCATACCTTGCCAAGAGTTTATTTTACAGTTATTTATTTATTTTTATTGCTCGAAAATATACCTGTGCGCATTGCCCAAACTTCCAAAACCCCCAATTTACAATCTTCATAACCAATAAGAAGAACATACTTCCCTGCAATTCGTTGAGAAGACGACCCGAGGTTTGAATACTTGGTTATCAATTTCAAAGGTGTTTGTTACTTGTGACAACCAAAACGTTTGTACGAAGGGATTTTTGTCGGTTTAGAATTCTGCCAGTAAAGAATTTCATAAAAACAGTCGCGTTGTAGATATAGTCTCTGAACCGACAGAAATCCCTTCGTACAAACGTTTTGATTGTCACAAGTAACAAACCCCTTTAAAATTGATAACCGAGTATTTAAACCTCGGGTCGTCTTCTCAAGAAATTGCAGGGAGGTATGTTCTTATTATTGGTTATGGAAAAAAAGTATGTTTTGGGGTTTTATTAATGTATAAGATAAGAAGCAACAATAGTAAATGGCAGAGGAAATAAAATAATAACAATAAAAATAAACTCTTGGTAAGGTATTAGAAATTGGAAGTCCGGACTTAGTTATCCTGAGTTACTAATTTCTTAAACAAAGCCAAGAATGTAAAAAGCTAAATTAAAATCACAAATATCTGGAATACCTCAGATAAAATACATTCAAAGTAGTAAAATCTAACATGGAAAAGTTCATAAGCCAATTGGGCAACATAAGTCAAATGCAAATAAAAGCATTAGAGTATCTCAAAATGTAAAAGAGAAATATGAAGAAAAAGGAATATTGAACCTGGATCGAGAGTCACTCTTAAAAACTAAGAGAAATCCTAAATCCTAATCCTAAGAGAGAGAGAGCCTCTCTCTCTAACTCTACATCTAAAACATGAAAAGTGGATTATGAGAGCCTCCCTTGAATGGATGCATTCCCCCACTTTATAGCCTCTAATCTGTATTTTCTGGGCCGCGAACTGGGTCGAAAACAGCCCGGAAATCGCTGGAGAAGAATTCAAACACGCTGATTTCCGTCACTGCGATGCGGCCGCATGGATCATGCCGTCGCATCACCTAGTGTCAGTGGAACTATAGCATATTATATATCAAATCGATGCCCCAGACGTTAGCTTTCGAACGCAACTGGAACCGTGTCATTTGGACCTCTGTAGCTAAAGTTATAGCCGTTTGAGTGCGAAGAGGTCAGGCTGGACAGCTTAGCAATTTCTCCAACTTCTTGTATTCCTTCCAATTTTGCATGCTTCCTCTCCATCCTCCAAACCATTCCTGCCTTGTAATCTCTGAAAACACTTAACACACATATCAAGGTAACTAATGGTAATAAGAGAGGATTAATAATAAGCAAATATAAGATCAAAGAAGCATGTTTTCAATGAAAACACATAATTAGGAAGGAAATATAAAACCATGCAAATAGTATGAATAAGTGGGTAAAGAGTTAATAAAAACCACTCAATTGAGTACAAGATAAACCATAAAATAGTGGTTTATCAACCTCCCCACACTTAAACACTAGCATGTCCTCATGCTAAGCTCAAGAGAAGCTAAAAAGATGAAGAGGAATGGTAGAATGTATGAAATGCAACCTATTTATATGAATGCAACTACATACAAAATGTTTCTACCTACTTGGTTAAAAATAAATAAGTTCTCCAAGACAAACATAAATCAAATTCCACTAATTCAAATTATACAATAAAAGACAAGTAAACTTGTAAGAAGATAGCTCATGAAAGCAGGGAACATAGAATCAAGCATTGAACCCTCACTGGAAGTGTATATCACTCTAATCTCTCAAGTGTATAGGGTTATTCACTCTACTCTTCTCTAGTCATGTTTTCTAAACCTTGTTCTTCATCTAACCAATCAAAAAAAATTTAATGTACCAATACAAATATCATGAGGTCTTTTCAAGGTTGTAATGGGGCTAAGGTAAGGGTGAGGGTATATATATATAAGGCTAAGTGAGCTAACAAAGTGAATCCTTGATTAGTCTAAGATCTCACCTAACATATACATACTTTATATAATTTAAAAATACTTTACCTAGCTACCCAAAATTTTCCCACTTTTGTATTACATGCTCATGTATCAAACTTATTTTTGAATTTTGTCCCATGTGCATTGATTTTTTTTTATTTTGCATTTGTGGTATTTTTTTTTCATTTTTCTTTTCTTCTTTTTTTTTTGTATCCCCTTATTTAATTACTTAATATATTTTTCTTCAATGCACATGGTAATTTAATTATTTTGAATTCACATGAGCATACTTCCCAAATTTTCAAATAACTTATTCAATTTATTTCCCTACTTTTTCATATCATCCCATGTTCCCATAAAATTTCCCACACTTAAATTTTACACAATATCTATCTTAAGCTAACCAAGAATTCAACTTGGGATTCTTATTTTGTTTTTCTGCTTAAGGATAGTAATGTGGTTATAAAACAGAAGGGATTTAAAAGCTCAAGGGGGCTAATAAGGGTGATGTAAAAGGTAGGCTAATTTTGGGATAAGTGAGCTAAAATCAAACAATGGCCTCAATCATATGCAAGCATGTAAATACACTAAATATTGGACATATAGAATGGAACAAAGTAAAGATTACAATCATAGAGAAGGGAACACACAGGAATAAAATATTTATAGTTAAATAATGTAACCATATAAATAAGCTCAAATCTCACAGGTTGTGTGTTCTTTAGCTCAAAAAAACATGTTCCAAATACAACTTCCAAACAAGTTTAACACAAAAAAATTTTTCAATTTAAATTAGTGAAATATTATAAAAATTTCTTGAAAAAGAAAATATTACTTCAACCAAGTAGTAACTAAATGCATAAAATCAAATAAACATGCAATTAAATATGCAAATGTAACAATTAACAAAGAAAATAAAATATTGGTGTTTGAGACAGGAAAGTACTAACCCATGGAGATCGGTATCGACCTCCCCACACTTAAAGATTGCACCGTCCTCGGTGCATACTGAGATTTGCAGGTGGATGGGTTGTTTCAACTGTTGCTTTTCTCTAAGGATTGTGCAGATGGACTTGTTTGTCTCCCCATGTAAACGTCTTCCGATTCCCTTCTGGGTGGCCATCCTGAAAGAAAAAGGGAAGAAGAGTAACCCAGAAATAGAGATAAGAAAATAAAAGAAGTATGGGTGGGTTAATGCCAAATGATAAGGGTCTCATTTACATGGAAGCTTCAACATGTAAGTGAGAAAACAATAGAAGCCATGGCATACCAATGGTGCAAAATTTGCAACAATGGGGAAAAAAGTGGGGGAGGAGAGATAATATAAATTCATGTCAATGCAAAAGTAATACAAATATAAAATATTGGCATTGATTTAAATAATATTACTCAATCAGAATTAAACAAGTCACTAAGCATCAAGAAAATACCAGAAAAGATGTAACAGTTGAATAAGAATATTTGAACACCAATAATAATTTTAGAAAAATAAAAATATGAAATGAATGAAAGTATACAAATAAATTAAATAAACTAGAATGGGAGTGAGAGAAAATAAGAAAGGAAGAAGAAAGAAATAAGAAAAGATAAGAGAATAAGGATTCGGAGAAGAAAAGATAAGAAAATTGGCACTAATCTAGATAGGTTGTGCGATGCTGGCGACGTGGTCGCGTGGGTGACGCGGTCGCGTGGTGCGCGATAAGGTTGGGCGACGCGGACGCGTGGGGCACACGATCGCGTGACTCGATTTGTACTAGTGGCGCGAGTGCAGCCTCGCGGTCGCACAACTCTCTCTTCGAAACTTGGTATTGCCAAAATCTAGGGTGACGCGGTCGCGTGGTCGACGCGATCACGCGGGTGGTCTTATTTCCAATATGACGCAGACGCGTGAGGCACGCGTTCGCGTGGGAGGGCTTGGGCTTCCAGCACGAGTCCAGCCCAACTCCAGCACAACTTTCGACCATGCACCCTTTTTACGTCGATTTTCAGGTCACGCGGCCGCGTGGGGTACGCGATCGCGTGGGAGGCCATTATTCCTATATGACGCGGTCGCGTCAGCGACGCGGTCGCGTGGGGTGATTTGTGCCATTGGCACGCCTCCAGCGCTGCTCCTGCGAAACTCTCTGTTCATATTAATATTGTCTCCCATCTCCTTGCGAAGCGAACGCGTCGCTGATGCGATTGTGTCGCGTGCTCGCTTTTTTTTTTTTAATCTGAAAAGAAAATGCAGAATGCAGTGTTAATATGAATGTGATGCAAAACTCTAGGTTCAATAAAATAAAACTTGAAAACAAACAAAACTAAATAAAAAATGAAAAAGGAACGATCATACCTTGGTGGGTTGTCTCCCACCTAGCACTTTTAGTTAGAGTCCTTAAGTTGGACATTTGGTGAGCTCCCTGTTATGGTGGCTTATGCTTGAACTCATCCAGGAATCTCCACCAATGTTTGTGATTCCAATGTCCTCCGGGTTCCCAAACTAGGCGCAGAAAGCCTTCAAGCAAGTTAAAGCAAGTGACAAGGCCCCAAGAGTGTTGATTTCTGGGATGAATTCCGGGGTCCCAGAGCTTGCCTTTGCACCCGTCTTTTGGTTGAGCAATATTGTTCCCTCCGGGTGGCAAGCAGTCTGAATTCTCATGTAAGTGGCCAAACAACTTCCTAGACCCATTCAGTTGAGCTTTACACCAACCTTTGCATTTAAACTTTGAGCACACAACCATGTTGAACCTTGCTTGACAATTCTTACCACTGGCCATCTTCCTCTTACTCTTAATGCCACAAAGAGCTCTAAGTTGGCCATCTGTCTCCAGTAGCCCATATTCGAGTGGGATTAGAAAGCTATGGGATATGAATTTTACCCACTTGAATGTTGTGAAGGATGATGGCAACTTAGGGGGAGGGGTTTCCAACAACTTTGGCAAGGTAATTTCAAGCTCCACTCCCTTGTGCTCTTCTTTGACATCTTTTACCTCTTGATCAACCTCTACAAAATCTTCAACCATGATTTACCTTGGAGGTTGTACGCTCTTCTCAACATCAACATCAAATACCGGGGAAGGAGGCTCTGTGACTGGACTTTCCAATGGAGGTACAACATCTCTTAAGTCCCCAACCACTTCTTCCTTTTTAATAATTGCTGCTTTGTCCAGTTGTTTAAGTATAAAATCGTACTCATCCTCGATGTTTTTCTTTCTATGACAACTCCTTTCAGCTATTCCTTCATCTTCAAGGGTCTCTCCTACCCTTACCCGTAGGGCCTCCTCTAGTTCTTTATGAAGTATGGATTCGCGAAGATGATTCCTTCTTTCCTGTTCCATATCAATAGCATAATTGGGATCATCTTGCTCTTGGATTGATGGATGTGGGTGCTCTTCCATGGATGGTGGTGATGGGATGGAGAGATTATTCTGTGGTTAACAAGGAAGTGCACTAGAGCTTGAGGGTTGATTGTTGAAGGTATTTGGTGGTCTGATTTGGGTGAAGAGAGCTTGTATAGTAGAGTTTAGATCGGCAAGTGCTTTCTCCATGGAGGTTTGGGGTAGATAGGAGGGTTCATTTGGTTCATAAGGTGGTTGGTATGGTCGATGAGGGTTAGGGTCATATGGAGGTGAATGGCGGAAAGGGGCTTGTGAGTGTGGTGGTCCAAAGTTATGTTGAGAAAAGGATTCATAGGCATATGGTGGTGGTTGTTGATAGTCCATTAGAGGTGGTTGTTGCCATGAGGGTTGATTAAATCCTTGTGGCTCCTCCCATCTTTGATTCTTCCAACCTTGATGCCTGTTCTCATTATAGTTTCCATTCCTAACAACAACATTGGAATCAAACTTGAAGCGAGAGGAGTGAGAATTCATAGTAGCTAATAAAAAATTAAAAACAAAAATAAAAATAAATTTAAATTAAAAGGTTATTTAAATTTTGAAATTGAAAATTAAATTTTGAAATTTGAATTTTAAATTTTGAAATTTGAATTTTAAATTTTGGAATTTGAAATTTGAAATTTGATTTTTGAAATAAGATAAGATAAGATAAAAATTTTTAAAATAAAAATCTAAATTTTTTTTCGAAAAAAATTAATTAAAAATATTTTTGAATTTAATGAGGAAAGAGAAAAACAATAAAATGACACCAAATTTCAAATTTTTAGATCAAAAATGAAGAAAACAACTAAGAACAGCTTGAAGGTCAAGATGAACGTGAAGAACAACTTGAAGATCAAGATCAACACTAAGAACAAATTTTTGAAAAAAAATTTTTTTTAATAACTAAATAAAAACAAATAACTTCTTAATTTATGGAAAAGCAAAAATAAAAACAAAAATAAAAACAAATAAACAAGCAAAAATAAAAAAAAATATTTACAATAACCAATAATAAGGCACACGTTTGCAATTTCCCGGCAACGGCGCCATTTTGACGTCGGGATTTTCGCCAGTAAAGAATTTCATAAAAACAGTCGCGTTGTAGATATAGTCTCTGAACCGACAAAAATCCCTTCGTACAAACGTTTTGGTTGTCACAAGTAACAAACCCCTTTAAAATTGATAACCGAGTATTTAAACCTCGGGTCGTCTTCTCAAGGAATTGCAGGGAGGTATGTTCTTATTATTGGTTATGGAAAAAAAGTATGTTTTGGGGTTTTATTAATGTATAAGACAAGAAGCAACAATAGTAAATGGCAGAGGAAATAAAATAATAACAATAAAAATAAACTCTTGGCAAGGTATTAGAAATTGAAAGTCCGGACTTAGTTATCCTGAGTTACTAATTTCTTAACCAAAGCCAAGAATGTAGAAAGCTAAATTAAAATCACAAATATCTGGAATACCTCAGATAAAATACATTCAAAGTAGTAAAATCTAACATGAAAAAGTTCATAAGCCAATTGGGCAACATAAGTCAAATGCAAATAAAAGCATTAGAGTATCTGAAAGTAAAAGAGAAATATGAAGAAAAAGGAATATTGAACCTGGATCAAGAGTCACTCTTAAAAACTAAGAGAAATCCTAAATCCTAATCCTAAGAGAGAGAGAGAGCCTCTCTCTCTAACTCTACATATAAAACATGAAAAGTGAATTATGAGAGCCTCCCTTGAATGGATGCATTTCTCCACTTTATAGCCTCTAATCTGTGTTTTCTGGGCCGCGAACTTGGTCGAAAACAGCCCGGAAATCGCTGGAAAAGAATTCAAACACGCTGATTTCCGTCACTGCGATGCGGCCGCATGGATCACGCGGTCGCGTCACCTAGCGTCAGAGGAACGATATCATATTATATATCAAATCGAAGCCCCGGACGTTAGCTTTCTAACGCAACTAAAACCGCGTCGTTTGGACCTCTGTAGCTAAAGTTATAGCCGTTTGAGTGCGAAGAGGTCAGGCTGGACAGCTTAGCAATTTCTCCAACTTCTTGTATTCTTTCCACTTTTGCATGCTTCCTTTCCATCCTCCAAACCATTCCTGTCCTGTAATCTCTGAAAACACTTAACACACATATCAAGGCATCTAATGGTAATAAGAGAGGATTAATAATAAGCAAATATAAGATCAAAGAAGCATGTTTTCAATCAAAACACATAATTAGGAAGGAAATATAAAACCATGCAAATAGTATGAATAAGTGGGTAAAGAGTTAATAAAAACTACTCAATTGAGTACAAGATAAACCATAAAATAGTGGTTTATCAACCTCCCCACACTTAAATACTAATTCATGTTTAGATATTAATTCTAAACAACGGCGCCATTTTGATGAGAGAACTTTTGCGTGGTCTAGAAATTTGCGGATAAATCCTCGTTGCAAGTATAGTTTCTAAACCTTCAAAAGTCCTTTCATACAAACGTTTTGGTTGTCACAAGTAACAAACCCCTTTTAAAATTGATAACCGAGTATTTAAACCTCGGGTCGTCTTCTCAAGGAATTGCAGGGACGTATGTTCTTATTATTGATTATGAGTTGTAAATTGGGGTTTATTAGGAGGTAAGGAGGGAATATATTGAATGACAAGTAAAATAAAATAATAACAATAAAATCTCTTGGCAAGGTACAAGAACTGGAGGTCCTATCCTTATCAATTGTGATGAAATTTGAATTTTAATCTGACTTTGTTAACCTCTAACTATGAAGGTAGATCAAGTGAATTAATTAGCTTAACCCTCAGGTCCTAGTCAATTCCGATTGAAAGACTAGAGTTATTGGAGCAACTCCTAATTTCAACCACTCCTTTATTTGACAGCTCAAGCGTTACCAATTACTTAACGAAAGCCAAAAAGAAAAGAGTAAATTTACTGAATTAAAAATGTCTTCAGATGGGAAGCAGTAATCATGTAAATAAAAGAAAGCAATCATGAATTGAAATACCTCAAATTAGCACTAATAAAGATATCAAATGTAACATGGAAGAGTTCATAAATTAAATTAGAAAAATAAATAAAAATAAAGAACCTGGGATTGAGAGTCACTCCTAAAACTAAGAGAAATCCTAAATCCTAATCCTAAGAGAGAGGAGAGAACTACATCTACTCCTAAAATTGTAAAAATGAGAGCCTCTCCTAAATGTATGCAATCCCCCACTTTATAGCCTCTAATCTGTATTTTCTGGGCCGCAAACTGGGTCAAAAACAGTCCAGAATTCGCTGGTTTCGAATTTTGCCACGCTGGATTTCCGTCACTGCGACGCGGCCGCATGAATCACGCGGTCGCGTTGCCTAGTGTCAGAGGAATTATAGCATATTATATATCAAATCGAAGCCCCGGACATTAGCTTTCCAACGCAACTGGAACCGCGTCGTTTGGACCTCTGTAGCTCAAGTTATAGCCGTTTGAGTGCAAAGAGGTCAGGCTGCACAGCTTAGCAATTTCTCCAACTTCTTGTATTCCTTCCACTTTTGCATGCTTCCTTTCCATCCTCCAAACTATTCCTGTCCTGTAATCTCTGAAAAAACTTAACACACATATCAAGGCATCTAATGGTAATAAGAGAGGATTAATAATAAGCAAATATAAGATCAAAGAAGCATGTTTTCAATCAAAGCACATAATTAGGAAGGCAAATGTAAAACCATGCAAATAGTATGAATAAGTGGGTAAAGAGTAGATAAAAACCACTCAATTGAGTACAAGATAAACCATAAAATAGTGGTTTATGAACTTCCCCACACTTAAACAATAGCATGTCCTCATGCTAAGCTCAAGAGAAACTATAAAGATGAAGAGGAATGATAGAGAGTATGAAATGCAACCTATGAATGTAACTACATGCTAAGATGTTTCTACTTACTTGGTTAAAAATAAACAAATCTTTCAAGAACAAATATGAACTGGATTTCACTAATTCAAATCATAAAAATGAAGTACAAATAGACTTGTAAGAAGAAAATAACTCATGAAAGCAGGGAACAAGGAATTGAGCATCGAACCCTCACTGGTAGTGTATACACTCTAATCACTCAGGTGTTTAAGGTTCGATTCTCTCAATTCTTGTACTAACCTTGCTTTCTAAGGCTTTCTCTTCATCTAACAATCAACAAAAATTTAATGCACAAATACACAAATCAAGAGGTCTTTTAAGGGTTGTAATGGGGTTAGGGTCAAGGTAGGATTGTATTTGGCCAAGTGGACTAAAATCTGAATCCTTAATTAACTTAAACTTTTTTCACCTAACTTAAACAATCCATGTAATTATAATACAAAATCTAACTATCCATTAACCATGTTTTCCACATATTCATGCATTCTAATTTTAAGTACAGTACATATGCATTGCTTTCAACATTTACTTTGGGGCATTTTGTCCCCTTTCTCTTATTTGCACTTTTTCTTTTCTTTTTCTCTCTTTTTTTTCTTTATATATATATATATATATATATATATATTTTTTTTTTCTTTTGTTTTTCTCAATGCATATGATTAATTTATTGAATGCATGAACATGCCCTAAATATTTCTTTCACATTTTCAAAAAAATTCTAACATACTCAATTCTCAAACCAAATGTTTCCAAACCCAATTTCCCATACTTAAATCATAAGCACTTTCACTAGTCTAAGCTAACCAAGGATTCAAATTAAGGACAATATTATTTTTCGCTTAGAGTTAATGATGAGCTAAAGTAAAGAACAAAGGGGTAAAATAGGCTCAAAATTGGTTTGCAAGGGATAATGAAAGGTAAGGCCATATGCGTATGTAAGCTTAGTGAAACAAAGGCCTCAATCATGTAAGTGTATGCATACATCAAATTATGGAAATATAGAATTAAGCAAGACAAAGATCACAATTTTAGAGAGAAAAACACACATCAAAAATAAAATATTGATTGGAAAATGCAACCAATTCAAATAGGCTCAAAATCTCACAGGTTTTGTGTGTTCGAGCTCTAAACCATGTTCCAGTATAATATCTCTTCAAACAAGTGTAACATTAAATTTTATTCAAATTAGTGAAATACTCTTAAAAGGTTTCTTGAAAAAGAAAATATTACTTCAACCAAGTGGTAAAGTATGCAAAAAATCAAACAAATATGCAATCAAACATGCAAACAATGAATAAACAAAGAAAATAAAATATTGGTGTTGAGATAGGAAGGTACTAACCCACGGAGATCGGTATCGACCTCCCCACACTTAAAGATTGCACCGTCCTCGGTGCATGCTGAGATGTGCAGGTGGACGGGTCTTCTCCAACGGATGCTTTTCTCCAAGGATTTTGTTGATGGACTTGTTTGTTTCCCCATGTAAACGTCTTCCGGTTCCCTTCCGAGTGGCCATCCTGAAAGAAAAAGGGAAGAAGAGTAACCCAGAAATAAAGATAGGAAAATAAATAAAACATGGGTTGGTTGATGCCAAATAATGAGGGTCTCAATTACATGGTAGCTACAACATGCAAGTGAGAAGACAATAGAAGCACATGGCATGCCAGTGGTGCGAAAATTTGCAACAATGGAGAAGAGAATGGGGAAGGAGAGATAATATAAATTCATGTCAATGCAAGAGTAATATAGATATAAAAGATTGGCATTGATTTAAATAATATTACTCAATAAGAATGAAACAAGTCACTAAGCACTAAGAAAATACCAGAAAAGATGTAACAGTTGAATAAGAACATTTGAACACTAATAATAATTTTAGAAAAATATGCAATGAATGAAAGTATGCAAATAAATTAAATAAAATAGAATGGAAGTGAGAGAAAACAAGAAAGAAATAAGAAAAGATAAGAAGAATAAGGATTCAGAGAAGAAAAGATAAGAAAATTGGCACGAATCTGGATAGGTTGTGCGACGTTAGCGACGCGGTCGCGTGGTGCGCGATAAGGTTGGGCGACGCAGACGTGTGGAGCACGCGATCGCGTGACTTGATTTGTGCTAGTGGCACGAGTGCAGCCTCGTGGTCGCACAACTCTCTGTTCAAAACTCAGTATTGCCAAAATCCATGGTGACGCGGTCGCGTGGTCGACGCGATCGCGCGGGTGGCCTTATTTCCAATATGACGCGGACGCGTGGGTGACGCGTTCATGTGGCAGGGCTTGTGCTACTAGCACGGGTACAGCCCAATTCCAGCTCAACTTTTGGCCATGCACCCTTTTTACGCCGATTTCAGGTCACGCGGCCGCGTGGGTGACGCGGTCGCGTAGGAGGTCATTATTCCTATATGACGCGGACGCGTCGCTGATGCGGTCGCGTCGCGTGCTCGCTTTTTTTTTTTAATCTGAAAAGATGCAGAATGCAGTGTTAATATGAATGTGATGCAAAACTCCAGGTTCAATATAATAAAATAAAATAAAACTCGAAAACAAATAAAACTAAATAAAAATGAAAAATGAACGATCATACCATGGTGGGTTGTCTCCCACCTAGCACTTTTATTTAACGTCCTTAAGTTGGACATTTGGTGAGCTCTCTGTTATGGTGGCTTATGCTTGTATTCATCCAGGAATCTCCACCAATGTTTGTGATTCCAGTAACCTCCAGGGTCCCAAACTAGGCACGTAAAGCCTTTGAGCAGCTTCAAACAGATTCTTAGGCTCCCGGGGTGTTGGATGTCAGAACAGATTCCAGGATCCCAAACCTTGCTATTACACCTGTCTTCTTGTTGATCCTTATGATTCCATCCGGGTGGCAAGCAATCTGAATTCTCACTAAAGCGGTCAAACAACTTCCTAGACCCATTCAGTTGAGCTTTATACCAACCCTTGTGTTTAAACTTAAAGCTTCCAACCATAATGAACCTTGCAGGACAGTTCATACCACTGACCATCTTCCTCTTACCCTTTATGCCACAAAGAGCTCTAAGTTGACCATCCGTCTCCAGTAGCCCATATTCAAGTGGAATTAGAAAGCTAAGGGATATGAATTTTATCCACTTGAATGTTGTGAAGGATGATGGCAACTTAGAGGGAGGTATTTTTAATGAAATTGCAAGCTCCACTCCATTGTGCTCTTTTCTGATAGCTACCACCTCTTTGCAAGCTTCTTCAATTTCAACATCTTCCTCTTGGTAGCTCTCTTTCAATTCAATCTCCTCTTCATTGCTTTCCAAGGGCATGGGAGGTTGTGCTTCTTCTTCTTGAATCTCCATCTCTTGATCAACCTCTTCGAAGTCTTCAACTATGATATGCTTTGGAGGTTGTACACCCTCCTCAGCATCAATTTCAACCGTCTTGGAAGGAGGTTCTATGACTGGACTTTCCCATGGAGGTTCTGCATCTCCTAAGTCTTCAACCACTTCTTCTTCTTCAATAATTCCGGCTTCCTCTACTTGTTCCAATACAAAGTCATGCTCCGTACTGTTCACTGGAGTTTCTAGTATCTCCTTCATACTACGTTCTTCATTAGATTGCCCACATGAAGCCATGGGGGTTCCTTGAGTGTCCAAACGTCCGGAAGCTAATTGACTCATTATTGCTTGCCCCAATTGATGAATGGTTGCCTGAAATCTATCCACTGTTTCTTTTAGGCGAACCTCTGCTTCTCGGGTTGCCGGATTTGGACAGGACACATAGAGAAGTGGTGGTGGTTAGGAGTGAGTGGATTGGAATTGGGGTGGTTCTATATATGGTTCATATGGCTCATAAGGTGGTTGGTATGGTGGTTGAGGGTTAGGGTCATATGGAGGTGAATGGTGGTAGTTGGCTTGTGAGTGTGGTAGTTCAAAGTTGTGTCGAGGAAAGGGTTCATAGGCATATGGTGGTGGTTGTTGATAGTCCATTGGAGGTGGTTGTTGCCATGAGGGTTGATCAAATCCTTGTGGCTCCTCCCATCTTTGATTGTTCCAACCTTGATGCCTGTTCTCATTGTAATTTCTTCTTCCTGCAACATAATTGTAACCAGACTCATAGCCAAAGGGGTGAGAGTTCATAGTAGTAAATAAAAATTAAAAATGAAAATAAAAATAAATTTAAATTAAAAGGTTATTTAAATTTTGAATTTGAAAATTAAATTTTGAAATTTGAAATTTGAAATTTGAAAATTTTTAAATTTAAATTTTGAAAATTTTTAAATTTGAATTTTGAAATTTGATTTTTGAAATAAGATAAGATAAGATAAAAATTTTAAAAATAAAATCCAATAACCTCTTAATTTACGAAAAAGCAAAAATAAAAACAAAAATAAAAACAAAAATAAACAAGAAAAAAGCAAATATTTACAATAACCAATAATAAGGCACACGTTTGCAATTCCCCGGCAACGGCGCCATTTTGACGTTGGGATTTTTGCCAGTAAACAATGTCATAAAAACAGTCGCGTTGTAGATATAGTCTCTAAACCAACAAAAATCCCTTCGTACAAACGTTTTGGTTGTCACAAGTAACAAACCCTTTTAAAATTAATAACCGAGTATTTAAACCTCGGGTCGTCTTCTCAAGGAATTGCAGGGAGGTATGTTCCTATTATTGGTTATGGAAAAAAGTATGTTTTGGGGTTTTATTAATGTATAAGATAAGAAGCAACAATAGTAAATGGCAGAGGAAATAAAATAATAACAATAAAAATAAACTCTTGGCAATGTATTAGAAATTGGAAGTCCGGACTTAGTTATCCTGAGTTACTAATTTCTTAACCAAAGCCAAGAATGTAGAAAGCTAAATTAAAATCACAAATATCTGGAATACCTCAGATAAAATACATTCAAAGTAGTAAAATCTAACATGGAAAAATTCATAAGCCAATTGGGCAACATAAGTCAAATGCAAATAAAAGCATTAGAGTATCTGAAAGTAAAAGAGAAATATGAAGAAAAAGGAATATTGAACCTGGATCGAGAGTCACTCTTAAAAACTAAGAGAAATCCTAAATCCTAATCCTAAGAGAGAGAGAGAGCCTCTCTCTCTAACTCTACATCTAAAACATGAAAAGTGGATTATGAGAGCCTCTTTATGAATGAGTGCATTCCCCTACTTTATAGCCTCTAATCTGTATTTTCTGGGTCGAGAACTGGGTCGAAAATAGCACAGAAATCGCTGGAGAAGAATTCAAACACGCTGATTTCCGTCACTGCGACGTAGCCGCATGGATCACGCGGTCGCGTCACCTCTCGTCAGGGGAACTACAGCATATTATATATCAAATCGAAGCCCCGGATGTTAGCTATCCAACGCAACTGGAACCGCGTCGTTTGGACCTCTGTAGCTAAAGTTATAGCCGTTTGAGTGCGAAGAGGTCAGGCTGGACAGCTTAGCAATTTCTCCAACTTCTTGTATTCCTTCCACTTTTGCATGCTTCCTTTCCATCCTCTAAACCATTCCTACTCTGTAATCTCTGAAATCACTTAACACACATATTAAGGCATCTAATGGTGATAAGAGAGGATTAATAATAAGCAAATATAAGATCAAAGAACCATGTTTTCAATCAAAGCACATAATTAGGAAGGCAAATGTAAAACCATGCAAATAGTATGAATAAGTGGGTAAAGAGTAGATAAAAACCACTCAATTGAGAACAAGATAAACCATAAAATAGTGGTTTATCAACCTCCCCACACTTAAACATTAGCATGTCCTCATGCTAAGCTCAAGAGAAGCTATAAAGGAATGAAGAAGAAAGTAAGAATGTATGAAATGCAATCCTATCTATATGAATGCAACTACATGCAAAATGTTTCTACCTACTTAGTTAAAAATAAATAAGTTCTCCAAGACAAACATAAATCAGATTTCACTTATTCAAATCATAAAATTAAAATTAGGTAAACTTGTAAGAAGACAGCTCATAAAAGAAGGGAACATAGAATCAAGCATTGAACCCTCACTGGTAGTGTATATCACTCTAATCTCTCAAGTGTATAGGGTTATTCACTCTACTCTTCTCTAGTCATGCTTTCTAAACCTTGTTCTTCATCTAACCAATCAACAAATATTTAATGTACCAATACAAACATCATGAGGTCTTTTCAAATTTGTAATGGGGCTGAGGTAAAGGTAAGGATATATGTATGGCCAAGTGAGCTATAATATGAATCTTCAATTAACCTAAGCTCTCACCTAATATACATATACTCTATATACTTTTAAATTCATGCCTAGCTACCCATAATTCTCACTTTTGTATAATTCCCATACTCATGTACCAAATTTTTCTTTAATTTTTATCACATGTGCATTGATCTTTTATTAAACTTAATATTGGGGTAATTTTGTCCCATTATTTACTTATTTATTAAGTATTTTTGGATTTTTCTCTTTTTTCTCTTTTTTTTCTTTTTTTCTTTTTTTTTTGTAGAGAAACAAGCATAACTTATTAATGCACATGGATTTTCTATTATTTTTCTATTTTGGTTTTTCATGAGTAGGTTCCCAAATTCCTGATATTCAAATAAATTAGAAACATTATACTTTTTCTTTATTAACCCATGTTCCCACAGTTTCCCCATACTTAATTAACACACTATCTTAAGCTAACCAAAGATTCAATTGGGATATTTAATTGTTGTTGATTAGTTAGGAGAAGAACAAAAGTTAGAAAGCATGATTAGAGAAGGAGAGAGTGATGACCCTATACACTAGAGATTAGAGCGTACATACATTATCAGTGAGGGTTCAATACTTGAATTTTCATGTTCCCTGCTTTCATGAGCTATCTTCTTGCACTTTTATCCATTTTATTGTATAATGATAGAATTAGTGGAATTTGATTTGTAATTATTTTGAAGAGCTTATTTACTTTTGATCAAGTGGGCAAGAACCATATAGTTGTATTTATTTATATATATATATATATATAGGTTTGCATTGCATTTCATGAGTTTCTACATGTTCATACTTGTTTCCTAATCTCCTTCAATTAAGCATGAGGACATGCTAATGTTTAAGTGTGGGGAGGTTGATAAACCACTATTTTATGGTTTATATTATGTTTAATTATGTGGTTTTATCATGATCCTTACCCACTTATTCATTAAATTAGCATGCATATTAGATTTCTTTCCGGAATTTATTACATGTTTGAAAACTGCTTCCTAGAGACTTTAATTATTTAATTTTAATTCTCCTTTATTCCATTCGATGCCGTGATCTGTGTGTTAAGTGTTTCAGATTTTATAGGGCATGAATGAGTTGGAGATTGGGAAGGAAGCTAGCAAAAATGGAAGAAACACAAGAATTTGAGGAGATAACCAGCGAGAAGTGACACGATCGCATGGCTCACGCGACCGCGCGAAGGAGAGCAAATCGCAGCGACGCGGTAGCGTGGACGACGTGAACGCATGGCGAGGAAAAGCGCAAGTGACGCGTCCGCATGGATGACGCGATCGCGTGACATGTGCGATTTGCATAATCTGCAGAATTCGCTGGGGGCAATTTTGGACCCTATTTCGACCCAGTTCTCGGCCCGGAACAGCAGACTAGAGTCAGAGAATATGCAGAAACAAACAACACATTCATTCAGAGACAGTTTTAGATCTAGTTTTACTCTCTTAGGTTTTTCTCTCTAGGTTTTAGAATTTTTAATTTTCAATTGATCTTAGCATTGGAACATTGAGAAGAGTTATTTCATCATCAAGACTTCGTCATTCTAGTTCGTTTTCTTAACTTGGTTTCATTCTTCCATGTTCTTTGTTTTGTTCAATTTTGTTATTTGAATACTTTTATGATTAATTAATACAAGGATTATTTCTTTTTAATTCAATTTCAATTCCAATAATCATGTCTTCCTTTAATTCCCTTTCATGTGCTATGGATTTATTAGTTACAATGCGTGAGTAGTTTCTTTACTTGATGAGGAGTTGATTAAAAGGAACTCTTGAGTTGGAAGGATTGAAGGAAAAATTTGTAATTGGGTTGAACGTTGGATTGCTATCCTGTCACCAACGCCAATCCCTTTGAACTAAGTGGGTTGCAACTTGTGAACAGATCTGGCATTCCAACTTGTTTGATTTTCCCTTACTTAGTAAAGGATAACCAAACAGAACAACCATTAATTATAAATTAATCTTACAATTACTCCATCAATAGTAGAAATTCCAACCAATCAACTCCCAGTCAAGGCTTTTACTCATATTAATTAAATTTCCTCAATTTAAATTCCAATTTACTTAACTCAACTTCTTTGAACATCTGATTAATAAGATAGCACACTTTTCTGCAACTCGTTGGGAGACGACCTGGGACTTAAAACTCCCAGTAATTTTTAATTCAAACTCTCTGTGACATACTTCTAAATTGATAGGCAGATTTTCGGTGAGTTAAGAACTATACTTGCAACGTAACCATTTTAATAATTTTTAATTCACCAGCTTCTGCGTCTCATCAGTTATACTTGGGTGTTCCAGTGTATTTATAGTAGTGTTTGACGATCTTCCCTTGAGATAAGTTTTGTTATCTTATCTTTTCTGACTGAGATCATATCTTTGGCTAACCGCCTTGTAGTAGTTAGTGGTCCTTTCATTCTGGGCCTTCTTGGGCCTCTGTGGTGGTTTACCCGAGCTCTTTATGAAGAGGTCGATGGTGAGCCAACCTCTAAAGAGGTTGGTCGATTTGCTTTAGTCCAACCCGGACCTTCTAGCTCGGTCCAGGGTATGAACAGCTACCAAACCGAAAAACGTTCATGCACAGAACCAAAATCACAAAGGCCACCGAACCGAAAAACGTCCATGTGGTTAATAAATGATGGTCAACTTTCAATCAACAAGAATAGTATTCTTCCATGCAAAAGAAGTACTGAAGATAGTAAAAAAGCTCTAGTTAAACTATCCACACCAATAAGAACAAGCACGTATATCTTAAAGCCCTAGTTACACTATCTACTGAATTGAACGAAAATAACAACGAATTTCATTCCAAGTCCTAGTTATACTATAAAAATCATTCACAATAGTTTAATCTACTAAATGAAGCAAATCAAACCAGCAAAACTAAAATGCAAGTAGGCGAAATACGACATTGCAAGATTTTAAATGAACAGTAGTTTTCTCATACCTTGGGAAGTCTTTGTTGCTGTTTTCGTATGTTTCTAGTTGTTGCTTGTGGAATCTTCTTCCGATTCCTTTGCAGTAGTGGTTTCCGCAGAGAATGTGATTGAAGTTTGAGTGATGTTCCGAGATATTCGAAGCGAATAAGTGTTTTGGTGTACTAGTTTCGTGTTGAAGATGTAACGTTTTTTCATAATGAAGCGCAAATGAAAAATGAGGGTTTCTTTCGTGTGCGCGTGTTTTTCACTCTCTATTTAATGCGCCTGATTCTATTTGGGATTGGGCCAACATGGTTATATAGTTATATGGATGTGTAGCAGCACTGTTAAATTATAACGTTAGTAGTTATGAAATAATAAGAATTTTATATGATTTAATTTAGATAGTTTGATATTTTTATAATTCAATACTTTAAGTTTTGGAAATAAAGGAAATTAATCTTATTATCTTATAATTTTAATTAAAGTATTCGATTTTAAATTAATTAGTATTTTGATACAACAAATAATATTTTTGAAGTAATTTTAAGTATTTAATTAGATTTCAAATTTATACTCTATGCCCTAATTTTATTAAAATTACCTTACTGTAATTAAACCTAAAATCTCCAAATCAAAACCCTAAATTTTGACCTAACCCTAACCCTAGCTACCTGATGAGCGGATAATTTATACCCTTTTTGGCATTATTTTTACATAGTTTTTAGTATAATTTAGTTACTTTTTATTATATTTTTATTAGTTTTTATTCAAAAATCACATTTCTGGACTTTACTATGAGTTTGTGTATTTTTCTATAATTTCAGGTATTTTCTGGCTGAAATTGAGGGACCTGAGCAAAAATCTGATTTAGAGACTGAGAAAGGACTGCAGATGCTGTTGGATTCTGACCTCCCTGCACTCGAAATATATTTTCTAGAGCTACAAAAGCCCAATTGGTACGCTCTCAATTGCGTTGGAAAGTAGACATCTTGGGCTTTCCAGCAATATATAATAGTCCATACTTTGCCTGAGTTTTGATAACGTAAACTGGTGTCTAAACGCCAACTTTCTACCATTTTCTGGCGTTAAACGCCATAACTGACATAGAAGTTGGAGTTAAACGCCCAAACTGGCACAAAAGCTGGAGTTTAACACCAGGAATAGCCTATGCACGTGAAAGCTTCATTGCTCAGTCCAAACACACACCAAGTGGGTCCCAGAAGTAGATTTCTGCACTATCTATCTTAGCTTACTCATTTTCTGTAAACCTAAGTCACTGTTTTATTATAAAAACCACTCTTAGAGATTCATTTTGTACCTCATGACATTTTACATTAGAACTTGTATTCTCTACGGCATGAGTCTCTAAACTCCATGGTTGGGGGTGAGGAGCTCTGCTGTGTCTCGATGGATTAATGCAATTACTTCTGTTTTCTATTCAATCACGCTTGTTTCTATTCTAAGATATTCACTCGCACTTTAACATGATGAATGTGATGATCTGTGACACTCATCACCATTCTCACCTATGAACGCGTGCCTAATAATCACCTCTGTTCTATCTGTGAGCATTCGAATCTGTGAGACCAGAGTCTTCGTGGTGTAAGCTAGAATTATTTGGCAGCATTCCTGAGATCCAGAAAGTCTAAACCTTGTCTGTGGTATTTCGAGTAGGATCTGGGAAGGGATGACAGTGTGCAAAAGGATCAATGGATCTTATTCCAACACTAGTGGGAACTGACAGATGATTAGCCCTACAAAACCCGTTGCTGGACCATTTTCACTGAGAGGACGGATGGTAGCCATTGACAACGGTGATCCACCAACACACAGCTTGCCATGGAAGGAGCCTTGCGTACGTGAAGAAGAAGATAGTAGGAAAGTAGAGATTCAGAAGATCGAGCATCTCCAAAATGTAATGACCCAATTTTCAGTATGCCTAGGACATACCAGAAACTGAGTGCTACCAATTCGTCATCTTAATTATTATCTATTATTTATTATATGAGCCTGATTCGTTGTTAAAAGCGTAGTTAGTTAGCGAGGTACCTTTTTTTGAAAACGTTTGAATTAATAAATAGAATAATTTATAATCAATTCACAAATAATAACAGATAAAACAGTTATAAACAACCACACATAAATACATCACAAGTAGTTGACAACTTTCGGTGATTCAGCCTTTATTAGAATATAGACTGTTAGTTAGAACACCCCTAGATATAGCTAAATAATATCTATATACATATATATACATACAACATCCCAGGTCCTGACCTGTTCAAGAGGTCCCTAAGCTGGCACCTAGGCTATCCTAGACTCTATACTCGCCTAGTCCCTCTAAACTACTAAAGCGAGGGAAAGTATGTTCTAGGTCTTCAAAACTCAAGTCAGGTGGATCGTCACCAAAAGGTAGAACATCATCTGCTACTCCTCTGCACGATCAGACATTGCCATAGGATGTCTCTCTGGTACCTCATCAAGTAGCCACAAAACAGGAGTCTCGTACACAGGATTTAGGTTAAAGTTCACGTACAAACGGGGTGCAGAAATTGGCTGGTCTCATAGTATATACATATAAATAGAGAATGAGATTCACCCTAGACTCAGAAGACTACCTAGAGCAGAATCCTTTTTGCAAACGGTCGTCAGCGAACTACGGAAAGGAACTCTTGCTTGCATCTGAATGGGGAAGGGAGAGAGAAGGGGTTAGAACTGGGGAGTCCTTAGTAGGGCTGGGGTTATTAGTTAAGTTCATTAATTCTGTGTTGTTTAGGAGATAAATAGCAGAATACAAAAAAAGCAGTAAATAAAAGATACAGATAAATAGAAAAGATAGAGAAAATAGATAGCAGAACACAAACAGAAAAATACAAGAAAATAACACAAACACAGACACAGAGAATAGAATACAAACAAAGAAAGCATACATTCATGCAACAATCATAATAGAGAAAATGCACAACCAAGTATGATGCATGTCTAGCCCTAGTGCAGGTAATGAGCTCATTTGTCGGTTACATACCCGCTCCCGACGTTACCCGGAGTCCTTTGACCAGGTAAGGCTTCCCTGTTGGCAATGCCCCTCGTAAGAGTCCTTTGACTTGTGAGGCAAACCAATGCAAGAATCCTTTGACTTGCATGGCGGAGCTAGTTAACTTATATCTGCTTAACACACTTACTGTAAGAGTCCTTTGACTTACAGGAGCACACACACACTCACTGTAAGATTTCTTTGACTTACATGAGTATATGCTAGTTGTGTTTTCTCGATACCTCTGTAAGAGTCCTCTGACTTACAAAATAGCATTATAGCTAAGTATCCTAGGAAAGCACTCTCAGTGGTTGTACCACCATCTATCTGACTGCCTCTCTACA
Source organism: Arachis ipaensis (assembly GCF_059453495.1). Classification (NCBI taxonomy): domain Eukaryota; kingdom Viridiplantae; phylum Streptophyta; class Magnoliopsida; order Fabales; family Fabaceae; genus Arachis; species Arachis ipaensis. The sequence continues at coordinate 58,794,629 of NC_142438.1, forward strand.
GCAGATTCTTACATAATCATTCTCATTATCATCATTCAATTTCATTCTCATTATTCATCATTACTTTCACATTCTTATACAGTACCTCTTTCTTTCTCTATTCAATCATACTATACAAACTTTACAGCATTTACTTTTACAACATCTTAACTCAAACCATTTCTCTTTACCAGATTACTCTTTTATCTTTGTCTTTCTACTCTAATATGATTACTCTTTTCTCTTAATCTATTTACTCTATTATGGTTATTCTGTTCTCTGTATCTCTTTACTCTGCTCTGGTTACTCTTTTCTCTGCTTAACATATGTATTTAAAGCTTATGTAAATTTTGATATGAATAGTTAGCCTGTCCCAAGTATAGGTTCATTAAGTCTATACTGAAACAGTTTAACTTTTCATATTATACCTAACCCTGGGTAGAACTCAAGAACTAACTATGTTGCTCCTAGTTCGTTTACTAATCTCTGTCTGTTTTTTTGTCATTAAAACTTTACAGACTTTTTCTTTGGTTTTTATCTTTTCTTTAACTTTTTATTTTTTATTTATCTTTGCCTCACTAACATGTTATTACCACTCCCTAAGTGTTTTATGAAGGTAATTATGAGATTCTGCGCTTAAAGTTGTCTTTCTAAAGCTTTTACAGAAAACTGCCTTTTCCGGATTATTTTATTATTTTTATTAAAATATTATTTTTAATTAAACATTATTATTTAATATTTTATTATTATTTATTATTTTATCATTAAATTTTCAAAAATTATCTTGCCTTTACCTTTTCACTTTCAATATTAACTTTTTACCCCAGTAACTTTTAATATTTCTACTTTAACCACCCTAACTTTCAGAAATTACCAAATAACCCCTCAAACACCAAAATATTTACTTCCTTGCCCTTTCTAAGATCTAAAAGGTGTTCTTCAATGTTCTTCACCACACTCAAAGTGTTTTTCGTGTTGTTCGTAAATTCTTCAGATTCTTTCTCTGTTTTTACCCGTTTTTCAGTCTTTTCAGCAACCGATTTTTACCATAATTCAAAATAAAATTGAACCCACTAAAGCCCCATCTTTTCCACATGATTTCAACACAAATTGAACCCCAATTTAAGGATTAGGGTTCATTTTTCCAGCAGCCCTCAAGAACAACATTCATAGCTTAAATATCATCAAATTTCATCAAAATTTCAACAAACTTTCACCAAGAATAACTCATATAAGCAATCAATTTTAAGCATAACCAAACCATATCATAATCACACATTTCAAACACAATCAATCAAGATTAAATTCATCACACCCTACCTGGTTTTGTTGCTCCTAATTCAGTTAGACTTTCAGGTGGTCCTTTAGCACTTTTTCCTCCTAAATCACATCAAGAACAACTTTAAATCCAAAAACCCTCAACTAACCAAATCTCCCTCAGCACATTAGGAGGTGATTTCTAACCTTAGACTTGCTGGAAAGTCACGTTTCTTGGCCCTCAAGTCAAGTTAAGCATGATTCTTAAGGAAGAACATCAAGAAAACACATGTTTAAGCATGTTTCCTTGAAAACCGAATTGAAAGGGGAAAGGAACAGCTATATCACCTTATTTCCAGCCTTGATAAGTTGCATGGTTATGTAGAGGAAGAAGAGAGGATCATTTTGGTGAAATCAGAGTTTTGATTTGAGTTTTGGTTCAAAAGAAATCAAGCTTTGAAGATTAAGTGTTCATGAAGTTTTCTCTCTTTTCTCACCTTTCAATTTCGGCCAAAGGGAGTAAATGACCAGCCTTGGAGTGTCTTGGGGGTGTAAGGTGAGTTGTGATTGGTTGGCTTGGAGGTGGGTTAAAATAATATTAAAATATCTCAGGTGTATAACCACTAAAACTAGATGTATCGGAACACTTGTAAAAACATCTCTAAAAATTTTTTTCTGAGCTACTAGCATAAATAACACTAGTAACATATTTATTATGAGAATAAAATATGTATAATGAGACCTTAGCATTGCTAAAGTCATCAGAGAGTGCTGGTGCTAAGCTGCACCAGTAAACTGTGAACCCGGTTTAACTGATTTCCTGTTTTTAACTAAAACAGACCAGGTAACCTTATAATATCATTCATGCATCTTCTAATACTAATATAATGATAATATTATACTATTATCTCTCTTCTCTCATGAGTCAAGTCCGGTTCGTCAAACTGAGAATATTTACAAAAACTAGAATCAGAACTCCTAACCGATACGGTTCAAAAACTAGGTTCTTCGTGATTGCGTTGTCGGGCTTGTCTCAACTAAGGTCCTGACTTAAAGATAATATAATGACAATGAGGATTGAGATTCTTGATGATACAGAAGAGGTATTCCCTTTACTGATATTTCGGAGAAATCCGTGTCTTCAGAAAAGATCTCGCGTACTCAAAAATTAGGGTTGTTACATTCTACCCTCCTAAAAGAAAATTTTGCCCTCAAAATTTTCTTTACCTGTAAATAGGCTCGGATAATCGTCCCTTACCTATTCTTCGAATTCCAAAATTACGCGCAACAGTTAATGAAGGGAAGGAATATATTATACCCTTATTATACAGTACATTTAAAGAGCAAGTCTTGACATAACACTAACCTTGGATCACGGAGTATGAGTACAGAGCATCATCAATAGTCATGGTAGATATTCGTCCTAATAGTTGGGTGCTAGATGGATCTTGAACAAACCTATTTGGGCAAGCCCTGGCCATATGTCCAGGTTCTCCACAAGTATAACAATTGTTTATTCCATACTGACAAGGTCTATTACCATGATCTTTCCCACACCTTGAGCATATCGAAATACCCTGAGATTGACCTCCTCGTTCCTGTCCCAGATTATAGTTATGGTTGTTGTTGTTGTTACGAGCAAGAAAATCACCATTCCATTGATTCCTATTTTGGCACTGATATTGATCATTGGCTTTAAAGTTGCGACCTTGAGGGGCTAAATTCTGAATAAGGTCTCTTCGTGAGGCTTCCCTACGATCTGCTCGGGCTATCACCGCCTTCTTCGAACATTCTTCCACTAGTTTACTTTTATTCACCAGTTCAGCAAAATTTCGTATCTCTAGCGGAACAACAGAATTCATCAGTTCTTTTTGGAGTCCTCCTTCAAACTTCAGACACTTCTATTCCTCAAAGTCGGCTGGGTTCCCTTGACAAATCTTGGAGAAATGACACAAGTCATCGAACTTACGGGTGTACTCAGCAATAGTCATATCCTCTTGCTTCAGTTGCATAAGCTCCATCTCCTTAGCGTCACGTGCCGTTCTCGGAAAATACTTCTTATAGAATTCGTCCCTAAAGGTATCCCAAGGAATGTCACCTTCATTCTGTTGCAGCAGTCGTTGTATCCTCTGCCACCAATACTCAGCCTCTCCTTCGAGCATATAGGTAGCAAACTCTACATGTTGGCCTTCCGGAACATGTTGTGCTCGCAGTGATCGCTCGATACCTCAGAACCAGTTGTCGGCATCAGTCGCAACGAGTGTACCTTTGAACTTAGGTGGATTCACTTTCAGAAAAGTAGCAAGAGTCATGGGTTTATCAAGATGCGCTGGATCAGCCTCATTGTTCCCATTATCCTCTCCAATTTCATTTTCATTTCCATTTCTCACTCCAAGACGCTCAACAGCCCTAGCAGCAGCCATTGCAGCCTCACGCAATGCATCAGTTACAGTGTTCATCGTAGCCATAAACGTTTCCTGATCTCTCTCTTAGTTATCACTAGGGGTTTCTTTCTACGCACTCCGTCTCCGTGGTCTCATTATAGCCCTGTTCACACCAAATAATCATTATTAAGGTGATCAGTCTCAATACTTCAAGTTAAGTGTGAACATTTCCCAAAATGAAAGCATAGAAACAATCATGCAATACATATCATTAAGATATCCTATAAGCATGAGACACACAACAGAGTATGCAATGAAGCATAGTCAGTCTATTCCCCAGGCTCTATTGGAACGAACTACTCTGATACCAAATTGTAATGACCCAATTTTTAGTACGCCTAGGACATACCAGAAACTGAGTGCTACCAATTTGTCATCCTAATTATTATCTATTATTTATTATATGAGCCTGATTCGTTGTTAAAAGCGTAGTTTGTTAGCAAGGTACTTTTTTTTTGAAAACGTTTGAATTAATAAACAGAATCATTTATAATCAATTCACAAATAATAATAGATAAAACAGTTATAAACAACCACACATAAATACATCACAAGTAGTTGACAACATTCGGTGATTCAGCCTTTATTAGAATATAGACTGTTAGTTAGAACACCACTAGATATAGCTAAATAATATCTATATACATATATATACATACAACATCCCAGGTCCTGGCCTGTTCAAGAGGTCCCTAAGCTGGCACCTAGGCTATCCTAGACTCTATACTCGCCTAGTCCCTCTAAACTACTAAAGCGAGGAAAAGTACGTTCTATGTCTTCAAAACTTAAGTCAGGTGGAACGTCACCAAAAGGTAGAACATCATCTGCTACTCCTCTGCACGATCAGACATTGCCATAGGACGTCTCTCTGGTACCTCATCAAGTAGCCACACAACAGGAGTCTCGTACACAGGATTTAGGTTAAAGTTCACGTACAAACGGGATGCAGACATTGGCTGGTCTCACAGTATATACATATAAATAGAGAACAGGATTTACCCTAGACTTAGAAGACTACCTAGAGCGGAATCTTTTTTGCAAACGGTCGTCAGCAAACTACGGAAAGGAACTCTTGCTTGGATCTGAAGGGGGAAGGGAGAGAGAAGGGGTAAGAACTAAGGATTCCTTAGTAGGGCTGGGGTTATTAGTTAAGTTCATTAATTTTGTGTTATTTAGCAGATAAATAGCATAATACAAAAAAGTAGTAAATAGAAGATACAGATAAATATAAAAGATAGAGAAAACAGATAGCAGAACAAAAACAGAAGATTACAAGAAAATAACACAAACACAGACACAAAGAATAGAATACAAACAAAGAAAGCATACATTCATGCAACAATCATAATAGAGAAAATGCACAACCAAGTATGATGCATGTCTAGCCCTAGTGCAGGTAATGAGCTCATTTGTCGGTTACATACCCGCTCCCGACGTTACCCGGAGTCCTTTGACTAGGTAAGGCTTCCCTATTGGCAATGCCCCTCGCAAGAGTCCTTTGACTTGCTTGGCGGAGCTAGTTAACTTATATCTGCTCAACACACTTACTATAAGAGTCCTTTTACTTATAGGAGCACACACACACTCACTGTAAGATTCCTTTGACTTACATGGGTATATGCTAGTTGTGTTTTCTCGATACCTCTATAAGAATCCTCTGACTTATAGAATTGCATTATAGCTAATTATCCCAGGAAAGCACTCTCAGTGGTCATACCACCATCTATCTGACTGCCTTTCTACAGCAGATTCTTACATAATCATTCTCATTATCATCATTCATTATCATTTTCATTATTCATCATTACTTTCACATTCTTATACAGTACCTCTTTCTTTCTCTATTCAATCATACTATACAAACTTTACAACATTTACTTTTACAACATCTTAACTCAAACCATTTCTCTTTATCAGATTACTCTTTTCTCTTTGTCTGTCTACTCTAATATGATTACTCTTTTCTCTTAATATATTTACTCTATTATGGTTATTCTGTTCTCTGTATCTCTTTACTCTGCTCTGGTTACTCTTTTCTCTGCTTAACATATGTATTTAAAGCTTATGTAAATATCGATATGAATAGTTAGCCTGTCCCAAGTATAGGTTCATTAAGTTTATACTGAAACAGTTTAACTTTTCATATTATACCTAACCCTGGGTGCAACTCAAGAATTAACTATGTTGCTCCTAGTTCGTTTACTAATCTCTGTCTATTTTTTTTGTCATTAAAACTTTACAGACTTTTTTTTTGGTTTTTATCTTTTCTTTAACTTTTTATTTTTTATTTATCTTTACCTCACTAACATGTTATTACCACCCCCTAAGTGTTTTATGAAGGTAATTATGAGATTCTGCGCTTAAAGTTGTCTTTCTAAAGCTTTTATAGAAAACTGCCTTTTCCGTATTATTTTATTCTTTTTATTAAAATATTATTTTTAATTAAATATTATTATTTAATATTTTATTATTATTTATTATTTTATCATTAAATTTTTGAAAATTATCTTGTCTTTACCTTTTCACTTTCAAAATTAACTTTTTACCCCGATAACTTTTAATATTTCTACTTTAACCACCCTAACTTTCAGAAATTACCAAATAACCCCTCAAACACCAAAATATTTACTTCCTTGCCCTTTCTAAAATCTAAAAGGTGTTCTTCAGTGTTCTTCACCACACTCAAAGTGTTCTTCGTGTTCTTCGTAAATTCTTTAGATTCTTTCTCTGTTTTTACCCATTTTTCAGTCTTTTCAGCAACCGATTTTTACCATAATTCAAAATAAAATTGCAGCCACTAAAGCCCCATATTTTCCACATGATTTCAACATAAATTGAACCCCAATTTAAGGATTAGGGTTCGTTTTTCCAGCAGCCCTCAAGAACCACATTCATACCTTAAATATCATCAAATTTCATCAAAATTTCAACAAACTTTCACCAAGAATAACTCATATAAGCAATCAATTTCAAGAATAACCAAACCATATCATAATCACACATCTCAAACACAATCAATCAAGATTAAATTCGTCACACTCTACCTGGTTTTGCTACTCCTAATTCAGTTAGACTTTCAGGTGGTCCTTTAGCACTTTTTCCTCCTAAATCACATCAAGAACAACTTTAAATCCAAAAACCCTCAACTAACCAAATCTCCCTCAGCACGTTAGGAGGTGATTTCTAAACTTATACTTGCTGGAAAGTCACGTTTCTTGGTCCTCAAGTCAAGTTAAGCATGATTCCTAAGGAAGAACATCAAGAAAACACATGTTTAAGCATGTTTCCTTGAAAACCGAATTAAAAGGGGAAAGGAAAAGCTATATCACCTTATTTCCAGCCTTGATAAGTTGCATGGTTATGTAGAGGAAGAAGAGAGGATCATTTTGGTGAAATCAGAGTTTTGATTTGAGTTTTGGTTCAGAAGAAATCAAGCTTTGAAGATTAAGTGTTCATGAAGTTTTCTCTCTTTTCTCTCCTTTCAGTTTCGGCCAAAGGGAGTAAATGACCAGCCTTGGAGTGTCTTGGGGGTGTAAGGTGAGTTGTGGTTGGTTGGCTTGGAGGTGGGTTAAAATAATATTAAAATATCTCAGGTGTATAACTACTAAAACTAGATGTATCGGAACACTTGTAAAAACATCTCTAAAAATTATTTTCTGAGCTACTAGCATAAATGACACTAGTAACATATTTATTATGAGAATAAAACATGTATAATGAGGCCTTAGCATTGCTAAAGTCATCAGAGAGTGCTGGTGCTAAGCTGTACCAGTAAACTGTGAACCCGGTAAACCGATTTCCTGTTTTTAACTAAAATAGACCAAGTAACCTTATAATATCATTCAAGCATCTTCTAATACTAATATAATGATAATATTATACTATTATCTCTCTTCTCTCATGAGTCGAGTCCGGTTCATCAAACTGAGACTATTTACGAAAACTAGAATCAGAACTCCTAACCGATACGGTTCAAAAACTAGGTTCTTCGCGATTGCGTTGTCGGGCTTGTCTCAACTAAGGTGAGTTAAAGATAATATAATGAAAATGAAGATTTAGATGCTTGATGATACAGAAGAGGTGTTCCCTTTACTAATATTTTGGAGAAATCCGTGTCTTCAGAAAAGATCTCGCGTACTCGAAAATTAGGGTTGTTACACAAAACTTCAACCTGTTCTCCATTACTGCATAACAAGTATTATTTAATCCATGTTCTTTTACTCATTCCAATTAAAACTGAGAATTATTATTGATATCCTGACTAAGAGTTACAAGATAACCATAGCTTGCTTCAAACCGACAATCTCCGTGGGATCGACCCTTAGTCACGTAAGGTATTACTTGGACTACCCAATGCACTTGCTGGTTAGTTGTGCGGAATTGCAAAAGTGTGATTGTGATTTCGTGCACCAAGTTTTTGGCACCGTTGCCGGGGATTGTTCGAGTTTGGACAACTGACGGTTTATTTTGTTGCTTAGTTTAGGAAAATTTTTTCTTTTTTGTTTAGAGTCTTCCATTTGAGTTTAGTTTTATATTTTAAGTTTGGTGTCAATTGCATAAGTTTATTTTTCTTTCATTTTTTTCGAATTATTAGTGTTCAAAGTATAAAAATTTTTGAGTTTGGTGTCCTTTGTGTTTTAGTTTTCTTAAAAATTTTTCAAAAGTTACTTTTGGTGTTCATCTTGATATTCAAAGTTTTCCTGTTTGTTTACTTTATTTTGATCTAAAATTCTAAGTTTGGTGTCATTTTATTATTTTTTCTTTCCTTATTAAATTCAAAAATATTTTTTCTCTCTATTTAATTGAATTTTTGAAAATTCCAAAAAAATTTTCAGATTTTTATTTTATCTTATCTTAGTTTTAAAATTTTAACATTCAAGATCTTTTTCAAAAATCATATCCAAAGTTTTCCAAATTTTCTTAATTAATTAATTATTTTAGTTTTCAAAACTTTTATTTTATTTTCTAGTTATTCAACTTTTTTTTTATTTAGTCGGTTGTTTTTAATTAAATAAAATAAAAAAATAAAATATAATTTATTTGCAATTCATATCAATTCCCTTTTCTCCATCATGGACCTAAGTGGAAATGAACAGTCCAGAAGGACTCTGGGGTCATATGCTAACTCCATTACCGCTGCATACGGGAGTAGTATCTGTATACCTCCCATCAAAGCAAGCAGTTTTGAGCTAAATCCTCAGTTCATTGTCATGGTGCAGCAAACTTGCCAGTATTTTGGTCTTCCACAAGAAGAACCTACTGAGTTTCTGGCACAGTTCTTGCAAATTGCTAACACAGTACGTGACAAGAAAGTAGATCAGGATGTCTATAGATTATTACTGTTTTCATTTGCTGTAAAAGATCAAGCTAAGAGGTGGTTAAATAACCAACCCACAGCAAGCATAAGAACATGGAAACAGTTATCAGACAAGTTCCTAAATCAATATTTCCCTCCAAAAAGGATGACACAGCTAAGACTGGACATCTAAGGCTTTAAACAAGAGGATGATGAATCCCTTTTATGATGCCTGGCAGAGGTACAGAGGAATGCTAAGGAAATGCCCCTCTGAAATGTTTTCAGAGTGGGTACAGTTAGACATCTTCTACTATGGGCTTACAGAAAAAGCTCAAATGTCTCTAGATCACTCAGCTAGTGGATCTATACACATGAGAAAGATAATTGAAGAGGCTCAAGAGCTCATTGATACAGTTGCTAGAAATCAACATCTGTACTCAAGCAGTGAGTCCTCCATGAAAGAAGAGGCTAAGGCAGCATCTATTGATCCTAGTCCTCAAGAACAAGTTATTGAACTTAGTCAGCAATTGCTTCTTATGACAAAACAGTTAGCAAAATTTAAAGAGATGCTCCAAGACACTAAAAATGCTAACAAGAATATGGAAGCACAATTGAATCAGACAAAACAGCAACTATCTAAACAGATAACAGAAGAATGCCAAGCTGTTCAACTAAGGAGTGGGAAGACATTGAATAATTCAGCTCAAGGTAGCAGAAAGCCAAGAAAGGAACAACTGATAGAGGATGACCAAACCACTACCCAAAATCCCCCTGAGGATAGTAAGAGCCCAGAGAGGAATAATTCTGGCGTTCAAACGCCTGAAAAGGGTGAAAAATTGGCGTTAAACGTCTAGTGGATGCCCACTTCTGGCGTTTAAATGCCAGAAAAGGGTGAGAATCTAGCGTTAAACGCCCAATCCATGTCCAGTTCTGGCGTTCAAATGCCAGAAAAGGGTAGGAATCTGGCGTTAAATGCCCATTCATCCCCCTATCCTAGCGTTCAAACACCAATGAGGGATCAGACACCTGCAAGTGCTGATAATAACTCCCTCAAGAAGGCTTCTCAACCTGCCTCTGTAGGAAATAAACCTACAGCAACTAAGGTTGAAGAATATAAAGCCAAAATGCCTTATCCTCAGAAACTCTGCCAAGCAGAATAGGATAAACAATTTGCCCGCTTCGCAGACTATCTCAGGACTCTTGAAATAAAGATCCCGTTTGCAGAGACACTTGAGCAAATACCCTCTTATGCTAAGTTCATGAAAGAGATCTTAAGTCATAAGAAGGATTGGAGAGAAACTGAAAAAGTTTTCCTCACTGAAGAATGCAGTGCAGTCATTCTGAAAAGCTTACCACAAAAGCTTAAAGATCCCGGAAACTTTATGATACCATGCACATTAGAGGGTGCTTGTACCAAGATAGCTCTATGTGACCTTGGGGCAAGTATCAACCTAATACCTGCATCCACTATCAGAAAGCTTTGCTTGACTGAAGAAGTCAAACCAACCCGAATATGCCTCCAACTTGCTAATGGCTCCATTAAATATCCATCAGGCATAATTGAGGACATGATTGTCAAAGTTGGACCATTTTCCTTTCCCACTGACTTTATAGTGCTGAAAATAGAGGAGCATAAGAGTGAAACTCTCATTCTAGGAAGACCCTTCCTAGCAACTGGACAAACTCTCATTGATGTACAAAAAGGGGAAGTGACCCTGAGAGTCAATAAGGATGAGTTCAAGTTAAATGCTGTCAAAGCTATGCAGCATCTGATGCGCATAAACTAGTTATGCTACGATTTAGGAAATTGCACGATCGGCAAAATTCCTTCCGGCAAGTGCACCGGTTATCGTCAAGTAAAAACTCACAATAGAGTGAGGTCGAATCCCACAAGGATTGGTTGAGTGAGCAATTCGGATTAGAAGTGTGTTCTAGTTGAGCGGAATCAAGATTTGAGATGAGAATTGCGGAATGTAAAATTGGCGGGAAAAGTAAATGACAAGAAAATTAAATGGCGGAATCTTAAATTGCATGAATTAAAGAGTAGAATGTAAATTGCTGAAATTAAAAGGGAATGGGGGTGATTGCAAGAACTGAGTTGCAGAATGTAAAGAGAAGATGGAAATCAGAATTGGGGGATTCATTGGGTTATAGGAGATATTGAGATCTCCGAATCAAAACATGTTTATCTCTTCCTCAAGCAATGCGTTCATTGAATTTTGCTTGGCAATCTTATATGATTGGATCCCAATCCCTTGGCTCACCAATTCTCTCTAAAAATGAACAAATTCCCAATCCCTTGGTTTAAATGTTCATAAGAAGAGATGATGCTCGATCACTGATTATACCACACAGTTTCATGAACCACAATTTGGTAGGATTACATGTTACAATATCCATCCAAACCCCAATCCAATTCACTGTGAGAAAGCTTCTCTAGCATGAATCCTCCATTCCTTTCCCAAGGTTCCGAAGGATTCCAATTATGGGTAGTTTCTTTCCCAAGACAACTACCCAATGGAATTAGATCGAGAAGCTTTCTAACAAAATTCAAGAGAAAAGATTGAAGAAGAAGATAAACTATTATTGATTCATTGAATTACAATAGAGCTCCCTAACCCAATGAAAGGGGGTTTAGTGAGTCATAGCTCTGAATTCAATTACAAAGATATGAAAACTAGCTAAAAGTGAAAGTAAAAGTTCCAAAAGTTCCTTCTAACTTAAATTCTATCCTATTTATACACTTTCTATATTGAGCTTCTGTTGTGTTTCTTGGGCTTTGAGGCCTCTCCCTGCTTTCCTTTTGCCTTGGGTTTATGATCCATAATCTTGATGAGGTTGTTGATCCAAATTCTGTAACATTCATTGAGCCAACTTAGTGATAATCAAATAATGGCACATGACTCAATAAATTGAAATTTCAGACTCATCAATCCTTCAGGCCCAATCCTATAAACCATGATATTCAATTGGGTTTCATACCAGAATAAGTTTAAGTTAATGTTTGTGCTCAAATACTAACTTAAACCACAATATTTTTGGTCCAGAAACCTTTTCCAAGGGTGGCGTTTAAGTTGCAGTTTAAGCTTAAACTGCAACTTAAACGCCAGACACTTCCAGTGAGGCCTTTTGTAGAAGCACGTTTAAGCTTCAGTTTAAGGTTAAACTGAAGCTTAAACGTGGAAATGGAAGAAGGCAGCCCTGGAGAGTCATGTAGTCGAACACGTTTAAGCTTCAGTTTAAGGTTAAACTGAAGCTTAAACGTGGATATAGGAAGGGCAGCCCTGGAGGTCGAACACGTTTAACCTCCAGTTTAAGGTTAAACTGGAGGTTAAACGTGGAAATGGAAGGAGGCATCCTGGAGGTCGAACACGTTTAACCTCCAGTTTAAGGTTAAACTGGAGGTTAAACGTGGAAGCTTAGAAGAGTAGCCCTGGAGGTGTCGAACACGTTTAAGCTCCAGTTTGAGGTCAAACTGGAGCTTAAACGTGGGAATGGAGAGAGCAACCCTGGAGGAGAGTTCTTGGTCGAACACGTTTAAGCTCCAGTTTGAGGTCAAACTGGAGCTTAAACGTGGAAATGGCTCCCTGGTGCTTTTCCCATTCTGGCGTTTAACCTCCAGTTTAAGGTTAAACTGGAGGTTAAACGTGGAACTCCTTCCTGAGTGGCATTATCATTCTGGCGTTTAACCTCCAGTTTGAGGTCAAACTGGAGGTTAAACGTGGAATGCTTCTTTGGTGAGACTTTTCATTCTGGCGTTTAACCTCCAGTTTGAGGTTAAACTGGAGGTTAAACTTCAATTCAAGCATTTCTTAGCCTTCATGATTCTGGCGTTTAAGCTCCAGTTTAGGCTTAAACTGGAACTTAAACTCCACATGTGATATTCAAGCTTCCTTTATTGATTTTGTTGCTTCCTTGCTTAGCCTCTTCTCCCCTGAAATCATCCAAACAAATGCATCAAAGTCTTGCAAAATTTCATGAGAATTCTTCCATTCATATCATTCAAGTAATATAACTAAAACTCATGGAATTTGCATCAAAATCATACTGTTTGGATGGTTCATTGCTTTGTTCTTCATTTAACCATTTTTGGTTACTTTAAGCTCAAGAAAATGCATAAAAC